>NC_137880.1:4336276-4658776 GCF_963924005.1 Protomyctophum bolini | reverse complement strand
CCTAAAATGTGTATGCGCGTGCACCTGTTTGTGTGTGTGCGCGCCGTGCGTGCGTGCGTGTTGGAAACAACCCAAACCATTGTTAATAAACTCATACATCCGTCATCATCTCGCTGTGTTCCTGAGAACTGGTCTGAGGATCAAAGTTATGGATTAACAGTTCCATCTCAGACCCGAGCCTCTTCCTCTCAGACGTTTAGCCTCATTAGACTGTCTCTCTCCAATAAACAATAGATCTCTGTCTGAACCACTTGAACTCTATATAGCGTCCCTGTTTGGGGGAGGGGGACATTCACCGAAAATCGCCTGATCTAACCTGCAGAGAGTAGGTTTATATACATCAAATCTCCTCACGCAACAAAAAATAAATAGCTGATTTGCAAGCTCACGACGTTGTGTCACGTTTGGTGAAGCGGTTTGGTGTAGAGACGGAAAAACGAATGCACCCAGACAGTGTACGGTGCATGATCAGGTCTAGAGAATTAGCTGAAACAAGATGACATCCGAGTGAGTTCAGGGTTCAAGATGTTCCGTCTTTTTAATAGTTGTGGGACGATATGGTATACCTCTCGATACGATATACGTGGCGATATTAGGCCCTCGGTATAATGACAATATCACGATATTCTACATATTGCGATATTCAATATGTTGCAAGAGATTTCATCAACAATATATCACGATATCTGTAAGTGACAATGAAAATAAAATAATCATAAAAGGCAAGAATCGGGAATGTTGTATTCATTCTAGAATCTTACAAGATTTCTTGGGTCACAAAACAGCCAATAAGTACATGAATCTTGCCTCCTCCAAACAGTAGAACTGGGTCCTACACCTTCTCTGCTCTGCACTGTGACAAACACTGACTGCAACATTGGAACCTGTCCTCAACAATGGGTAGCCTACTACTAGTACTAGAAGTTGACATGTCTCTTTTTGTACTTTGTCGCTGACTTGCACTGCACTTTTCAAGGTGAACCCACGCCTCCAGAGAGACTGCAGGAGCCGTGGGTTCATATCCCACCACTGGGATATATATATATATATATATATGTATCGCGGGAGCACGTAGTGTGATATATCGCGATATCGATACATTGTTATGTCTTGTAACAGGCACATTTTTTAAAGGGGCGCTAGCTAAAAAATATGGCCCGGCCCGACCCTAAATTAAAGGGGAAAAAAAGTTAAGCCCGAAGCCCGACAAAATCAGACAGAAAAAAACAGAGGGGAAAAAAAAGCAGCACTTCCAGTCTTTTGTACGTTTGTATTTCTAGTTTTTTAGAGTTATTACACTTTTTTTTAAAATGACCTGCTCTGCCTCTGCATCCTGCATTTGGGTCCTACAAGCTCTCCTGACTTGAACCGTGACACACACACACACACCTTGACATAATTATGACCAATAAGTGGCGGTAGGGTTAATGTGTATAATATCCTTTTTGGTAGCAATTTGACCGTGTGTGTGTTTGTCTGTCTGTACACCTGATTGCAGCACAAAGATGCAACACATTACACTAATTAAACACAAACAGGAGACAGTGCAACTCATCCGCCACTTAAAAGACATAATACACACATGCCAGCCAGCACTGCACACATGCCTGCGTAGTGCCAACAGGAGCCACAAGACGATCGAGGAGGACCTTGGGAGAAGAGGAGGCTGTCTAAAGAGGTATCAGCATGCATGTGTCTGTTTATTTAACTCATTGACTGACATTGACAATGGCCAATAACAAAAGAACGGAGCAATGCTGTGACACGAGGCGCCTCCATCGTTCGGGACACTCGGTCCGTTCGCCAAAATAATCATTCCGTGGCTCTTGGGAAGGTTCAACAAAAATCACACTCATGTGAAGTGAGGGGCACCCACTACGTCAAAGTAAAAGTTGCAGCTGCGACGCATTGTGAGCTTGTAGATCGGCTATCTTCAAGAAAGTGTAAAATCAGCCATTACAACGTCACCAAGGCCCGCCAGAATACATTTTAGTCGACTAAAAATCTCATGATATTTATAGTCGCCTGAAACTGGACTAACACTAAAACATTCCAGGTGACTAAAATGTGACTATAACTAAATGTAAACTGTGACATCGAATGTTGCTCAATCGACGCTCCCAGCCTGTGGAGCCGTGGATATATCATTAATCTCCGTCCTGGGCGACGAGCGAGATTATTTGATAGGACGGAGACCTCCGTTTATGCCTCTCGGAGTGTTAATGGTCCTTCGAACGTATATAGTGGTGTGTGAGAAATGTGACTTATATGTGATGTTGTACAACATCCATTTGAATGGTTTAGGTGTAGCTTGAGTGTATAGCTTGAGTTAATTAATTATCGATTGATGTCTTAATTGCCATGTGGTGGGAGGATCCACTCCCTATAAAAGAGGGAGGCTGCAGGGGGGCTATCAGTCATTTTGGACTTGGAGCAGCAAGCTGTAAACATCCAGACAGGAGAGCTGCCAGGACCCTTGTTGTGTGGGGGGTTATACTAAACCACTGTTTCCCCCAATCAATGGGTTGGGTTTCCTACATTTTGTTTTCTAATTATCATCTCAAAACATTTCCAAAAAAAGCAAACACTTTGATGAATTAAACTCTCTCTTAATCTCTCTCTCTCTCTCTCTCTCTCTCTCTCTCTCTCTCTCTTGTGGTTCTTTTTACAGTAATTTCACGAGGAAAGAAAATAAATGTCCTAAATTAGAAAACAAAGGTTTAAGAAGTATAGGCTACTGGAAATGGCGGATCTACAATATGGGGCCGATAACATTAAAATCTGCTCATTTAAACAGTCCCTGAAGTTCTGCGGTTGTTTTTTTTACGCTACCGATTATGTCGTGCATGTCTATTGAGAACCACTGATAGAGGGCATTTGTATAGAATCGGCCCCAGGTCTTAACCGATCTGGGCAGGAACCCCTTTTGGTGTTTTAAAGCATTATGTTACACTTTAGCTATTGAAAGATAGTATAGATCTACAAGGTGCCGCGCTTCGAGCTTGTAGATCTGCTATTTTTTTAAAGTCTTGAAAACGTGGCGCAAATCTTTTGAATGTATATTCTTTCAGAGCCAACGTTTTGAACTCAAACTCTTTGCTTCCGCGGGGGAGTCCCTGGAACAACATATTATCAGATGGGGGGTCGGCGGCCAATTACATATAATTTGTGGGGTCCTTGACATGAAATTGCTTGAGAACCACCGATATAGACACATCGGGTTTTCAGAAAACTGTCGGTCTAAATGGGTTAAAAATAACTCTAAGCGCATGAGAAGGACAACACAGGATGGTGGTTCTCACCGTGAGGTCCAGGGACCCCCAGGGGGTCCTTGGAAGGGATGGCAGGGGGTCCTGCATGCTACTGTATACATGATTGATGGCCGGGAACCAAATGGACCCCTACAAGACCGCCTGTTCTATTTGTACACTCTCAGGGTTCAATTCACACAATTTCACATGTGCGATCACGCTCACGAGCACAAAACATGTCATGTCATTACCATAAGTGGCCTACTGTCGATTAAATTAATTAATCCTCTTAAAGGGATATTTCAACATCTACTCTGGCTTTTGTGAGTACCCGGGACAGTTGTTATTTTTTTCTAAATCTTCTTTAGAGTAGACATTTGATCTATACATTTGTATTAGCGCTTTTGTAGATTTGCTATTTTCACTAGTGTGGGCCCCGGTGGCGAAACTACCGTACTAATGTCTCTTTTAGGTCTCCACCTGAAAGGTTTAAAACACCATTTCCTTTCCTTTGTTTTGTATTTATTATTTATTTTCTGTAATATTTATTATAATTGTATTATGGTTAGTCGATAAATAAAAGGGGCGGTTTTCCAATGAGTTATATACCTGTACCTGTCATGGCTATTTGTTCACTATTGTGAGGTTTATTGTATTATATGACTAATCGAGTTTCAACTGTGATTTACTCTGTAATGGTAGTCTATATTTTGATACGTATAATGGGCACCAAGTCATATCAAAACAATGTTCTTGGGGATGTGTTTTTATCAAAACTTTGTTTTTCTTCATAACTGGTTTTTGAGATACATGCATGAATAGACAAGGTACTGGTCGGACTACAGTATGTAAACAGGGTCAAAATATGCGTTGGAATGTCTAATTTTACCATAAAAAAAAATACTGCTTTTTCATGACTGGCTACTTATATATGGCTAAATATCCACAGTGGTACATGTGAGAAACTTTTTTATTTATTTTTATTGAACTAGACAACTCACTCTTTAAAATGAGATATGGCATGGGTATAGAACTTCAAACGTGATTAACACATCCTAGAAACAGTACAGAACTGTAAATGCATTTTCCTGGAAGCAGACAAGTCAAGCTTTCTCCGAAGGTCTTTCATTGTCGCACATTCAACAACAGAGAATTTTAAATAAATCATTCAAAAAGTGCAATCTGCCATACTACCAACCACAGTGATTTGACCAGAATCTGTTAATATCAGAATACTGATATATTATTGATTTCAGCTGTTACAATTCCAAACATGCAAACATGTTATTGTGTTCTGTTATGTCCAATGTATTTGTATTTAGTTCATAAAGTTAACATTTGGGCATTTGAAATTAAATTAAAAAAAATGTTCCAATTGGAAAAATAGCAAAAAGAAATCTGGAAATTCCAATTATAATATAGCAAGAATAGCTGATCTACAAGCTCATCAACGTGTCACACGGCGACACGCTTTGAGCCTGTAGATCTGCTATTTTGACTATGTAATATGCAATGTGGCCCTCTGGAGTGAGTGTGGAAATATAGTGGCCCTCGGCCTCTACATTGTCAAAGTTGCCCACCCCTGATCCAGAGAGCGTTGCAAGTGGGTCAGAGCAATCAAGAACCCGAAGTACAGCGACAACACGCTAATCGTGGAGCTACAAGCTCTACAAGCTCAAAACGTGTCACAGTGCGACGCGTTTTGAGCTTGTAGATCTGGTATTATTGCTACGACCAGTATATGCCAACACAAGCAGCCAACACAGAACAGTTCTGTCTTCCAAGGCTGTAAGATTGCTTAACAAGCCTAAATGAACAATGGACTTTTTAATGGTATTACGGCCTTTATGTATGCTGATCTGATCTATTTAAAACCTTTTAGACTTAGTAGGCCTATCGTTGTTTATTCACTGTTTTTATTTGTGTATTGTGGAGCATCACCCAACCTACGTTTTTCACAATGCATGTATATACTTGTCTGCGACAATAAACATCTTGAATCTTGGCCCTCTGGAGTGAGAGTGTAACTATAGTGTCCCTCTCCATCGTCAAAGTCGCCCACCCCTGATCTAACTTAACGCAATAAAACTTGTCTAACTTGTCCTTGGCAGTCATTGAGTTCTAATATTCCCTCAAAAAACGTGACGGAAGTAACAAAAAACTAAACAAAAACAGACAAACGGAAAGTCCCACTTCTCCTTCACGAACGTTTCCTGAAGTAAGTTCTCTTTCCATGACATCTTTTTGTCCCTGCATTTCATGGGAGGAATTCGCAGTCGGCTCGCTGTTTTTCATCTCCAAGATAATAAATATATATTTTATTCCCACGTCACATTTGTGTAAATCTCAAGGCGCTAAGCAAAAGCATTTGTGTAGAACAAATACCTAAGAAACAGAAACCTAGAAGTAAAACCATGGAGCAAAACAATGCTTTGTTGAAAAGGAAGGTGTTTAGGTCTTTAGTATAGTTTAAAATAATCTAAAGACAAACAATGGGAAGGGGGCGGCCGAGCAGAAAATGGGAAGGGGGGGGGCAGCCGAGCAGAGTCCCGGTCGCCCCTGGGGGGGGGGGGGTTCAACATCCACTGGAAAGCACAGGCAGCAAAGCGCACCACAGCTATCTCCCGTCGCTGACTGATTAGACGCTTTTTACCGCCTACGGTTTCCACCGGTTATTCCCAACGTGGCGGGCCTATTGCCACTCTTCTTCGTCCTTTGCTGCGGCGTCGTCATGGCCGCCATCTCCCAGCGCACGTTGTGCGGGAGCCCCGACTGCTTCAGGCCGTGGCGGACGACCGCCAGCTTGCACAGCGTCTTCAGGCTGGGACGGAAGTCCAGGACGTGCAGGTCGTGCTTGTTGAAGAGCACCACCCGGTCGCTGCCTGCACCGACCGGGCAGCAGCACATCCAGCCGCGGCCCTGGGACTGGGACGGGCCGCCGACGTCGTCGTCCCCCCCGTTGGGCCGGACCTTCCTCCAGGAGGACTCCGCCGGGCTGAACCGCCACAGGTCGGCGAAGTACCGGCCCCAGTCGCTGCCGCCGAACACGTAGAGCTCCCCGTCGTGGGTGAACGCCGAGTGACCGAAGCGTCCCTCCGGACGAGGGGTCCCTGCGGCGGCGGCGGGCGTCGTCGCCTCCAGCCAGCGGCGGCGCTTTGTGTCGAACGCTCTGACGTGGCCGTAGCACTCGCCGTGGTCCCCGAGGCCGCCGAACACAAACACCGTCGTCCCGACGGCGGAGGAGGAGTGGAGCGACGAGACGGGCGGCGGGGTTCCCGCGGCGGCGCTGATCGAAGACCAGACCATGGCGGCCGTGTCCAGCGCGTGCATGCTGTTCGTCTGCCCGCCCCGCCGGGTGGTCCCGCCGTAGACGTACATGGCCGTCCCCACGGCGCACGCCGAGTGGTTGCCCCGCGCCTCCGGAACCCTCCCGGACGCCGCGAGCCGGGACCACCGGTGCCCGTCGACGTCGAACGCGTACAGCGCGCTGTGGTACCGCCACTCGCCCGCGACACTGGTGCTGCAACCGCCCCAGACGTAGACCGTGGCGGCGACGAGCACGGCCGAGTAGCCCTCGTGTATGGAGGGAGCCACCGGGGGCCGCTGGTTGCCCGGGAGCTGCAGCCGCTTCCAGCGCAGGGAGACCGTGTTGAAGACGTGCACCTCGTTCTGCATCGTCGTCGTAGTCGTCGCGAGCCTGCCGCTGCTGCTGCGGAACCCTCCGAACGAGTACACGTCCGGTCCCACCGCCACAGCAACGTGATATATGTTGACCGGAGCTCCTCCTTTCAGGTGAGCCGTCCACGACAGCATGCCGCCGCCCGAACTGCTACGTCCGCTGCGCCCCGCCGCCGCGGACGTGAGGAGGACCCCCCCGGGCGGCCTTCTTCCGCGCGACGTCGGAGGTCCTAGTCGGCGTTGCGTAGTGTTCACGCACGCATCCCGGGTCCTGGGACGGAGATGCTGCTGGCTTCCGGGTGTTTCCGGATGCGCTGAAAACATACACAAGGCCTCGACGCGCGCACACGGAAACCGGGGAGAATCAAAAGGACGACGCGACGAACAACCAGCAACAGAGAACGGTCACACAGGCTGGTCTTGAATAGTCTCTCGGGCTCGTTAGCCAACTAGGCACGGCCGACACCAGCAGGCGAGTCTGCGCTAATGCAGAGGAGGGGAGACACTGGGTAAAGTCACGAGAGAACACGAGGCAGGGCGGGGCACAGTGTTGCACATGGGATGATGGTGGCTGTGGATCATTACAAATAACTTTCTAAGTCTTGCGTGTAAAATAAAATCAAACAATATCTCCACACTGACGATTATATTGGTCCTAGCGGCCAGAGCGTCACAGGATGCTTGGCCAAACCGTGGCAGCCATTAGCCAATCAGGTAAGCCTGCACCTGTTGACCATTATAGCCAATGATTGGGTTGGATTGGGGGTCAAATCGACTAATGATTCCCGAGCGTGGGCCGGCGCACGCTGCGGCTCACCGCTCCAAGAGATGGGTCACAGCGTGCCTTTAAGTAGCATTACCAGACTGTTGACTCTCACAATTTCCAAATGCTTCATCATACAGTCTGGACCAACAAGAGCTATCTATCTATCTATATAGCATTCCTTACTCAGCTCATGCGGGGGCTACAGTTCCAGACTCTCTATATAGCGTCCGGAGATTGTGGAATAGTTGGTCTGGTTACGCGAGACTATAGCCTTTAAGTGGATCCAGATCCATATCATTCATGTGTCTTTATAAGAGGCGCAGGAAGCTGTTATCTCCATAAACAACAACAACATCCAGAGGGCTGCATGCATTGCGGTTTATTATCAGGCACATCTATCTATCTCCATTCATCGTATTCATCACATCCAGATTGTCATTGTTCATTTCCCAAGATAAGCCCGGGTCGTTCCACCTCCATCTTGTTTCCTATACAACACAATGCTAATGGGGGGAGAGAGAGAGAGAGAGAGAGAGAGAGAGAGAGAGACCATATGCATCCATCCAGGTCTAAGAGGGTGTGGTTCCACTGAAAAATTGGCCATTCATAGCGCCTCTCAAAAGGTTTGTCCTACACAAACATTGAATTGCCATTGACAATAATAAATGGACAATTATATGTCTTAGTGTAAACACAAACATTGCGTATTCACAAACATTGATATCGTTGAGCTGTCGGGAGCAAACCAGCTAACTCCACACCCTTTACGTCTGTGTGTTGTTTAAGTAGTAAAAAGCGCTTCGGACGAAACATCTTAACTCCATTGGACCCTCAAAAGGCCTGCTAAAACAGCTAAAACTCCACCACCTCTCCACCTCTCATGGAAGTAATTGACTTCACGCGGGTGTGATTTTTCCCATAGAGATTAACACAAATGTGTATATCAATTATTTTAAGCCTAGAATCAAGCCTTCCAGGATCCTGGTGAGGCATGACCATAAAAACTCTGATTCTGTGAAAAAATAAATGAAAATTAAAACCACTAAACAAAGAGTTTTCTTTTTTTAATGTAATATAATAATTAAATAGCCCCCCCCCCCCCCCCCCCCCCCCACAGAATCAATATAGGGGGTTCCAAATGGACCCTTAGAAGTCTGCAACTCAGAGAGTGCAGTGTTGATTTTGTCGACTAAAACTAAGACGAAAAATGTTCGTCGACTACCTTTTTCCACTGACGAAAACGAAATGAAAACAAAATAAAAACTAAGCTATGATGACTAAAACTAAGACTAAATATACGGACAATTTCGTCAACAAATAAAAACTAGACTAAAATGTTAGCAAGGGACTAAACAAGGCCCGCCAAAATACATTTTGTTCGATTAAATCAACCGTAGATTTAGTCGACTAAAATCTCATGACATTTAGTCGAGCAAAACTAAACTAACACTAACACATTCCAGGTGACTATACACAATGTGACTGTAATGAAACTAAACTAAATGAAAATGTTTCAAGAGACTAAAACTATATAAAAAAAGAAAATGTGCTGCCAAAAACAACACTGGTCCATCTGGTTCCATTTGTACACTCGCAAGGTGTGTTCAAACCTGAAGATAATATACCTGATTACCTGTAGGCCTGTTTGTTTCCAGTCTCTTCAATCACTTCACTTTGGTTCGCGCAGGTCAGCGTTGGTTTAACCCATTAAGACCTGAAGACGATTCTACAAATGACTTGCTGGAAAGAGTAGTACGTTGCGCATCAAAAAACATAGGATGTAGCCTCCCTACACTTTCCTCACTTTATTCCACCAGAATAATTAGGAAGGCAAATAAAATCATTGCAGACAACTCCCATCCTGCACATCACCTCTTCAATCTCCTCCCATCAGGCAGGAGATATAGAAGTATCCAGAGCTCAACATGTCGCTTCAGGGATAGCACTTACCCCGTAGCCATTTGACATCTGAATATATGCATATAGCATGTAACTGCCTATGCAGCTGGTTTTTGTATTGTATTGTCCTTCTTGTTTGTGTATCTATGGTTGTCTGTATATGTTGAGTACGAACCAAGACATATTCCTATCAACTTGTTGACATGGCAAATAAATTATTGAATTGAATTGACTTCTAAATCATGACAGTTTTCTGAAAAACCCCTATGTTTCTACGGCAGTGGTGCTCAAACCTCTTTCATGTCAAGGACCCCCAGAATGATCTGCATTTGGCCGCGGACCCCCATTTGAAAATATACCCCCAGAAGCAAAAGATTTGAGTTAAAAAGCGTTCGCTGTGAAAGAATATACATTCAAAGATGTGCGCCACATTTTCACAATAAAATAAAATAAATAGCAGATCTACAAGCTCGTATAGCTTGTACAAGCTTGTAGATCTGCTATTTTCCCAATAGCTAAAGTATAACATGATGCTTAAAAACACCAATTTAAGCGGTTCCCGGCCCCAGAATGTGAAAAGTCCCCTCGCTCGCGCCGCCGCGCCGATTATAGCTGTAAACACAGTCATCTAACTTTGGGAGTGCGGGGCTGGCGGTCAATGATGACTGATGAGTGGTGCATGAAATACTGTTTGTTGTTGTTGTTGTTTGTTGTTGGGGAAACAGTGTATATCGGTTTAAATCCTCCAACAACACAAACAACTTAAAAAAAACAAAAACGCAGATCCCTTTAAACGGTTAAGCCGGGCTCAGACAATGCAGGGCCTTTTAGAGTCTTCCATGATTTTGTTTTTCAGAAATGTGGTATAGCATCATCACACAAACAGGATAATCCTGTCAGATAATCTCCACTGTGATCATGGCTCGAATGGGGAAGGGTCCCGGACCGTGACCCTCGATCACCCCCCCGATTATGTTGTAGGCGTGAGCTTGCAACCTTAACCCATTTTGGACTGAGGTCGATAAAAAAGGGCTTCTAAATCCTATCATTTTTCTGAAAACCCCCATGTTTCTATGTCAGTGGTGATCAACCTTTTTCATGTCAAGGACCCCCAGAATTATCTCTATTGGGCCACGGACGGACCCCCAGCTCAAAATTATGTAGTTCCAGGCACCTCCCCAGAAGCCAATATTTTAGTTAAAAATGTTCGCTCTGAAATATATATTCAAAGATTTGCGCCACATTTTCACGACTTTTCAAAAAATAGCAGACCTATACAAGCTCGTAGCGGGCCACTCGGTGGCGCGCCATGAGCTTGTAGATCTGCTATTTTTCAATAGCTAAAGTAGAACAGAATGGGTTAAAGCTCTGATTATGCTTAATCTCATGTTAACCTCACCCCACGTGGAACTCCCCCAAGGACCCCTAGGGATCATTTGATTTTGATTACCGATTTATATTTTTGAAGCCCTGCTCCTATATACGTGTTTAATGTTTGTTTTTAGTTCAATGTTTTAAAACGCCATTGACAATGAAGGGAAAATGTACGGCCATCTTGTCCTTGACACTAAACATTAAATCCCATTAAAGGACCACTTCACCACTTTTCAACCTATCTTTATATAATAGGTCCTCACTAATAACCATGAAAAAAAAATCTACTCTGTCTGTGTCTCATAGGAGGGCTGTGAGCAGTTTAGAAACAGTCTTCCAGTGACATCATCGATGGAGAATACAAGCTAATAGAAACGGCAGGCTTTCTAGTCCTGAAAAGTTGCAATGCGAAAATGGAAGCCATCGTTCTCACGATAATGAAAATCTCATATTTTTTGTAAAAAGATCTTGTGGATATAATATTGATACTGTAGGGATGTGCGATCGTTTGAAAATGATGGCCCCGATTTCCTTTTATTTAAATATATTTTTTATCCCACGATTTTGTAACCCATTTATCACCCCTGTGTCAATCAGCTAATGTGATCCTGGGCTCTACACACCCTCCACCAACCTAGTCCCCATATATGGGGGACAAGGGGAGAGCAATGGACTTGAACTCATGCTTCCTTCATACCTGAGTGTCCAAGTTGCTCCTTTACACCTGACAGGGGGGAGTTCCCCTGGTTGGACGTAGCGCGTGGAAGGAACATGTTATTCCAACCAGTTCCTTTCCCCTCCATCAGGCGCCCCGGCTGGCCAGGGGGAGGCCCCGATTTTCTATCAACGCGATGATCGCGATCGGACGCGATGTATATATATATATATATATATATATATATATAATACATAATATAATTTAGCACTTTACATCCGTCTAACAAAAAATAAATCAGCCTTTAAGAAAAAGCTAAAAGAGTAATTTATGTGCATATAGATGACCATAGTTGAAATAACTACCTTAGGCTAAATTAATTAATTTAAGTTATTCTGAACCAATGTTTATGTTTTAATCCGTTTTATAATTGTGATTTGATGTATGTTATCTGAATTAATGCAATTGAATTGTGTTTTACATCGATGTAACTGTGAATTGATGCTATTCATGTCGTAGTTTTTGAGTGGTGCAGCAACCGCTCCCTTACAGAGCTAAATGTGTGTGGGTGAGTGCATGCTCTGGTTATGAGCACGAAAACAGCATGGTTGTTTTTCACCACCTGTGCGCAACCTAACGCACACACAAACACACACACGCACGTATTAACTGTATATTATGATGCTTTCGGTGGTGCCAGTACATTACAGTGACAGTACAGTACAGTAGAGTAGAGAGGGACCCCCACTTCTGAACCGTTTCGGACACGACGCAGCACGCCGGAACCGGGCCGGCACCCTGGGTGCGTTCATGTGGGTCTGGAACCCCCCCCCATGGAACCCCCACACGGAGTGTGATCCTTTTCAAATAAACAAATATATATATATGCCTATATTATTATTTTTGTGGCTTTCGCCTTTATTTTATATTTGTTATGGATTGACCTTAGAGTATATATTTTAATAGAGACGTCACTGCAGGATTTCTCCTCCCATCCACTTGCATTAAGTTGCTCAAAAGCGCTATGAGGCGATTTCACTCTCTTTCCGGGTATAGGAACAACAACAGGGTGCATTCTGGGATGGATTGGGCCAAATCGTGAACGCGCTGCGGCCGTTGACTATCATTGCGCGTTCACGTATATATGAAACATTCGTTCACGTGTCATGGGCCCCAATGACATGAACGTTGCGCAATGACAGTCAACGGCCCAGTGCTGGCTCGAGCTGCAATACCAAATTCCGCCACTATGTCCATTTCGCCTCAGGCCAAAGGCCAAATGAACGAATAAATATGTGAGCCGTCCGTGCCAGAAAAGGACGGCAACGTGTCATCGGTCTGACCTCCCTTACGTTATACATAGCGGGACCGTTACCAACACTATCCCAAACCCTAACCTATAACCCTATGAACCTCACAGGGAGCCACGGGTGGTTTTTTTAACCCGCAGCACAGATTAGTTTTAACCCACCATGTGTATCGGGAGCCACGGGTGAGTTTTAACCTGACCTGACCTGGATTGACTCACTAGCGGAATATCTGATGTATGGGCAGCCACTCACTCCCCTGTTGGATTCTCTTTAAGTAAGTATAGTAAGTAAGGAAGTAGCCTAAGTAAGTAAAGTCTATTTGTAGAGCACCTTTCACAGACAGTCACAGTTAAGTGCTCTCTCTCTCTCTCACTCTCTCTTTCTCTGTGTCTTTCTCTCTCTGTCTCTCTCTATCTCTCTCTCTCTCTCTGTCTGTCTGTCTCTCTCTCTCTCTCTCTCTCTCTCTCTCGCTCTCTCTCTCTCTCTCTCTCTCTCTCTCTCTCTCTCTCTGTCTCTCTCTCAGGGTGTTTCAGTGCAGCATTTGGTTCCTATTTTCAAATCTCAGGCCGAGAGAAAATGCTTCAATTAAAGTCTCAGAGCGTTCACAGTCAGGAAATGAGGCTCCAATTACTGACGCCCTAGGCAAGCACCCACGCACGCACGCACGCACGCACGCACACACACACACACACACACACACACACACACACACACACACACACACACACACACACACACACACACACCCAGGCACACCCAACGACAGATGACCATATTGGAACAGCAGTTTTAATCTTCTGTTCCATCTGTATTTTTCTTTTAAATTAACCACATGAGCCCTATAGGCGTCCCCCGCCTTCTTGGGTGGACATTCTGCCCCCCCCCCCCAAAAAAAAACTAGGAAGATCTACAAGCTCACAAGCTCACGTGTTGTGAGCATTTAGATCAGCTTGTAGATCAGGTAAATCAGCTATTTTCAGCCAGATCATCATAACCTTTATTAGGCCTGACAAAAAAAAGTCTTCTAAATCATGTCACAAAAGGAACCCAAAAATCTTATGTAATTGGCTGCCGACCCCCATCTGAAAATATGTAGTTCCAGGGACCCCCAGAGACCTACAAGCTCGTAGCGCCGCGCTAGGAGCTTGTAGATCTGCTATTTTTCAATAGCTAAAGTATAACATAATATGCTTGAAACACCAAAAGGGGTTCCCGTCCAGAATGCGTTAAGCTCGGAGTACAATTGAGAGGCAGGTCCTCATTTTCAATGTATCCCGAATGCAAAACACAAAATCAGCAAAACAACAATATACAATAAAACACCGCAATATTAAAAAATACATGAATTGGAAAACTAAAATAACTACAATAGATGGATGCGAATTAATTAAAACGGTTACATTTGTTGAACAAAAGTGCTCAAAATCATTTCCCTGCAATTGACCTATAGGGAAGGCAGTGATCAGATTGTTAGGGACTTCTGGGAGTTCGTCCCAATCAAGTGGAGCAATGACAGATGTGGTATATAGAGGGGCAAAAGGACCCCTATAGGGTCAGCTCATATAGGGTGAGGTGGGTCACCACTCCGTCATGCAGTCTGGAGCAACAGAAGCTCTATCTCGAGTAAAATATAAAGCCGAAGTGGAGCCTCCTCGCCACTTTTCGTCACCGTTCAGTCGCGCACATTTATCCTAATATTAATAGAAATCATCTAAGTATAGATACCGGTATAGCTTGTTCTTTAGAAGAAAGGGAAATGTAAAAAATATATAAGCTCTAAAGATATTTTAAAATAATATTTCCGTGAACGGAAATGACAGCTTCCTTATACTCTGTCTGTCTGTCTGTCTGTCTGTCTGTCTGTCTGTCTGTCTGTCTGTCTGTCTGTCTGAGATTGGGCAGCTGTTACTTAAGCCCCGCCCACCCATCCTGTCTGCTGCCATGGCGACAAAAGAAGCTTAACGAGGGGCTCTTTCTGAGAACACGCAGACGACTCCTTCTTGCACGCACGCACGCACACACACACACACACACAGAGAGAGAGAGAGAGCAGCTGGGCCATCTCTCTCTCTCTCTCTCTCTCTGCCCCCCTCTCTCTCTCTCTCTCTCTCTCTCTCTCTCCCATTCATCCCATTGTCGATCGCCCTAACAATGGTAAACAGCGCTAACTATACTGTGTGTTTTAAAGGTCAAAAGGTCACAGGCTCAGGGTTCAGATTTCATCTTGGCGTCCTCCTATCATTGCATTAGTCTTTATAAACACACTATACTTTAACTCAGCAGTGGGTTTCACAACCTTTTCATATCAAGGCTCATTTATTTATTCTGCATTTGAGGACGATTCTACAAATGTCTTCTAAATACTGACAGTTTTCTGGAGAACAAAAAAAAAACATGTTTCTATGTCAGTGGTTCTCAGACATTTCCATGTCAAGGACACCCTCAGAATGTATTTGGCCTGGTCGCCGACCCCCATCTGAAAATATGTTGTTCCGGGTTTTCTCCCAAAGTTACTTTGCTTTTACTCTACTAGAACAGTTTGAAACATTTCTAAACAATAATTATAGACCATGAAAAGTTCAGTCATACACTTCAATGTAGCCAGAATAACGTCGGTCAGTCCTTCATTCCATGAAGTTGGGCCATTGACAGTTTGCTCTGACCCACTTCTTGCAATGCTCCACATCGGTTGACTGATAAGGTGAAGGAACCATAACTTCACCAGGACGGTCCCTCCGCTTCGATACTGACGCGTAGAGTGTGTGTTCCAACTCGGACCAGGGTTTAGTTACAACAACGATAAAACCCTAGCTGGTTCCACCGCCCAGCTGCAGAAGGAGGTTGTAGAAGGAGGAGGACGCCCCGGGCGTAGGGGGAGACGAGGGCAGTTTTAGGCCTCACTCACACCTAGGAAGACACACGCAAGACACACTTGTGTCCTGTGCGTTCTATGCGTCGTGGCCGTCTCTCAATGCATTTCCAATGGGAGTCACATGCGGTTTGAAGACACAACATTGTTGCATGGGGGGGGGGGGCATGACACACAGAAGACACAGGACACAAGTGTGTCTTAGGTGTGACTGAGTGAGGCCTTAGAGAGGCCAGGTACAAGTTTGAGGCAGCTGGTGTAGGAAGGCAAAGCATCGATATGCTCTGAGAAGCTGAAAGAACAACTGTCGGATGGAAACCAACGCTGTCTGGAGCCGAAACCACCCCCTCAGACCACGGATAATTATCACTCTCCTTGCCAACGAGCTGAACTGAAAGTTTTACTGCAGATTTGAACGACAGTCGCCCTATAACCTCGCCTCACCAGACTTTCCACCTCGGAGGAAAGCCTGGTTCTCTGTTTCAAAAGTGCCGTATCATGCTCCGGTCCGGGAGAGAGGGTGATATGGTCACGTCATGTTGCAGTATTGTTGCGAACGCAGTGATTGCGAACACAGTGAGCACTTACTATGAGACCTAGCAGATCATGTCTGTCTGTCTGTGTGTGTGTGTGTCCGTGTGTCCGTGTGTCCCCCCTTTGTGCCCATATATGGAGCTGAGTGATTTGTTTGTGATTGATGCAACACACTCCATATTTGGACGTATAGCTGCTTTGGGGACTCCTTATATGGTTATGGCTAAGTTAAAAACTTAACTTAAAAATAATTTAACTTAAAAAAATAATAACTTAAAAATAAATCTGAAAAAAACCCAAATATGTACGAGCTGCGTTCGCTTCCCGCGTTTGCGCGTCTTACTGGTTTCGTATAGTCGACAGGCAGGGGACAATCAAGCGGAACTTTCTTTTCCCTAAAAACCGGAAAGAATAACACTAAAAGCTCTCGTGGGCCTGCAGCTTCTATTGAGAAAAATCGGTTTGAGGGGGAAAAGGAAGTTCCCGTTTGATTGCATGCCTGCCTGTCGACTATACACAAAACGATACTACAACATGACGTAACGATATCATCCTCTCCCGACCGGATCATAATATACCCGAAATGAAATGGTGCCCATGCAGGCTGAGCTCGCCCTCAAGAGTCCATCATCATCATCACCGTCGCCACTCACTGTTGCAGGGTTCCCCGCTGCGTCGGCCATGACGGACAATTGGGCCAAGCTGCAGCGGGTGATACGCAGCGTTGTTTTCGGCGATTAATACTAAGACGGAAAAAATGTCCGTCGACTACCTTTTTTCACCGACGAAAACTAAATGGAAACTAAATGAAAACTATAAGCAATGATGACTCAAACTAAGACGAAATGTACTGGCAATTTCGTCGACGGATGAATACTAAAATGTCAGGAAGGGACTATAGTGGACAAGTAAAGTCATTTTACACTTGGTTGAATGCTGAAAATAGCAGATCTGCTAGTGTAAAAACAGTCATTACGACGGCATCGAGGCACGCCCAAATGCATTTTAGTACCTTTGAGTGAGTGAAACTTCTTCCAGCAGTGAAATGTAACCGTATAGCAAAGGTCACCTGCGCACACACAGAGCGCGTTTTTTTGGATTCTTATCGCCGTTCTCCGTCGGTTTTCCGAAAGACGCGTCCAGTGTGCAAACCACCTTAACCGTAGTAAAACGTTCTATCTATCGAACCCTGTCCAGGGGGTTTTAGAGTATGAATGCAATTATGCTTTTCTTTAACGTGTCCAACTAGGAGGTTTTCATGATTCTGAATCCATTGCAAGCATTAGTTTTGTACGAACTATACACTCCTTTAGATCTGCGGTCACCCTAAAAAAGACATGACGAGTAGCCTACAAAGGTTCGAGAAAATGGAGCCAATTCATGTTGGCTATACTCACCGCTAAATGATCTCTGCGTGCATGCGCGCGTGCGTGCGCGCGTGCGTGCGTGCGTGCGTGCGTGCGTGCGTGCGCGCGTGCGTGCGTGCGTGCGTGCGTGCGAAAAGCAGCAGTCTATATGTGCATATTTATATGCCATTAGTGCTTATCTGCTGACCTGGGGTCTGCCTTCACACCCCTGTCTCCTGTACGCCATCCATCATTCTGCACGAACACACACGCACACACACACACACACACACACACTCGCATGTGCGCACACATACGCACACGTACGCACACACTCACACAGACACACAAAGTATAATTTTTATGAGAAACCAATCCGGAGAGGAGAGGAGAGGAGAGGAGAGGAGAGGAGAGGAGAGGAGAGGAGAGGAGAGGAGAGGAGAGGAGAGGAGAGGAGAGGAGAGGAGAGGAGACAAGTGTATCAGGGATGAAAGATATTCTAAGGCTCCAGGCAGAGGAAGATGTTACCCGTTTACCCATACTAGGGCGCACGCACGCACGCAAGCACACACACACACACACACACACACACACACACACACACACACACACACACACACACACACACACACCCACACACACACACACACACAGTATGAAGTGTTCTCAAGTTCCTGTTCCTGTGTTTCTTTTTTTCTTGTATGTTGCCTGGTTTTAATGTGACGACATGAAGACAAAGATCAAATAGCGTTCCTCGCCTCTCCTCTTTGAAATGAAATGCTCTTTTACCTGGTGAAAAACACGAACCTTGTGTGTACCTTATAGTGATTAATATACAGAAAGGAGTTCTTGATCTCCATATCAAATCAAGTGGCGTATATAGTCAGCAATATCCAGCATTGTTTTATTGAGTTACACAGTATAGTATGCAGGGCAGGAATTTCACGGCGGCCATGGCCACCGTTGCCCCTCTCTTTGGCCGTGTGCCCCTCGAAAAAGTATATGCCCATACGGCCAAAGTGGCCGCGTGGTGCCCCGACCGGCGCCCACAGAAGTTCATCTTACCGTTTTTCATCTGCGCAATTTTCCAGTCATTACGGTAACCAATGTTCCCCTATAACGCCCCGCGCAGAACCAAATCTGTGTTGTAGTTGTGTTGCCATTTGCAAAGTGTTTTGATTCTTTTGCGTTATACTTTGCCTTCATAACTACCCCCGCTGCCGCTGGTCTTCATGACACACACGCGCGCACACACACACACACACACACACACACACACACACACACACACACACACACACCCGCCTCCTCCTCAGGGGGGCAGTCGGACAGATATTTTGTGAAGCCACTGAGGAAATCGGGATTTCCTGAAAGTTCATATAATGGCCTGTTGTGGCGCTGTCATTGGACCCAGAAAAACCCATAGCCCCATAGAGGTCCATGTATTTGGGCCCAACTTCACCTCCTAGACTGTATTACCTTAATAAACATGGTCATGAATACTTTCTGCTTCCAGTCACTAGTTTAAAGTCTCATTTCTAATGTCATACTATTCTTTTTGGAAAATGATGGTCCCAATTTATTAAAAAAATCGGGATTCCCCTCCCACTCGAGTCAAAATAAAAACCAACGGAGAAGAAGGGGGGAAGTCCCGCCTCGTTGTCTGGGCCAGCCAATGTCCTGCAGCTGGGCCAAAACGGATCTAGAAAGATGGCGACTTACAATACAAGGACTGACAGGCTTCATTTTACGTTCATGTTAGACCCGGAGAACGCTTTGTCCATATTTTTTCACAATCAATCAACACCCAATGAAGGTCCCCAGGAGCCCTTGTCTTTGCCTCAAACCCAGTGCCGCACAGTCCAGTTTCCCTGAAGGGCTCCCCAACTAACTAACTAATGGCTAATCTGGCCCTGAGATCTGCTACGGTGAAATAATGGCACATTCTGCTAATGAGTATACTTTTACTTTGGTAGCCTACTGAATACCAAACTAAAATGATTGCATGTTTTGATTGCGAAATACTTTTGTACTTTTTTTTACTGACTGTTAGTATTTCTGACTGTGCTGTTATTCATACGCTGACACTCTGGAGATAATGACTCATCTCCATCTGCTGTTGTGGGTCATTAGGAAGGTGAGAAGGTTCAAGGAATGTCGCATAATTGCCTTCCTTGAATTTTAAATGCTAATTTCCGAGGGCAGCCCCATGCATGCAGCCACAAATATGCCCTGCTTACATAATAGGCCACACCTAAAACACTGGTTCTTCAATCTGTGGGTCGGGTTCCCAGAGAGTTTGAGGACTTTTAAGACCTTTTTTAATACCTTTACATCAGCGGTTTTCATATCAAGGTCCATTATTTATTCTGCATTTGAGCCACGGACCACCATTTGATGAGATTTAGCCTCTCAGACCAGAGACTTATAGGGCCGATTCATACTCCTATATATTTTAGAGCCGAATAAAAGTCGATTCGGCGCTGTAGAGCCTACAATTTGACGTCAGTAGAGGTTCGGGGGGCGGGTACCGTCCTAAAGTCGGCTCTTCGGTGCTACTGAAAATTTCTGACGAGCCGAAATAATTTCGGCACTACAGTGCCGAAACAGAGGTAAAATAGGAGTATGAATCGGCCCTAAAGAATATTTGTTATCGTCGGATATGTTGTCCACAATTCCATGCTGTATTGATTTGGTACCATTAGGAGAGATATAACAGGCAAATGTTGATCAAAATAACAATTATTTTTACATTCTCCAATTTAATCGTGCAGACTTTCTTGTAAATTAAGTAATGCAGATTTTGAACAATGTAACTGTTGAGAGCGTGACATGAAACCATAATGGTTTCATTTTACGCTCTCAAGAGTTAAAGATCTTCATTTCAAGAGTTCATATGGTTACCAACTTTCCATCATTTAGCTGAGGACCACCTGGACCCCCCTCAAGGACCACTGGTGGTCCCCGGACCACTGGGTGAGAGAGAAAGAAAGAAAGACCATTACTATCATCAAAAGGGATAAACTATATCCTAATTTAAAAACTGGTCAAACGTTGGACCAAATTGTCAACTTATGATATAGGCCTATAAGAAAGAGGCAAACATTTAGAACATAGCAGATATCTGCTATTTTCACAATATCTGTGGAACAGAGTCAAACCAAATGTGATGCCTCAACTCCTGCAATTATTTCGGGGGGACCCCGCAGTTCAAATATGATTATGATTGTTTGGGGGTAAATATGGCTGAAAAGGCTGTTAACCACTATTTCTCAACGCCAGGTCTGGGGGCTGCTGTCCAAATGGACCCTTACAGGTCTGTAACTCTGAGAGTGTATCAGTAATATTCAGTATCAATAGTATCAAATAGCCATTTAGGACGGGAAGTCGGGAACCCCTGTGGTGCAAATCTTTGAATAGTGAACGTTTTTTTTTTTCTGGGGTGGAGGGGGGTTCCTGGAACAACCTATTTCCAGATAGGGGTGCGCAGCCAAATACAGATAATTCTGGGGGTCCTTGACATGACAAAGGTTGAGCACCACTGACATAGAAACAGAGGTTTTTCAGAAAACGGCCTCAGTCCTAAATGGGTTAAAGGAGCATTTCAGACTAGAAGGCTTTCTTATCTTTATTTGTATAGGTGAATTGAATTGAATTGAATTGAATTGAATTGAATTGAATTGAATTGAATTGAATTGAATTGAATTGAATTGAATTGAATTGAATTGAATTGAATTGAATTGAATTGAATTGAATTGAATTGAATTGAATTGAATTGAATTGAATTTGGCATATGGGTTGTTGTGCTAATTCGCTTATTTCCAGCGCTCGGAAATCAACATCAAAATCTTCATCATGTAAATAGTGTCCCAGGCGGCACACTTTACTACTTATAGTAATAAGCGAAAAATAGCACAAAAAACCACCGTTGAGGGCTTATGGCTGTGGACATTGCCAATAATGCACTTTTGCACAAAATAACACCTGGAGCTCTTTGGTGGGGACGAAACAACTACAAATGAAGGTAAGACAGACTTCTTGTCGGAAATTCTCCTTTAAAGTGCATGCAGTGCTCCAGGGACCCTCAGGGTTGCTTGAAGGAAAAGGTTCCATGCTTGTCTGTATCTGAAGTATAGCTCTCTTTATAAGACAATTTGGATTCGTTTTGGTTGTGTATTATGTCCAAGATGTCAACAGACAATATGGATGCACACACGGTTTTCAGGCGGGTGAAAACGTTGTAAATCCATATACGATGGATTTACAAACGTGATGTAATGCCAACGCCTTGATTTTCAACCGATTCTATTGTGATATTTCTTTGTAAATGATCTGTGGAAATTCAATAAAATACTTAAAAAAATCTAAAGGTATCTCTCTCCACAAAACAGACTGCTACTACAGGTCACTACAGACTGGCAGTGAAATGAAGTGGGGAGATCACTCGTTTGGAAGGTGTGAAAAGAAAAGTAGCCGAATTCACCCGAGAGCCGACAGCGCCAGACAGATATACTATGGTGCCGAGAATGGCCTGTATCAGTCTGTTGCGAAGGTGTGAGTAGAAATGTTGAAAATGACTTCAAGTTAAAGTACAAAAATATCGGCACCACAATGTACTTAAAGAAAAATAAGAAGAAGTACAAAATGTTTTGAAAATAGCCGATCTACAAGCTCACAATGTGTCGCATTTCAAATAGGCCGAATTCTGTCTCTGAAATGTAGTGGAGTAGAAGTAAAAGTATTGGAAATTGGACACACTCAAGTAAAGTACAAATAGCTCAAAATGGTACTTAAGTACAGTACTTAAGTAAATGTATATTTATTACAAAGTAACCAAAGTTTTCAAATTATTGTAGTGGAGTAAAACGTACAATATTTCCCCGGGATTTTGTACAGTATAGAAGTGAATGTATTGGAAAAAAAATACATAATACACACGCACGCATGCAAGCACACACACACACACACACACCCACACACCGTTCACACCTATATAGGCTGAAGTCCAGACCGAAACCTTGGAGCAACGTGTGAGTGAATAGCCCACTGCCATCCGACAGTGGAAAAAAGTCAATGAAAGGAGACATCTCTAGTATCTCTCTCTCTCTCTCTCTCTCTCTCTCTCTCTCTCTCTCTCTCTCTCTCTCTTTCTTGTCTGGAAAAAAAAACACAACATTAATTCCATCAAGGTTCAAGTCCTCCTCTTCTCCTTCCTCTTATCAGTGGTGGGGAAAAAGTAGGCTACTCAATTGTTTTACATAAGTCAAAGTACCAATACTGCAATTTAGAACTACTCCGTTACAAGTAAAAGTATGGAATTAGAAATGTACTAAGTACTCATTGTGCAGAATGTGCCATTTCACAAGTTCAAAATGTGTACAAAATGGTAAAAAAAAAAGTACAAGTGCAAGTAGCCTACTGGAAGTAAGTACAAATACCTAAAAATTGTACTTAAGTAAAAGTACTCAGTTACTTTCCACCACTGCCTCTCATTGATACGACTGCAGGTGACTCGAGAGAAACAACGTTTCGCGGAAACTTGTGACTCAAGTTGTGTAAATGCGGCTCTGGATTTAATTAGTGTCTGCGCAATGCCTATATAAGACATTGTGCACCCACCCTCCATTCAACCGCAGATTCTCAGCCAATTACCACTGCTGACTGTCGGTGCGGTGCGTGGAGCAGTGGTGTTTGTGGCGTCTTGAATATAGCTTTCATTTAGTTTTAGTAACCTGTAATATGTTTTTAGTGTTTAGTCTAGTTTTAGTCGACTGCAATTTACGGTTGATTTAGTCGACTGAAATGTATTTTGTCGTCGTAATGACAGATTTTTCATACACTTGCTGAAAATAGCCGATCTACAATCAGATCAGACCGTATCAGATCAGATCTACAAGCTATCAGTAGATATTTTCAGCATGCAACCAAGTGTAAAATGACTTAAAGCCTACTGGATCTCTGGTCCACAAGTCCCTTCCTAACATTCTAGTTAGGAAGGGACTTGGGTATAGTTTTTATTCGATGAAATTTGAGTATGTTTAGTCTTACTTTTAGTCCTCATAGCTTTGTTTTCATTTAGTTTCCATTTAGTTTTCAGCAGTGGAAAAACGTAGTCGACGGACATTGTTCGTCATAGTTTCAGTCGACGAAAACAACACTGGCATGGAGAGCTACCCTAAAGGGCCGTCCATACTGTCTCCGACCGTCAAACTTTTCGAGTCAGAACAATGGACCCATTTGGACACTTCTTCAGTGTAGTTTGGGTCCCAGAGATACAATAATTGCATCAATGAAGACCCATGGTAAGGAAAGGAAAGGTACTATGTTTACCCAGGGTAACTGGACTAAGCTCAAGTACTTGTTTACAGGCAGGCCCTGTTCATAGAACATTTCATGGTAGGGGTTCAATGCCTTGTCCAAGGGCACTTCAGCGGTGGTAATTTTAACGTGCCGGTCCGGGGATACGAACGAACTAGCGACCTTCCGATATCAGACAAGACCGCTCCGCAAACCGTTCGGCCACCGCTGCCCCGCTGGTATAGTTCCGACTAGACTATAATATAGACTGTAGCTGAGCAGCCTGCAAGGGGATATACATGCAAAAGAGAAATGAAGCCAATCCACTTCTAAAAACAAGCCCAATTATGTGGCCATATATTCCCAATAAAAAAAAGAGTTGATGCATTTATCACACAAGATATCAGAGTGAAATATGGACGTGAGGGTATTGATTTGAGCTTACTCTTTGTGGGCACTAACAGAGACTTTGCGTGTGCTGCATGCCTGCCTGTCTCTTGTGGAGCAATAGAAAGCTAGCTGTTGTAAAGGGATTTTGTATTGTAGATTTGTATGTATTGTAGATTTTAAAGTTTTTGATTCATGGGTTTGTATTGTTTTATACATTTGTGTCAATAAATAATAAACTAACTAACTATCATCAAGCCCCAAAGTTGCGGTAAATCAGCGGACTTGGCAACCCTGCTCAAGGGGTACAGTACTACAGGCTACACACACACACACACACACGTACGACAAAAATGTGGTCGGGAAGCTATGCAGTTTGATATGCATGATTAGAGCCTAACGCGCATAAATTATATCAAGCTGAGAGAGGGTCCTTGACTTTCAAAAAGGTGGGGAAGACTCACTGACCTGGTGCCTTAAAGATGTAAATGCAAATTTCTTAAGGGCAGCTTACCCATAATGCCTTGCGGGGGCTAGCACACATCAAGCACCTAAAACAAAGCTCCCCCAGGTGGTCTCCTCCTCACACACACACAACACACACACACGCACACACACACACACACGCACACACACACACACAAGCCGTTCACACCTCTAATGGTTGCCATTGTGATCCCCCCCCCCCAGTGTCAACAAGTAATAGCCACCACAATTCAATTTCAAAGGAGCTTTATTGACATGATAAAACATGATGTTTACATTGCCAAAGCAATAGTGTCAAAATATAAGAAAGGAAAAGAAAGAAGAAAATGGGGAAAGTATGTAAGATTGAAGGGGGTACAGCATTTTATAAACAGAGCCATGTCATATTGCGTCGTTACATTAACCCATTTTATAAATGATGTTATACTTTAGCTATTGAAAAATAGCAGATCTACAAGCTCATAGCGCTGCATCGAGTGCCGCGGTATAACCTTGCAGGTCTGCTATTTATTTTTTTACTGTGAAAATGTGGCCCAAATGTTTGAATATATATATTCTTTCAGAACGTTTTTAACTCAAATTTTTGCTTCTGGGAAGGTCCCTGCATGGAACAACATAATATTCAGATGGGCCAATTACATATATTTTTGGGGGTCCTTGACATGAAAAACTTTGAGAACCATTGACGAAACGTAGGTTTTTCAGAAAACTGTCAGGATTTATAGAAGACATTTGTAGAATCGTCCTCAGATCTAAATAGTATACAAAAAAGCCTCAGATTTAAGATGTGTTTACAGGTAGCAGCGTGCGTCGTGCACGCACACATTACACGAGCAGCAACGCACGCACGCACGCGCACACACACACACACACACACACACACACACACACACACACACACACACACACACACACACACACACACTGTGTTGCCACTTTTGGCCATTATAGTCTAGAATTAACAATCATCATTATCACATCACAGGTGGGTGATTTTTGTTGTTGCCAAATTCAGACAGTTATATAGAGTAGTAGTGGTTCTCAACCAGACCACCAGTGGTCCTTGAGGGGGTTACAGGTGGTCTCCAGCTAAATGATGGAGAGTTGGTAACCAAATTGACCCTTATGCATGGGTTCTTTAACTCTTGAGAGCATAAAATGAAACAGGAAAAGAATGTGTTTCCTTTTAACGCTCCCAAGAGTAAAATTATTGTTAATCATCTGCATTACTTGATTCACAAAAAGTCTACACAATTAGAGAATGTAGAATAATTGTTGTTTTGATCAATGTTTGCCTGCTATCTCTCTTATGGTATATCACATATCAAGTACAACATGGAATTGTGCAAGGAATGGAATCTTATAACAAAAACAAAAGAAATGAGGACGAGTACATTAATCAATTGCTTAAGGAAACACATGAAAACACTGCAGTGTATTATAGCCTACAGAATATGTCTGTCTGTCTGTCTGTCTGTCTGTCTGTCTGTCTGTCTGTCTGTCTGTCTGTCTGTCTGTCTGTCTGTCTGTCTGTCTGTCTGTCTGTCTGTCTCCATGCCCAAAAGAACAGTGCGTGGCTGCATGCATATAGTGTGTGTGAGAGAGAGAGAGAGGGGGGGGAGGGGGAGGGGGGGGTTCAGTCCCATGACATGAAAAATGGTTGCTTGAAAATCAAAGCTGCAACCATTTGTGATCTTGTTTTAGGTGTAATTCTATGCTGTGTTCCCTATGTAATGTTATGTATTCCAAGGTTTGGCTGTCTGTTTTCTGTTTTTGTGTGTCTCTGTGGGGACTGCGGATAAAAACTAGCATTTCTGCTCAAATCCGGTGTATTTGCATCCATGTGACGTCCATTAATATGCACTGTCCTGTCCTGTACAGAAACAAATGAAGTAAAGTAATGAAAAAAGGTTGACAACCACTGATATAGAGGTATCTAAAAGATATTCTGGAGAGCTGACCATGTCTAATGTCAGGAGAGTGCTTTTGAAACCACTGCAAATCAATTAAATTCAGTTCAATTCAAAGGTGCTTTATCGGCGTGACAAAACACACGTTTACATTGCCAGATGAAGTGTCGCAAACATAATAAAAATAAAAAAAACGTAAAAAAATAATAAAACGCCTCTAGACTTGTAGATCTGCTATTTTGTGTGAATGGGATGATTTGATGCTGGGGCTCAGATGGTTATAATTCACTGCTTTTCTGCTCTTGTCTCGTCTTCGTCAGTTCATTAACACGCACGCACGCACACACACACACACACACCCTGATAAAGTGCAGTGACTCTGACAGTGGGCCGGTCAGCTCATCTGCGTGAATGGAGGAGGGTCTTCAACATGCAAGGAGGGCGTTTGGGTTTACACCTGATGGGGGTGGGGGTCTTTCCATGTCAAAGTCACTGTCTCCTCCATCATGCTAAACATGGGGAATGGTCTGCATTTCCATAGCCGTTTCTCCAAAGCACTCCTTTTATAATGTGCATTATGCCTTCTCCCATTCACACGCACGTGCACACACACAGGCACGCACGCACGCACGCACGCACACACACACACACACACACACACACACACACACACACACACACACACACACACACACACACACACACACACACACACACACACACACACGCACGCGCCGAGTGGCGCGCCACGAGCTTGTAGGTCTGCTATTGTTGAAAAATCGAAGAACGACTGACATAGAAACATAGCTTTTTCAGAAAACAGTCAGAATGTAGAAGCCACCTAACATACACATTTTTCAGGAAATTTTGAAAACCTTGTATTATGAAAACAAAGCAATACTGCCTCATCAAAGTTGGTGTTGTGACTTTATATGTCAATTAGCCTACTTGCATGCGAGGGGGAGAGGTGGTGGAGTTAGCTGTTTTAGCAGTCAGTTTGAGGGTCCAATGGAGTTAAGAGGTTTTGTCCAAAGCGTGTTTTACTACTTTCCATTGGTTCAATATTTTCGAAACAACACACAGATGTCAAGGGTGTTAAAAAAAAATCAAAAACCTTGAAAATGGAGTTAAGAGGTTTCCTCCCGACAACAACGATATGTAAATGTTGAATCATGTTTTGGAGGATTCCATGACATTCCCAACACAGGGACTCCGGGGGTTAATGGGTTTTACTCATGGTTGGTGTGTGTGTGTGACACACGCCGTTGCCAGATTTTGCGAGAGAAATAAGCAACCAGGTCTATGAAAACAAGGCCCAAGAGAAGCAACTTAACACACGAGCACTATGAAAAGACGATTTACAAGCTCACGACGCGTCCCAGAGCGATGCGTCGTGAACTTGTAGATCTGCAAAAAAAAAGAGAGAGCCAAATATCTTTGAAACATTTGTAACACAAATCTCACAAAATAGCTATTTATTTGGGGTTTCCAGAAATAAGGCCCCATTTCCAAATCCAGCCTGAATCAGATCTGAGCCACATCCAGACTGGAATCTGATTTGTTTAAATGAGTCATGTGACATGTTGGACTCATTTTAAACTAATCGGATTTCAATCTCGATGTGGCTCAGATCTGATTCAGGCTAGATCTGTCTGCCAGTGTAAATGGGGCCTTTAGAGTTGTTTCCGATACCGATACTCGTATCGGAACTCGTACTCGATACTCGTACTCGATACTCGGAACCAGCCCCGATACTCTGACCCAGGTACCAAAACATCCAATTGACAATGACACTACAGAGCGTTGCAGTCCCGCCCCCTTTCAGAACGACCAGTGAACCCAGGAAATTATTATTCTCCATTCATTTTCTCCATATAGGCTTTTCATAAATACTTTTTGAAAAGCCTATGGAGAAAATGAATGGAGAATCGACCAAAACCAAAAAGTATTTATAATCATACATATGCATCAAATATTTTTTTATTAGTATTATATGGCGATATTATTGGGCTTTTTTTGGCTTGTTTTTTGAAGGAAGATTTGGCTTATTTTCCTCGCTAAGAGTTGGCTTATTGTTTTAGGCTTGTTTTTGGAGGTGGGTTGGCTTATTTCTCTCACAAGCGTTGGCAACACTGAATGGTGGCGACGCGCCTGGGCAGGTTGGTGGTGCCTTGCGTGGTTTCCTCCGCCATCGGTGTGTGCTATGAATGTGTGTATGAATGTAACGCACAATATATGTAAAGCTCTATATAAATGCACCATCTACCAACGTTGCTTATCTAATGCACAGACGTGGCAACGCTGGTGACATATTGACAGCTAAGCACAGCAGGACGTGTCTTTGTAAATGTCACAGAGGGGAAAAGCAGTCTCTGTGAAGGAAATGATTTTCTTTTTTTACTGGAATGAAAGTGATCTGGAGGCGGTTGCTTGCTGGGCTGATGTGGGTGTGTGCCTGACTGTGAGGGGGGCTGCTCCATGCAGCCTCCCCCGGGGAGGGCTGTTCATATGCATACGAGTCCTCCACCTTCAAGCTGCCTTCTTTAATTAAAACCCATTTAGACCTGAGGACGATTCTATACAAAATGTCGTCTAAATCCTGACAGTTTTCTTGGAAACTATTTCAACTATTTCATGTCACCGACGCCCAGAACTGTATTATGTATAATCGGCCGCCGACCCTCATCTCAAAATATGTTGTTCCAGGAAGAATACGTACATATATATATAATATATATATATATATATTCAAAGATTTGCGCCACATTTTTCCAAGATGTTAAAAAAATAGCAGATCTACAAGCTCCCAAAAGGTGTTCCCGTCCAGAATACCTATACGTTAAGCATGATACAGCTCAGTGGTTCTCAACCACTGGTCCCGGGACCACCAGTGGTCCTTGAAGGGCTTCCAGGTTCGTCCCCAGCTAAATGGAGAGTTATCGGTAACCAAATGGACCCTCGTATAGGTCCTTATATCGCTTGAGTGTTCAATTATGACACATCTACATTACAAGAAGTCTATACACAATTAGAGAACATAGAATAATGTGTTATTTTGATCAACGTTTGCCTGTTATCTGTCCTTTATGGTACAATAACACAGCATGGGATTGTGGACGGAATCTTATCCAGTGATAAGAAAAGATATTCTATACGTTTTGGGTCCAAGAGGCTAATTCAATTTCATCGGGTCCGTGGCTTATAAATCCCAAATACATAATGGACCTTGAAAAAAAGCCCGCAGAGAGAGCTCAAATAACTGCCTTATTAGTATAGAAGAAGCACATCGCTAAAATCACTTCAACTTTCTAAGTGTTAATGAATCAACGCTGAAAGTGAATTAATTGTATATAACGTCTTGGAATGGCTCGATGAATTGAACGCACACAGTCTGGACCACAAAGGAAACAAGCCCCCTATAGGCCTAGGCTATAGAGCCGCTTTTGTGTTATCCTTTTGGCAATAATTTTAATATGATCTGCAAGTATACTGCCGAGAAAGTATCAATCGTGTATGTCTCGTGTATTAGTGTAATTTGTGTAATTCGTGTATTGTTGTGTATTTGTGTACTATATTCAGAGTTAAGCTCTCCTTCCCTCCTCAAAAATCAATCCAATATACTTCATTGACACAACAGCACAGCAACCTATTTTTGTGAGGAAACGCAATTAGAAATGATAATCAATACGATAATCAATGAATCAGTCATTTAATTGATTATATTGTGTGTTCTCTCTCTATTTTGATGAATTATTGCTTAATCGACCATGTGTGTGTGTGTGTGTGTGTGTGTGTGTGTGTGTGTGTGCATGCGCTATCATTCATCTGCACACTCCCATAGCACCTGATCATACAGGAAGAGAAAAAAAACTAGATTGTGTTACATGAAAAAAACACATGTGTTTTATTTGGTTTAAATCACTGTTTGGCATGAAACACATTCCTACAAACCACACACACACACACGCACGCACACGCACACACACACACACAACACACACACACACACACACACACACACACACACACACACACACGTGCCACCAATGGACCAGAACCAGAACCAATGCTTTCTCATGAAATACGGGCTTTGATGTTGCAGCCTTGTCTCCTCTCCTCTCCTCTCCTCTCCTCTCCTCTCCATACATTGACTGGAAGCAGCTCATTCAATATTCCCGTCTCGTATTCTGTGTCCAGACAGTTCCCCCCCGCCCCCCCCCCCCACACACACTAACCAACCCTCCCCTCCCCCACTTACAGCGCTCTGTTCTTCTCCCTTCCAGTAGGACCTACCTCAGGAGGAGAGAGAGAGAGAGAGAGAGAGAGAGAGAGAGAGAGAGAGAGAGAGAGAGAGAGAGAGAGAGAGAGAGAGAGAGAGAGAGAGAGAGAGAGAGAGAGAGAGAGAGAGAGAGAGAGAGATATCCCTAGGCCCCTACTCCCTAGCTATTTATATTCAAAATATATTTCTACACATGTATACATTGTTTTGCCACGTACATTCTTGCTTTGGCAATATGTTTTATCATGTCAATTGAATCAATCAAATCAATTGAATTGAATTTATATTACATTGAATAATTGAAGAGAGAGAGAGAGAGAGAGAGAGAGAGAGAGAGAGAGAGAGAGAGAGAGAGAGAGAGAGAGAGAGAGAGAGAGAGGAAAGGGTTAAACGGGAATGTCTGGGAGACTGCGCCCCCCCCACACACACACACACACACACACACACGCGCACGCCCGGCGGGGGGGCGGGGCCAGGCAATTTGTGATTGGTCGACGGGCCGACAGGGGAGGAGGGACGCGAGAGCCCTTATTGGCCGAAAGACCGGCGAAACACAGTCACAGAGAGGGAGAGACATGAGAAGAAAGAAGCCGGTTTTTTAAGAGTGAAGAGAAGAGACCGAGAGAAAGAAACAGTGAACACTTCAACACAACCTGAACCTGGAAAGTTTAGCACCAGAGAGAGAGAGAGAGAGATACTCACTGAGAGATAACATAAAGGAACTGGATTAAGAGGGATCCGAGAGAATGTTTTGAGGTGATCAAGTTGAATTTGTGCAGTTCTATTTAAAAAAAAAAAGGGGAGAACGACCAGAAGTTTCCTTCCAACGGATTAAACAACAGAAAAAAAAACGACCGTTAATTTGAAAAAAGAAAAAAAAAATCAATTAAAGAGCCCACCCAACCCGCCCGCCGCGATGGTGCAGCGGACAGACGCCGGCATGAGCCCGGTCCACCCCGAGGAGGGCGCGCTGAAGCCGGCCGCGGTGGCTCCCACCACCACGGTCACCACCACCACCACAGGTCCCACCAAGCCGGGGGAGGACTGGTGCACGACGGCCACGGGCCACATCAAGAGGCCCATGAACGCGTTCATGGTGTGGTCCAAGATCGAGCGGCGGAAGATCATGGAGCAGAGCCCCGACCTGCACAACGCCGAGATCTCCAAGCGGCTGGGCGTGCGCTGGAAGGGCCTGGCGGAGCCCGAGAAGAGCCCGTTCATCCGCGAGGCGGAGCGGCTCCGGCTCAAGCACATGGCCGACTACCCGGACTACAAGTACCGGCCCAGGAAGAAAGCCCGCGGGGCGGCTGCGGCGGTGGTGGACATTGTTGGTGGTGGTGGGTTCGGGTCTTCTTCTGGTGGTGGTGGCGGGGGATTCAAGACGTCCACGCCGGAGAAACAGCAGCAGATCCCCGCTGGTGGCAGCGGTAGTACCACCACCACCGCCACCACCACGGTCAAACCTAAGCCCAACCCCGGGAGGAAGCGGTTGAGAGCGGGCAGAGGGAGTACCAAGATCGCCGCTGGTACCGGTACCAGTACCACCACCACTACTACCACCACCGGACCGGCCATCACCACCACCGCCGCCAGCAGACCGCCGCCGCCGGCGGCGTGCCCCGCCGGCTCCACCGAAGCCCGGCGCCAGCACCTCTCCGCCGGCCTCAGGGTGAGCCTCAAGCCGCCGCCGGCGGTCAAACGGAGGATCTACTCCACCTCTTCGTCGTCCTCCTCCTCCTCATCCTCCGATGATGATGATGAGGATGAAGAGTATGGATACGTTTCTGAGGAGGACCAGAGGCTTCCATACTACCAGAGGTAGGTTGACTTATTTAGACTTCTTTATGCATATCGTGTGTGGTTCTCCAAAACGTTATTTTTTTTAACGTCAAGGAGCCATGATGAATTCCTGTTCATGTTCTTTGGCTTCATAGAAGTGTATATTTGTACGTCTCTAAATGTTTTGATGAATTGAACAAGGTGGACCCTCTTGTAAACAAGTGTAATGCTTTTTATTGGGTCGTCCACTCAGTAACTTAACAGTCTTTGTATTGAGTTGTGCTTGAAATGTACTGTAATTCTGCAAACTGTTAATACATATATGATATTTCAATCAATCAATCAAAACCACAAATCGATATTTGGTTTGTTTGAGCCCCTCTCTAAACATAGGCTGTTTTAGATATCAGGCAGCCAACGCCCCCATACAAGATGTATGGTTGTTCAAATGTTGCATTATGAGCGTGTAGATATAGCTGATATAAGTGGTTACACTTTTTATTGCATATTATTAACTCATTTGTTGCTGGTGGGGAACCCGGACCCCACTTTTGAGAACCACTACAGCAGCCAACAACTGTATACTCGAGTAAAAGTATAGCCCATTATACATACACAAATTGACCGTTGCTTTGATGAAACATCCAAGTACCACTGGGGTTGTATGGAATAGGCCTATGCTTCTTTAGACTTTAAAATGCACAAGGATTTTTACCAATTTAATCTTAAAATAACATACACCATTTATCATTGTAGGGCTACTAGACTTACTAGACAGTTGGTTACAAAGCAGAACTTTTAAAGGCGCTGTTAAGTGATGTGTTTTTGGTTAAAACAATTTGTTATTTTACTTTTTAAGTAAAAAAAAAAAAAAGCCTTATTTTGTGTTAGTACTGATTGCTGCTGGTGTCAGCTGTGTCCATGTCTCCCCCAGCTCTTTAATAAACGGAAAATACAGGAGAGAGAATCCAGAGGAGAGAGCTTCAATTTGATAGTGTTTGACCAGTTCCAATTTTGCCTGCTTGTTTAGTTTGTGCGTTTCCATGAGTTTACCGTGTCATGTGGGAGTTCTCCCTCCGCTTACTTAGGTGAAAAATTTGAATCTTGACATGAAACAAATATTTTCTGTTTTATCAAAGAGCTGGAGAGACTCGGAGACCCCTGTTACTGGACAGACACTACAGCAATGATTACTATCACCTGGTCCATATATAAAGGAGTTAAAAGTAGCATTTAATCTTCACAAATTATATACTTCATACCCGAGTATGTTGTATCAAAAGTTGAACCTAATAACGAGCATATTCTGCGACATACTAGCATGATGTCCAGGCCGGGGCGTGTACTCGAACATCACTAGTAGGGCTTGGTTCCTTTTTGATTTCAAATTAAAAAGTTAGAGAAGTTCTCTAACTTTAAGAGAACCTCTGTCTGTGACTGGTATCCACATACCAGCTCTGACCTGTGCGATGATGAAAACCGGTTCTAAATGTGATGAGGAATGCCAATGGAACCGATTCCTGGTTCGTGTCGGATCCGGTTCCTCCGGGAGTTTCCGGATCCCCCCCCCCCCCCCCAAAACCCTTGACGCTTACACAAACAGGAGATATACAGGCTCCAGCCTTTTTTTTGTGGGCCACGTGGTTCATAGTAGTATTCAGTAAGCTGAGTAAATGTAACTAAATGTACTATTCTTAATCTTCTCCCCACCTCTTTGCCGTCCTACCAGAGTCAACGCGGCCAAGGTCCCGGCCAGCCCGACCCTGAGCTCCAGCGGAGAGCCCTGCCCGGAGAGCAGCATGTACGAGGACACGCCCTGGAGCGCGCCGCTCTCCAAACGCCTCCACGCCGGCAACAAGAGCGCCACGATGTACGAGGACACGCCCTGGAGCGCGCCGCTCTCCAAACGCCTCCACGCCGGCAACAAGAGCGCCACGATGTACGAGGACACGCCCTGGAGCGCGCCGCTCTCCAAACGCCTCCACGCCGGCAACAAGAGCGCCACGACGACGACGACAACAACGTCGTCGTCGGCATCGGCATCCTTCAGGTCTTCGTCGCTGGCCTTCTCCTCGTCCGATCACTCGGAGCCGAGACGTCCACACCGGTAAGTCCAGTTGCCCACACGATCGCCATTCGCCACGATTGTTGTTGTTGTTATTATTATTATTCGCAAAGATTGTGGTTATTTTTGTCTTTCGCCGATCTACAGCTCACGATGAGCTTGTGAATGGGCCATCTCTGCCACGTTTTGAAATGTTTTTAAAGTATTTAACGATTAAATAGTAAAAATTTCCGATCTACAAGCTCACGTGTCCTGCTGCGACGTGTTGTGAGCTTGTATATCGGCTATTTTCAGCATGCAACCATGTGTACAAGTGCCACCAAAGCCCGCCAAAATACATGCACATAAAAAAAATCTTTTATAAACTAAAAAGCAAGAGAACCTTCAACCAACATTTTGCTATACGTCAAAGCAGGAGCAATGTTTGGGAAGTGTGCCCAATGGCAACCTTTTAACCCATCCTTTTGGTGTCTCAAGGATTATGTTATACTATAGCTATTGGAAAATTGCAGATCTACAAGCTCATAGCCAAATACAGATAATTCATGACATAGTTTGAGAGCGACATAGAAAACATACGTTTTTCTTTTTAGAAAACTGTCATGATTCAGAAGACATCTTGTAGAATCGTCCTCGGGGGTGTCTTACATTTATTTTCATCACGTTAATTCCCCCCGTGATCTCCTTGCAGGTGTGCGTCGGTGTCCTCATCCTCGGAGGACTCTTCGGAGCAGGACGACCTGCTCCTCCTGGACCTGAGCGTCAACCTGAACGGCTCCATTTCCTCGGCGGTGCTCCTGGAGCACGTGGTGACGGACGGCCACGGCCACCACCACCACCACGCCAACCTGTGCCTGGGCTTCGTGGACAGGGACCTGGACCTGTCGTTCGGCGAGGGGGCACTAGGGTTTCCGTCGTCGTCGTCGCGCTCCCTGGCGGCGGGCTCCCACTTCTCCTTCCCCGACTACTGCACGCCCGAACTGAGCGCGATGATCGCCGGGGACCGCTTCTCCGATCTGGTGTTCACCTACTGAACTGGGATCGACAACAAACAAAAATAGACCACCTTTTTTTCTCTCTCTCTCTCTCCCCCTTTTTTCGAACTAAAGTGAAACCCCTGCTCCGGGAAGGGCGTATACGTCTTTGATCCAGGAACCCGAGTTTATACCCGGGAATCGGGTTGTTGGTTGATCCGTACCTGGTTTGATCACACTGTGTCAGAGCTGGTCATGTGGACTTCCCGTTTGCGATAACAATTACAACACCGATGGTTCTCAAACTTTTTTTATTTTATTTCAAGGACCCCCGATAAGTCTTGAGATTGTACAACATCTACAAATGGAAGAGAAATGAACCTTTTGGTTCCACACAGTCTGTTACAAACCTTTTCAAGGGTCCGGTTGGAAGCGGAATCCTTAAACCGCTAAACCCTAGATCAAAGCTCCCCCCCTTTCTGACAACAAGAACTAAAGCGGACCGTTCTGTGAGATGGAATATCATTTCCACTGTCTGGATTTAGTTTCCATACACTACTAAGGCTCAGGTGGGGGGGTTTCTGGGAACCCCTGAACTTTTCAATATTTTTTTTCTTTCTAAAATAGCCGATCTACGAGGTTGGCGCATAGAGAGCTCGTGGATTTTTGCTTCTTTTATGACATTTTATTTATGCCATATATGCCCCCTTCAGGGTGGTTCTTCTGGTTTTAATGGCGAAACGGAACAAAAACAAATCACAGAACTTAAACGGGTTCTTCAAAGCTTCAGGTTACGTTAGTCGAGAAGAGAAGAAATTAATGAACCCAACCACAGCCCGATTATTTTTTCCCCCTTTTTTTTTGGGAGGTCCCGTCATGATTTTGGACGGTCCTAGACCACCAGTCCAGCTCCGATAGCTGCGCCGACATTTTCAAAAGGAGGGGGAAAAAAGTACAAAAGAAAAGTATATTTGATGAAACGAACAGTTGGTATTGGTTGAAAGCCGGGGAAGATCAAAATGGGAACATTCTGGACACACACGCACACACACACACAAATCGGGGCTGGTTGGAATGGATGTGTGGGATTTTCTGGTTCCCATTCTGTTGGAAATGAAGGAATACAATGGCAGTGGGGAGAATTGAAATTATTTGTCTTTCTTTTAAGTGAAACTCTGTTACTTTAACTCTCAAGAGCGGTGCTTGTCACCCCATGTCAAGGACCCCCAAGTTGCATTTGGTTATAGACAGACCCCTATTTTAGGAACCAAATGGACCCTTTAACGAGTCTGTAACCCCATGAGAGCATACATTTTGTACCCTCTCAAAAGTTACGGGGTGGTCCGTGTACCGGGAGTCCTTGACATAAATACGAAAACAAACTTACAGCAATATACACTGTGGATGTGGTGATGTCACAGTGACAGGACTGCATTACTGGTTTTGGTTTTGCATTACTGGTTTTGTTTTTTAAAAACCAAAACCAGACTGGGTTCCATGTCACACAATGGACAATATGGACACAAATACCTCAATATCGATATTGCGAAGATGAAAAAAAGAGGCTATTTTTGGGAATATATTTGATCATTTCTGTGATTTAAAAAAAAACACGAATGTTAATGCCATATCATGGTATTATAATATCCAAAATCCCAGTCTCAATCTAGTCTCATGTCACAAATATCGATACAATATCGCCATATTGCCTGGCAGCCCTAGTTTTACGATGATTTTTTTTCTGTGTTTTATATTTCAGTTCACCTTTTTCCACCAAGTGTCGATTTCAAAAAGCTCAACATTCAAATCAACCGACACCGCTGTCTGCAGGAAACAGTTTTTTGATAACATAACCAACATACCTCATCTTTTAACCCCCCCCCCCACCTCCCCCCCCCAAAAAGCTATAAATATTTTCAGGCATATTTTTGTACAGTTCAAAAAGGGAATGTTCTCTTCGCTGTTGCTCCCAGCGAGGTCTTTTTTTGTTGTTTTTGTTTTGTATATATATATATATTTTTTTCCCCAGGCACTTCATGTTTATTGATGTTATTATTCTTGATTCCCCCCCCATCCCCTTCGTTTAGCATGCAAGGATCACAGGATAGCCCATTTATTTTGCCTTGCGATGGTTTTAATGCTATGATGCTATGACATGTACGAAACGAAGTAGCCCCGATTGGTCCTCGCGGACGTCGGCATAGATTGTATATGTTCTGTAAGATAAAGACAAAAAGAAAAAAAGAAGCTAGGACTTTATGTATATTTGGTATGATTGGGTCCGAGGAGATAGCAGATGTGAAAAGTTGTTTTCATTTTTTTATATATATATATATATATATATATACGGTATATATTATCAACCTTCAATGGCAGATGTTTTTCATTATTTTGTGCAATATAGATTCTTTTAAGGACCAGTTTTTTGTTTTGTTTTTTTGTAGCAAAACCAATTGCATTACTTGTTGTTCTGTACCGTTGCTATGACGACTGAATAAATCAGCTGGAACTGAATTGATTTGGATTATGTTATTTCAGTGATTTGTGTTATTTCAAAACTGCAGATCCCATGGATTACGGATTAGCTGTTGGAAAAATGGCAGATCTACAAGCTCGTAGCGCGGCACTAATCTTGTAGGTCTGCTATTTTGGAGAAAATGTGGCGCGAATCCTTGAATATATATATTCTTTCACGTGGACATTTTGAACTCAAAATATTTGCTTTTGGGGAGTCCCTGGAACAACATATTTTCAGATGGGGGGTCGCGGTGGCCAATTACATAATGATGTTGAGTGTCCAGGACTCTCACGACTAACATAGACGCGTGAGGCTTTTCAGAAAACTCTGGATTTAGAAGACATTTTGTAGAATCGTCCTCGGGTCTAAACGGGTTAAAGTTCTCAGTCACCACGACGACTGAATTCATTCTTTGGGGATTCCACAGCAGCCAGTATAGTCTTCCATAGAAGCCACTCTTGCACTGAAAATAGTCGATCTACAAGCTCAACACTGTAGATCGTGAGGAGCTGTGTTTTTTTTTCATTTACTGTTTTTATTCATTTTCAATAATTATTTTGGAAAAGCACATCCTCTAGGCTAGGAGGAGGCCGGAAGGGTGCGGGGCAGCTAATTGTTTTTAGTTTTTATTTATACGTTTATTTAACGGGGACAATACGAAAACCAATGTATCAAGTTGTTAAACCAGTAAGACCCGCAAACGCGGGAAGCGAACGCAGCTCTGTATATTTGGGTTATTTTAAGATTTATTTTTAAGTTCTTCTTTTTTTAAGTCTCATGTCACCATGACTCAGCCATAACCATATAAGGAGTCCCCAAAGCAGCTATACGTCCAAATATGGAGTGTGTTGCATCAATCACAAACAAATCACTCAGCTCCATATATGGGCACAAAGGGGGGACACACGCACGCACAGACATGATCTGCTAGGTCTCATAGTAAGTGCTCACTGCGTTCGCAAACATGAAACCGTAGCAATGTATATGGGTTTGTCCCCAGTCCCTACCTTTCTTTTCTTTTTTTATATATATATATTTTTTATCCCACAATTTTGTAACCCATTTTTCACCCCTGTGTCAATTATCTACTGTGATCCTGGGCTCTACACACCCTCCGCCAACCTGGGGAGAGCAACGGACTTAACTCATGCTTCCTTCATGCTTGAGTGTCCAAGTTGCTCCTTTACACCTGACAGGGGGGAGTTTCCCTGGTTGGACGTAGCGCGTGACAGGAACATGTTATTCCAACCAGTTCCTTTCCCCCTCCATCAGGCGCCCCGGCTGGCCAGGGGGAGGCAGTTTAGAGACCAGGACTACTGCATGTTTTTGTGAGGGTACCTACCCTAGGGGACACGGGGAGAACATGCAAACTCCACACAGAAAGGCCCTTTCGCCAACCCCGCCTTCGGGTATGGGCACTGATGACGCGGAGGAGGAAACACGCCGCCAGCACCCACAGTGCCCCGAGCGGGAATCGAACCCAGGACCTTCTAGCTGTGAGGCGACAGCACTATACCAACTGTGCCACCGTGCCCCGTTCCCTGCCTTTCTATAATATGTCCACCTAAAACAATCCTTTAAAACAATACTAACATCCAATACATCTAATCCAAGTACAATACCAGTTTTAAAATGTGCCTAACACATTAGTGTTCGCACCTCTGGCCCGATTTCAACCAGAGTTTGACTTCATCCTTAAACAATTTGAGATCAGTTTGTCGTTTTATTTCAGTTGGTAGGGCATTCCACAGGGTGTATCCCTTGTACTGAGTAAGAAGACTGACCAAATGTGGTGTTACGCTTTGCTACCTTGAGGTTGCCGGCTGCTGATCCCCTTGTGATCCTATACTAGTTGGTCTATCAGATAGAAAAATAGACTCTATCTGGTCCTTTTATCTGAGGACAGAGTAGGCTACCGCTGGGGCAAGATCATGAACACATTTGAAAATTATCTTAATGAAAGAGAATTTAATAAAACTGTCAAAACTAAACAAGTTGTATTTTGTAAGTATTATGCAATGATGCCATTTCATTGGTTTTTTTGAGTGCTTGTTTATAAAGTGATGTGATTGGTTTGTGATGCCTGACTGTGAGGCCTGGCCCCAGACAGTAATACAGTAGGAGATATGAAAATATTGTATTGTATTATATATTGTCTGGTTAGTCTAAAGCAGTTCAGGTTTGTTTTTAGAGTCTTGCTCAACTTTTTGGTGTGTTTATCACATTTTTGTTGAGGGTCAAGAATGACACCCAGAAATTTGAATTCCCTGACTTCCTCAATTTCTTCTTGATCTATTTTAATGTTCAATTCATAATTTTCTCGCCTCCTTATTGAGAAGTTTTTAGATTCACAGTTAGGTGATTCCTTTTAAGTCATTGAGAGTGAGACACATCCTCCATTTCCTGGGTTAGTAATGAATATCATATCTAAATACTGAATGGAGTAACTTAAAAAAACTGTCTGTGGTGTTCACATAAGCCTGAGTATACGATAAAATCACCCACAGTCTTTTTTAAAGTGAAATATCCCTTTAATTGCAGTATTGTTGGGTCATATCTGATACTTCTGTGACAACAACCTGTTAGGCACAATAAGGCAAAATTAGCTACAATTCATTCTGCTTTAAGTAGCATGTAACGTGTCAAACTAGGAGGTTGTCATGATTCTGAATACATTCCAAGCATTAGATTTGCACCAAAAAAACACTCCTTGGGTTAAAAACGGCCATAGCCTTCATCACAAATGTGATGAGGTCAGATACATTTGAGCACAATTGGGCACATTTGGGCAAGTTGTTGATGGTGGCCATATGGATCTGGGGCTCTCATGAATTTTGCCCGTATTTTTGCCGGTTTGTTTACCTTCATAGATGATAAATCCACTGAGAAACGGAAACCTTTGCTCTCTCCGCGGTCACGGAAGTATCAGAGCAGTGTTGTTTTTGGCAGCAAATCGTCTTGAATAGTTTTCATTTAGTTTTAGTCACATTTTAGTCACCTGGAAGGTTTTAGTGCTAAGTCTAGAATTAGTCGACTAAATATCATAAGATTTTAGTCAACTAAATCTACAGTTGATTTAGTCGACTAAAATGTATTTTGGCGGGCCTTGATGCCGTTGTAATGGCTGATTTTACACTTGCTGAAAATAGCCTATCTACAAGCTCACAACGCGTCACAGCTTGTAGATTGGCTATTTTCAGCATGCAAGTGTAAAAGAGTAAAATGACGTGTACTGGATCCTTCCTAACATTTTAGTCTAGTTTGTATTTGTTGACGAAATTGTCAGTATATTTAGTCTAAGTTTTAGTCACCATAGCTTAGTTTTCATTTAGTTTCCGTCAGTGAAAAAAGGTAGTCGACGAACATTTTCCGCCATAGTTTTAGTTGACGAAAACAACACTGTATCAGATACGACCCCACTATAGTTGGCCTATTTGAGTAAATGTACTTAGTGACTTTTCACCACTCCATGACACACCGTTTTGTTTGGGGACAGATGAAGTGGTGGCCGTCACTATAATCAGCAGCAGCTGGACCCCCCACGGTTAAACGTGCACCCTGTCAGCGTTTTTTTGTTTTTGCTGTTAATCTCCTTCTGCTTCCATAATGCAGGACGTTTGAACACGCCGTGTGCTTCTGTGTTGGTGTCTCTCTCCACCACACACCCCCCCCCCCCCCCCCCCCTCCCCCGGACACACACACACACACACACACACACACACACACACTTTCTCCGCTGCCTTTATGGAACTCGCTTATCAGCTTGTTCCAACGCAGGCGTGCCATTAATGACGGTAAAGCACAGCCTCTTGTGTACTATTGTATCCATTTACTACACGTGTATTTAAATCAGTCTGGCCATTAAATCAGTCTGACCAGAAGCTATTAATGAGCAACCATCCATCTTCATCCGCTTATCCGTAGTCGGGTCGCGGGGGCAACAGCTCCACCAGAGAGCTCCAGACCTCCCTCTCCAGAGCAACCCTATAACCCTTAGTAACTTCATTCATAACTGGGATCCTGAGGCGGTCCCGGCGAATATTGGAGATATAAACCCTCCAACTCATCCTTAATTGGTCTGCCCCCGGGGGTCTCCTTCCAGGGGGACGTGCATCGAGGACCTCCCTAGGGAAGCGCTCGAGAGGCATCCCGATTCCTAACCAGATGCCTGAACCACCTTTTAATGAGCATGAGAGGGAATACAAATAGCAGAGGTGTGGCCTTTTCCTCACTAAAATGTACACATCTGATTGATTGAAATAGTTATGTACCCGTGCTTCAAACGAGCATAGTAACACACCTAATCAAAGTAATAAAAAATAAATCTTGCAGAGCAGACTCGCAGAAACGTTGATATTTTGAGACAGAAATGTCCCCACAATGTGAATACATTTTGATATGTTTTATTGTGATGGTGAGACGGTGTGCGTTATGGTGATTATTTGCACTTCAGTGATGCTTTCGAAACTAGCCTCTGTCTTGTTCCTGCGCATTGCTGGCGTGCCGATAATCACAATAACACACACACCCTCCAGTGTAACATTGCTTAAGTAAACTTGACCTTTGGCTCTGTACTGTACTTGGCTGAAAGTAGCCGATCTACAAGCATAGATCGGCTATTTTCAGCTAATGTTCCCCGCAGAATAGGGATGCTTATGGGTACAAGTGGTTAATTTAAAACAAATAAAATAAATCCCATCACACACAATTGGCGACCCCCATGGAGTAACTCTGAGGACCCACTAGGGCTGGTGTGTACAAACCGTCTTCAAAGGTGGCCATATTAGAAAGAATATTGTTAACACCCAAGGGCCAACTACATCTGCTCGATTGACACAATGTGCCTTCGGACTATAACAAAGTCACACACATAATGCATCTCCTTTAAACGATTTCATGTAACTATACTCATCATCGATATTATTGTAATGGCAATGGTCTTTTGTTAGGTGTGCTGTGAACAAAAAACAAAAATAACTCAGCCTTTTTCACAGTACCAAATGTAGCCGGACGTGCAAGGTAACAACATTAAATAAAATAGCCTTCAGAATGAGACAACAAGGAACAAGGAATCTTGAAAATGAGTGATGGTTAGATTAATCGGCAAACACATCGGTATTGGCCGGTATTGGCTTTAAAAGGATATAATATATATACCGATATTATCGGCAATCGGTATCAGTACAATAATATATCGGTTTTAGCAGACATTTTATTTTATAATTATGTTGGGGGGGAAAAAAATAAAAAATACTGAAAATGTCACGATATCTGTCTGTTGTATTACTTTTATTATGTAGTCATGTCCTAGTGTTTCCTGTTTTCCCTAGTTACTGTTTCCTATTCTGTATTGAATCTAAAGAAATACCCCGGTGAGAACTTAACTGGGATGTCTGAATGTCTGACACAACAATATATGTGTTAAAGGCCAAATATTCTGTCTCGTAGGGAAGGTGTTGGAGTGTCTCAACTCAAGTGGATCGTAGTAAATGCTGCTTGCGTCTCATCTCAATGGAAATATAACTCTTTATATAGGGCTTGGCTGGATGCTTGTTATAGGATGACAATGCCAGTCGGCTATAGAAGCTTGCCAGTCGTCATATCCATATATGGAGTTCTATATTGACCTGATGTTCAACACTAGATGTCTCTGTCGTCTCCACAATGGAGCTCGTCGGCCCAGGCCAAATATGAAGATTGCAATGTTAGACTTGGTTAAAGGGACACTTCACCCTTTTTGCAAAAAAATATATGTTAATGATGTTTAGAAGCTTTAGATCACTTTCCTGGGGGTATTTATGTGTGTAATATGTGGTTTTAGATATTTTAGATTGTAGCAGTGAGCCTGTTGTCTCTGATGTCATGGACACTGGGCTCACTACCTTCCTGGACTACAATTCCCATAATTCTTTGGTGCACTGCTCCTCCTTGTGGATAGGGGGGAGAGCTGTCTTACTGAGACAACATGTAGTCCAGGAAGGAAGTGAGCCCAGTGTCCATGACATCAGAGACAACAGGCTCACTGCTACAATCTAAAATATCTAAAACCACATATTACACACATAAATACCCCCAGGAAAGTGTTCTAAAGCTCCTAAATGTCATTAACATATATTCTTTTGCAAAAAGGGTGAAGTGTCCCTTTAAGTTAGTTAAATACTTATGGCGGCAGTCGTGTGTGTAAACCTTACACACTAGGAGTCCCGGAACCCCTGTTGATGACCCCTGCAACCACTACACTGTAGGGTGATCTATCTAGAAGTTCCACAAATCTCTGTCCGTGTGCCTGTTCTCCGTGCGCTCGCCCACATACGGAGTTCCACACTAGTTGGTATATCAGTGTGACGACATCGATATGACCTCAGTCTTGCCCTAATATGGAGTGCCACATGCGAGTGCGTGACATCGTTCCAAACTAGGTCAACTAGAACTCACAGCTCCACGGCTCCCGGGAGGCGACGTGAACTCGACGTTAACAAGAAGCAAGGAGTCAGACTTGCCTGTCTTGGGCAGAGTGCTTGTTTGTTGCTTCGCTATAATGTCTTCCCAGGTGACTTTTTCAGAAGAGGATCTGTCCTGTTCCGTGTGCCGCGGCGTGTTCAGAGATCCCGTCATCCTGCCATGCAGCCACAGCTTCTGTAAAGCCTGTCTGCAGGAATGGTGGAAACGGAAGGAAATAACGCAATGTCCGCTGTGCAAGAGGACAAATAAAAGAACGCACGCGCCCTGTAACCTGGCTCTGAAGAACCTGTGCGAGACTTTCGCGAGGGAGAAACGTCGGAAAATGGGTCCCGAGGAAGCAGCGGCGGAGGAAACACTGGAGCTCTTGCAGAAGAAACTGAACGTCTTCACCGAAGTAAGAACAAACTGTGACCAGATAGCCGAACACGTCGAGGTCCAGACACAGAACACAGAGAGGAAGATCAAGGAACAGTTTCAGAAGCTTCATCTGTTTCTACAAGAGGAGGAGGAGGCTAGGATCGCTGCACTGAGGGAGGAAGAGTCCAAGAAGAGTCAGATGATGAAGGAGAAGATTGAGGGTCTGAACAGAGACATAGTAACCCTTTCAAACGACATCAGAGGTGTAGAGGAGGAGCTGAGAGCTGGACACGTCTCATTCCTGCAGAACTGCAAGACCACGGCGGATAGAGTCCAGCTCACCCTGCAGGACCCACAGCCGGTCCCGGGAGCACTGATAGACGAAGCCAAACACCTGGGAAACCTGGCCTTCAGAGTCTGGGACAGGATGAAGGACATTGTCTCCTACACCCCTGTCATTCTGGACCCCAACTCTGCACATCCTAGACTCACCCTGTCCGATGATCTGACCAGCGTGAGACGTGGAGAGGTACAGCAGCTCCCCGACAACGCCGAGAGGTTCGACTGCCGTGGCTACGTCCTGGGTTCTGAGGGCTTCAACTCTGGGTCTCGCAGCTGGGACGTCGAGGTCGGAGACAACACGATCTGGGACATCGGCGTGTTGTCAGAGTGTCAGCCGAGGAAGGGAAAAACAAAACCAAGGAGTCAATACTGGAAAATATCCGGTCGTTGTTGCATGTACATCGCAGAGTCCCCCTCCGCCTTGCTCCGACTTTCGGTGACGCAGAAGCCCCGGAGGATTAGAGTCCGGCTGGACTGGGACGCTGGGGAGCTGTCCTTCTCCGATCTGGATTCCGACGCGCGCCTGCACACCTTCACGAACGCCTTCACCGACACACTTTTTCCATACTTAAAGAATATCAGCAGTGCTCTCCCTCTGAAGATGTTGCCCAGGGAGATCGGTGCAATCTAAGAGTCAAACAAGGTCAGGGGGAATATCAGACGCAGAGGCATGACGGGGATGACTGATTTACAAAGCGCACCATGTTGTAGTTGCGTTAAATATCTCTGCAGAAAGTATAGCTCTCAATGTAGAGCGCCTACTTTCCCGTGAGAGATTGTTGCAACATGGCAAGGGTCTACATTTTAGACCAATTCATCAATAATAAAACAATGAAAGAAACATAAATTGGGTGGCATTTCTCTCTTTTAGGGCCTTGTGTGTTTCTACATAAACCCACCCGGGGTCCCCAGATGACAGTGACAAGTCAGGTTAAGTCTTTTTTTTTTTTTAAAGAAGAACTGCTTCTGGTTTCACTTCACGCAGGTTGGCTCATATCCTTTAAGTGCCGACCTCAGAGAGAGAGAGAGAAGCCACAGTCAGTGATTGTTCATGTGGTCGGGACTCAGGGTGACCGACCGCTGCTACTTCAGTGACAAAAAACCCCAATGAGCCGTGACATCATTACAGCTCTTTACTCACTATCACCGTGACAAAGTCATGTCCCGTTGTCACAAGCGCACACACGCACGCACGCACGCACACACGCAAGCGGGCGCACACACACACACACACACACACACACACACACACGCACGCACACACACGCACACACACACACACACACACACACACACACACACACACACACACACACACACACACACACACACACACACAGCTAGCATGTCATTAAGCCAATACAGCATCAGTGCTGTTTTTAGCAGCACATTTCTGATTTTAGTTTTAGTCAGAGTAGCCTACCTTCAAATTTTAAGTTTCAGTCACATTTTTGTCACCTTGAACGTTTTAGTGTTAGTCTAGTTTTAGGCGACTAAATATCATAAGATTTTAGTCGACTAAATCTACAGTGGATTTAGTCGACTAAAATGTATTTTGGCGGGCCTTTATGCCATCGTAATGGCTGATTTTACACTTGCTGAAAATAGCCGATCTACAAGTGACAACGTGTCACACTCCGACCCGTTGTGAGCTTGTAGATCGGCTATTTTCAGCACGCAACCAAGTGTAAAATGACTTATACTGGATCTCTTGTCCACTAGTCCCTTCCTAACATTCTAGTCTAGTTTTTATTTGTTGACGAAATTGTCAGTATATTTAGTCTTATAGTTTTGGTCCGCATAGCTTATTTTTAATTTAGTTTCCATTTAGTTTTTCGTCTGTGAAAAAAGGTAGTCGGCGAACATTTTTCGTCTTAGTTTTAGTCGACAAAATCAACACTGACACACACACAAACACACACCTCGAAAACGAGAACGGGGTATTCCTAAATAAATAATTTCAAACAATGCAATGAGATACATAGTATTATACCACATTTTATGAGTAGCTATAGCCCATTCACATTAACATTATAAGGGAGCTTATTACACGCGCGCACACACACAAGTTCACACATGCCTCGTGGCTTCAGGCACGTTTTTGTGTGTCACCATGACACTGGGGAATCTCCGTGGAAACTCAGATGTGTGATGTGAGAGTGATAGAGAGAGAGAGAGAGAGAGAGAGAGAGAGAGAGAGAGAGAGAGAGAGAGAGAGAGAGAGAGTGTGTGTGTGTGTGTGTGTCGTCATAGGTTTGACTCACCACAGACATGCTCTGAGGGAAACCTGCCCGACCACAGCTATGCTATCATACCATACTTATGTAACTAGATATGAATCATTGCTGATTTATGTAATATAAATCATTGCTGTTGGCATAATTTGTCAGGCAGAAACCTCCAGAATTCTCCATAGCAGTGTTCATTTAGACAGCGACAGAGTCACCATAACCCATAAGACGCCATTTAGTTTGAGTCCTATTTTAGTCATCTGAAATTGTTTAGTCTTAGTCGACTAAATATCAGAATATATTAGTCTTAGTATAGTCAACTAATATATATATTTTTTTGTGAATTAATGCCCTACTTCAGTGGTTCCAGAACTTGTTTAGCTCGAGGCACAAAAGACAAATTTTATGTCTGCCTGGCCGGGACCCAAACTATGGTGAAAATAGCAGACCAGCGACACATTGCGATCTTGTAGATCTGCTAGAGAAGTGGAGAAAATCAATTTAGGAAAATAATTACATTTGTTCCAATTCTTTTTTTTAAATTCTGTTAAATTAATGTTGTTAAATTGATTGATTGATTGAAATATTTATTCACGGTTTGCATGCAGAATTGCAGTACATTTCAAGCACAACTCAATACAAAGACTGTTAACTGTGAGTGGACGACTCACACTTGTTTACAAGAGGGTCCACCTTGTTCAATTCATCGAAACATTTAGAGACGTAGAAAACATGTCTTTGCCATTTCTGAAAATGTTAGATCGTTTTTGGTTACAACAAAGAAAAACCCTCAAATGGGTTCCGACCCAGTGTTTTGGAAACATTCATAGCGCGGCACCGAGTGCCACGAGCTTGTAGATCTGCTATCTTTGAGAAATCGTGAAAATGTGGCGCAAATCTTTGAATATATATTCCTTCACAGCAAACATTTTTAGCTCAAATCTTTGCTTCTGCAGGGGGTCCCTGGAACAACATATTTTTAGATGGGGGTCCGCAGCCAAATATATCTAATTCTGGGGGGGTCCTTGACATGACGAGCACCACTGACAAACTGTTACCTTTAGCCGTCTTTGGAGTTTGAATCCTGAAAAGTAACACTTTGTGGACATAATATGAGGTTTAAACCCGATAGAGACGATTATGTCTTATGTGTATGGATCCTATTACATAGCATTGCATGTCTGCCATGGCCATTACATTACATGTCATTCATCACAGCTGTACGGTCTGTCTGTCTGTCTAAAAACAGTCTAAAAACCCGGAAGAGACGTCGGCAGACAGCGGCTTTTGGCATGGCATGGAATCCTAGGTGTGCTTTCACCCTGCCTGCCTGCCTGCCTGCCGGGGTGCATACTTAGTTTAGACTAGTCATTGGTTAGACATGGGTTAAGGTTAGGTTTAAATGTGCTGCCCCGTGGGAGGTCAGGTTTAGGGTGAGGGTTTCATATGTCACATGCTACTTAAAGAATGCTGAAATTTTGACTTTTTGGCCTTATATAGGATGTTATGGGTATGGTCACATATTATGCTAATAACTCAATTTCCCACAGGAATTGAATTTCAAACTTTTAGTACATGTTATTAGACACATTTAGAAACACATTGGTGAAGAAACTTCTTCGTAACGATTTAGTTCCCAGATTTTCATAGATTTCTCTTACTATAAACCAAATACCAAATTCAATATAAAATGCTCTTTTTAGCCAAAAAGGCCTAATTTTTCGACCGAAAAAACAACAACTTTTAGTTACTCCACTGCGCCCGCCACCCTCTACCGATATTGGCAAGAGAAAATCTCATAGACGATCAAATTTCGCCCCGGTGAAAAACAATCCCTTTCTGGCCAAAAAGTGCATCTTATAGCCTATACGTGTGTGGTGGGGGGCTCAGAGTGCGTCCACTAAGGAAAGTTTAGGCTTTCTAATTACACCAGCCGCCTTTGTATTGGTGAGTAGGTAAAACGTTCTTTATTATTTAAGCTACAGACGAGAGGCTGGTCTGCAGAACAGTAGAGCTATGGACCAGAGCTAAGACATACCTACGTACATATTATTCTTATTATTATTATACAGTACATTACATTTTAGACAGTGCCTGGATAATCTTTGATCACAGGCACACCAAGAAACTAGCCCCAATCTAAGGCAGTGTAATATCCATTATAAAATAAATGGAACCAAATGCACTCCATTCCTACACTCTTATGAATGGATGCATATAATTTGCAATGACCATTCAGGGATTTTAGCAGACACTTATAGTAAGCAAACTAGGTAATGCAATTGCTCAAAATTCAAATACCGTACATCAATACAAATCGTAATCCAGGATCATATAGGTAAACCATTGAAATTCCATTGAAACCATACAAACTATAGGATGACAGGTCAACAAATGAACCTGGCATCTGTCATAACATCTAAATTACCACGATGGATTTTGTGCATGTAGGCTATGTGTTGAGGATTTCATGAAAGCATTGCAAATAAATTGTCAGTTTGTAATAGTTAGCTTATTATTAATGGGTTATATGTACTCAGTGGTGTAAAGTAACTATAAGTACTAAATACAACTTTGATATATTTGTACTTTACTATATAGTATATTTCCAATACATTTACCACTGCATCTCGGATTCAAAATATTGTACTTTTAATCCACTACATTTATTTGAAAACTGTACTTGCTGGTTACTTTGTAGATTCAATCATTCAGGTATTGCAAAACCAACCCCCTAACCACTTCAGCCCTATATACATTTCGGCCATTTGAAAATAGCCGATAAGCTCATTGTGAGCTTGTAGATCTGCCATCTTCAAAATACTTTTTGTCTCATACATTTGAAAACTTGAAATGGGACAGATCTGCGCCAAGAATACTACTTTTACTTTTGGTAGCATGTAGCCTACTTTTTGATACCAATACATTTTGAATTCCAGACCTTTAATTACTACTTGCAAGTTGCAACATAGTATATTGCAGTATTGCTACTTTTAATTAATCCATTCTGGGCGGGAACCCCTTTTGGTGTTATGTTATACTTTAACTATTCAAAAAATAGCAGATCTACAAGCTCGTAGCGCGCCACCGAGTGGCACGCTACGAGCTTGTAGTTTTGAAAAGTTGTGAAAATGTGGTGCAAATCTTTGAATATATATTTCAGAGAGAACATTTTTAACTAAAATATTTGCTTCTGGGGGGGGTCCCTGGAACAACATATCTTGAGATGGGGGGTCCGTGGCCCAATAGAGATAATTTTGGGGGTCCTTGACATGAAAAAGGCAAAAGCTTTTCAGAAAACTATTAGGATTTCGAAGCCTTCTTTTTTGTCCCAAAATGGGTTAAGTAAATAAAAGTGCCCTTTCCACGATTTCCACCACTGCGTGTACTAGATCAGATCTCAACACATGTTCAACCTTCAGGGATTTAACGTCAGTGCAACCCAACACAGTCCCACGTGCCCTGGAGCAAGGCAGTGAATGCACCTCTGCTATAGGGCGTAACCCAGCGTGGTGTTTAAACGCCGACTCAGCCTTAGTCATCATCTGCCACGTTAATGAGCTGGTAGACAGAGTCACAGAGGATGACGAGCAGCATGATGCAACAGCTTGACGTGCGTGTGCGTGTGTGTGTGCACACACACTTTGTAACCCATGTGTATGCATTTAACTAAATTATCGTCTTTCCTTTTTCAACCAGTTGGTGTTAACTGTTTTAGAAATTTCAATCCATCTATGTTCCATTATAGTTTGTGCTGGCTGGTCCCATGGACTCCGCATTCCAGACCCGAAATGATGAGGTTATTAGCGATAGGGATTGAAAGTGTATACAGAGTTGTGTACTGTGTATGTCTGCTCGTCTGATGGGATAGGTGTTTTTTTGAGACGTGTTTCTAAAGTGTGTTTGGTTTCTCCTACGTAATGTAAATCGCAGTGTGTGCAAGTAAGTGATGATATAAAGTTTCTATCATAGTTTATATTCTAAACTATATTGGGGTTTGTCAGAGACAGGGGATCCTGCATGGGGAAAGATGTGTGACTATGGGGTGCATGTGGTTTTGGGGGCTTGGGAGGTAATGCAGAAAAGCTGGAAGCTGGAATCTCCCGGGTTCTAATTATTCCTTTTGAGTGCCGATATGATATGACCTTATGTGATCATACTGGGGGGTAGGATTATCGTATAGTGATTAAATTCTGTTTGAATTCATGGTGTATATCCTGGCCTCTGACCAGGATATCTGCTCAGTGGTTGGGGAGGAATACTAAGGTTATGGTTCGGGCTGAGGTTAGAGTCAGGTTTAGGATTAGATTTAGAAAGGAAGAATAAGGCCCTTTCCCAATTCCTTTTTTAACCCTACCCCTCAGCCCTTGCCCCTTCCCCTTGTCCCTACATAATGAGTGTCAAGGGGTAGGGAGATAAATCATCCCCCTAGGAATTGGAACGTCCCTAAATATTGAACGTCCCTTCCCTTGTAGATATTGATATGTGATATAGCCTAATATATTGATATACAACCTGTTCTCAGAAAATAGCTGATCTGCAAGCTCACTATAGGCCAGTGGTTCCCAAACCTTTTCATGTCAAGGACCCCCAAATTGACACTAATTAGCCCGCAGACCCCCATTTGAAGAGATATGCCAGGGACCCCATAGATTTTTTACGGCTCTAGCAGTGTCAAGGACCGCCAGTGTGACATGCATTAGTCCATGGACCCCCATTTGATGGCATTTCTGTCTCTGGGACCCCCACTTTATATTGTAAAATCAATGTCTCCATTTGGTTCCAAACTATCATTTAGCTGGGGACCCCCTGGAAGTCCCATGCATGCCCCCTGCACGCCCCATGCATGTACACTCAAAAGCATTCGCGTGCACACACGAGTGCACAATCAAAGATGGTGCAGTCCAGTGTCTACGCTAACAACAGATAGCAATCCGAAGCTAATGTGAGTAGCCTTTCCACTAGATCGGTTCAAACACGTTTATACAACTGAATAAATGTAGGCTGCGTATTTTGGCAGCGTCGCTTCCCGACAAATGACGCACGCTATGTTTTTGGCGGGGAAACGGTTAGTGCCGTGATGTTTCTATTGTTTCCAGTTATTCATGTAGTTTAGTTGTGTCCACATGGAGTGGTGACTGGATCAGTGAACACCTCCAGACATAATTATAGAAGACCGGAACTGATCTTCAGACAGGCTGACACACTGAATACAAGTTCAAACGTAAAATGTTAGGGATTATGTCAGTAAAGGCCTTACATGTGCTGTATTGATAAACATAATGCAGACACACAATGATTTGAATATTCAGGACCACAATGGAAACAAGCCCTTACACAGGCATATTATACAAAGATAAAGTCTACCACTCATTGTCAATGAAAGCCAGCCATGCTAAGATTCAAAGATAGTCTACCATTCATTGTCAATGAAAGTCAGCCACGCTAAGATACAATAGTCTACCATTCATTGTCAATGGAAGCCAGTGACATGACGATGCAAAACAAATCCGTCGCCTGTAGCTACTATTAATATATATAAAGCTACAAATAAAAACTTTAACATCAGATACAAAGATACAAAATGATAAATGACAAATATGCTGTGAATCTTTGCATCATGCCTGTGTGAACGCAGCTTCAGGGCATTTTCTTTTAATACTTTTAGCATTAGCACCGTCGTGTAATCGTATACCGCCGTACTATTTGCAAACTGTTAATAATGTATTCATCAATGTACAGTGTATCAATGAACAACTGTGGAATTTCAGGCATGTAGGCTATGTGTTGTTGTCAGCTGTCAGTCTGCTGTGGAACTTTTGGTTCAGATAGATTATATCAGTGACCTTCCTGTCCGTCCACAATCCAATTTAACCCATCTCTCTCATGCTGTGAGCAGGTTGACAAGTGCACGTGTGCAAAAAGAAGAAGAAGAGAAGAAATAAAAAACATTATTCTACTCTCAAACCCATTCAGAACTGGAACCCATTTTTGGGTTAGTTGCTATACAGTATATAGCAACACATGTGTGAAGTGAGGGGCGCTAATATATTACAGTCTATGTCTATGGCAGTGCCGTCGAGTTCTGATGATCCTCATGGGGGCTACCCGCAGCCCCGCCTCCCCGCAGCCCCGCCCCCCCCCCCGCAGCGTGGAAAAAAAGAAGTTGATGTTTTCACTGGTACTTTGGGTAGGCTACAGAATTGCGTTGGGGGGGGGGGGGGGGGGGGGGACTGTCGCCGCCGCGGATTTATTTATTTCCCAAATGGTCTAAATGGTCTGTAATGTTAATATAAAATGTCCACGAAAATCTTCATGGGGGCTAAAAGGGGCTATTTAATTCTTCATGGGGGCTGTAGCCCCATAGCCCCCACAGAGTCGACGTCGTTGGTCTATGGTATATTACTACAGTCTATGGTGATGTAATGGTGATATAAAACAAGCAGTGCAGACACAAACATTAAACAGCATTAACAATAAAGGGACAATATGACGTAATGATCGAGATACATTATGATGTAACATTTCCCTTCATTGTCAATGGCGTTTACAAAACAAACATTGGACTAAAGACAAACATTAAACCTGTGTACCCTCAAAAGTATACAGGCTATATTTAAATGTATTAACATATGTATATCAATTATTTTAAGCCTAGAAAGCCTTCCAGGATCCTGGTGAATCATGACCATAAAATCTTTGATTCTGTGAATAAATTAAAATGAAAAACGCTAAACAAAGAGCATTTATTAAATGTAGTAGGCCTATACCGTATCATATAATTAAATATGCAATCTTGTGGTTTGTTTTCTCACAGAATCAGAGGTGTTATGGTCATGACTCACCAGGACCCTGGATGGATTGATTCAGCCTTCTAGCCTTAGAATAATTGATATAAATATTTTAGTAAATCTCTATGGGAGAGTTTTCAGCTCTAGAGCTGTTCCATAGCTGCTCCCCACTGTATTACACTATACCATGGCTCCCCCTAGTGACCGTTTATGGTACGTGCACCGTGCACGCTCCAGCAGGGCTAGTGCGCATGTGCACAACCCTTAGATATAGGCACACACAGCACCGTCTCTTTGGCAAATCTAGAACTTCCTGTTTGGGAGCTAGCAAGAATAAAAGTGGAAATTAAATATTTGTATTATTATTATAATATTATTACATTACAGTTATTGTAAAGACGATGTAAGAACGCATTCATGATATCTGTATTTTTTTAATTGCTTATACTAGGCTTATACTGTGTGGCATCACCTATTTAATAGTGTCTATAGAGACATGCAGACTGACGCTAAAGCAAAAGAGGGCGCTGTTCTCCTTATTTGCAGATGGATTCATAATATTATATTATTGAGCTTTTAGATGATAGATTGTGTGTAACACGTTGTTTAAAATCAATCTAAACAATTGGATAATGTAGTTTTCTTTTCCACCAGTGGTCCTTGAGCGAGTTCCTGGTGGTCCTCAGCTAACTGATGGAGAGTTGGTAACCATATGGACCCTTATAGATCTTACTTAAATTACAATTAATCTAAACAATTCGAGAATGTAGATTTTTCTTCTTAAACCAGTGGTCCGGGGTCCACCATTGGTCCTTGAGGGAGTTCCTGGTGGTCCTCAGCTAAATGATGGAGAGTTGGTAACCATGTAGACCCTTATATCTTATAGATGCATTACTTAAATTACAATAAGTCTAACAATTGGTCTGGAGGATATCATTTTATTCTTCCATCAACACCTGTTAATACAGCATGGAAACAAAATATTTGTAGTCTTACCCTATAGGCCTATAACAAATGGTTGTCCGTGGCTTTCATGAATTGAACAGTTTGTAGAATTACAGTAGCCTACATTTCAAGCACAAACTCAATACAAAGACTGTTAACTGTGAGTGGACGACCCAATTAAGCATTACACTTGTTTACAACAGGGTCCACATTGTTCAATTCATCAAAAAAGACCCCCTCTACAACACCACACCCTCCGCTAAGCAGCAGGGGTGTAAAAAAGTAGAGTGAGGTCAGAGGTCCCGCTGTCTATTTCACAGCGTAGCACGCCCGGCGTGGCCCGGACTTCCCCCGCTGTCCTCACGTCATACGATCTCGCTCAGTTAGATTTTCATGCCTCTGTGAATTTACTGCGATTTACAGCAGTCTTCACGCTGACGTGAGGCTTGATATAGGCCTAGTTGTTTGTTGTACATATTTTATATTGTTTCACCCTTTTATTTAGTTTTATCTCGTTCACTTTTAATTAGCTTCTATTTCATTTTAATTATGTGTGCTTGCATTTCTTATACCTAATTAGAGAAAACGGCAAAACTAGTTAAGTCCTGCAAAATAAAACCCCTCAAAACCAGCTTGCCCAAAATGTGTAGTCTATATCAAACACTAGAACTGGTTTAGCTGAAAATTCTTAAAGGAAACTATTTGTTATACAAATATATGCAATGAAGGAAGCTCGTTTTACTGCAAATCCTTTGGTGAAATATAGCCTACTTGAATAAAACATTGTGACTTGTGTCCTCTTTTTAAACTACCGCCTCTCTATCTCTCTCTCTCTCTCTCTCTCTCTCTGACAAGGGTGTGCATCGTATGTATAAATAAATAATTTTGTAGGATTATTATTATTATGATTTATTTTTTAACTATTATTATATATATTATATAATTGTAAGTCTCTAAAATGGTGGGCTTTATTGTAAACAAGTGTAATGCTTCATCATAGTGTCCAGTTTTTGTATTGAGTTGTACTTTTGTTTAAATGTATTAATTTTGCCCAGACGGTGGCGTAACCGTCTGGGCACCCGACACCCGGTAATCCAGTCGCAGTGTGCCGCGGGTTCGACTCCCGAGCCGGACACGGCCTTTACTGCATGTCTTCCCCCATCTTTCTCCCGTTTCCTGTCAGCCTACTGTCTGTCCCTTCAAAAAAACAATAAAAGGCGTAAGCCGCAAAAAAAGATCTAAAAAAAAGAAAATTACTCATTCTGCATACTGTTTATAAATCAATACATTGAAACTGGGATTCAACTGATGCAAATTACAGCTGTTGTTATTCAATTGAGCCATTTACACGTCACATATATAACCATAAGTGTTATATACAAAGTGTTATACTACAATCTTATACATCTTTGGGGTATTCCTGAATCTTATGTCATATTATTGTACATAATTATGCAATTATTAACCCACAAGACAGTACAGTACAAGAGGAAATATCAGATTCCACTAGAAGGCTGAAACTAACTTGATATACCTGACATATTCATCATCATCATTTATTTAACTCACGACCATGATCACATGGTTTGGAGCACAGATTCATAAAAGTATACAATCGGAAGTATACAGATTACACTATACATAGACATATCGGAAGGCTTTCCCTATTTGTACAGTGGAAGAATTTTTTTCAGAAAAGCACCCAATTTATATTAATTTTTGTTGTATAGATTGTTTTTCAGATTTTAGTAATGCAATTAATTTAAACATAGAAGGGTGGGTAAAAAAATTAAGTGGCAGGTATTTTTGCCTGAAATTCATAATGCCTTACATTCCAACAAAACATGATAGGCTACTCATCTCCAATTCTGGCTTCATTACATAGGTAGGCCTACAAATCCTCTGACTTCTTTCCAATCCTTTATAGCCTATCTACCGATGACCTTTTTTTTCAATTCTAGAGTGTAGACTACTCTTATTTTGAAGAGATCGTCCACCGGAAGTCCTATATTTGCTAGTTTAGATTTGGCTCCGTCTTATGAGCAAATTTAGAACTTCCGGTCTGAGAGCTATCAGATTTAAGACATCCGGTTGCTTTCAGAATAAAATAAGGTTAATTAATTCGTTAATTAAATAATTTTTACATTACATTATTAGTATTATTATTACATTACAGTTATTGTAAAGACACACATTATGTTTCTGTGTAAAAATAAGTAATTAAATAACATAAAAAAGTTATCTAAATGGATAAATGCTATTCACTGGAGTGCATGGACTTTATAAAGTGGACACTGGACAAAAGACGGCTCCGCGAGGCAACTATCTGGACATACCCACGTGTTCGGGAAGATGTCCTCTACCACCCCACAGTCTCCGCTAAGCGGGAGAGGTGTAAAATTCACAGCAGCAGAGCTTCTACTGGGGTCAATGCAAAAAAATGTACCGTTTCCGGACCCAGAATGGACACTGGACAAAAGACGGCTTCGCGAGGCAACTATCTGGACATACCCACGCGTTCGGGAAGATGTCCTCTACCACCCCACAGTCTCCGCTAAGCGGGAGAGGTGTAAAATTCAGAGCAGCAGACCTTCTATTGGGGTCAACACTCAAAAAAGTGCCGTTTCCAGACCCAGAATGGACACTGGACAAAGAGGCCTTCGCGAGGCAACTATCCCACGCGTTCGGGGAGATGTCCTCTACCACCCCACAGTCTCCGCTAAGCGGGAGAGGTGTAAAATTCAGAGCAGCAGACCTTCTATTGGGGTCAACACTCAAAAAAGTGCCGTTTCCAGACCCAGAATGGACACTGGACAAAGAGGCCTCCGCGAGGCAACTATCTGGACATACCCACGCGTCCGGGGAGATGTCCTCTACCACCCCACAGTCTCCGCTAAGCGGGAGAGGTGTAAAATTCAGAGCAGCAGACCTTCTATTGGGGTCAACACTCAAAAAAGTGCCGTTTCCAGACCCAGAATGGACACTGGACAAAGAGGCCTCCGCGAGGCAACTATCTGGACATACCCACGCGTCCGGGGAGATGTCCTCTACCACCCCACAGTCTCCGCTAAGCGGGAGAGGTGTAAAATTCACAGCAGCAGAGCTTCTACTGGGGTCAATGCAAAAAAATGTACCGTTTCCGGACCCAGAATGGACACTGGACAAAATAAGTCATGAAGTATGCCTGTCGGCATACTTCATGTGAGATGACCTTTAAAATACATCTCCATTCATTCGAAGACGGCATATTTCATATAGCTTACACTGGCAACATATATCACACAAAGGACAAATTGAGAGGTAGATACATTAGAAGCACAGAGCGTGCAAACTTGGGTAGATCAATGATGAACCGATTTGCACATAATGCTTACATTGAGGCAGTAAACAATGCAGACCCAAGGTCTTTAATAGCTGGAAATCGTAGCGGAGTTGGCAAAGACACTTCTTTGTACAGACAGGTCAAATATGAACAGCGGAAACAAGGATGGAAGGATAACAGTGAGATCAAAGCTTTGATGGACCTTAAAAAAGAATGGGAGGATAAAGACACAGACAGTGTTGTTGTAAAAGGATTCATTCAAGTTATTAAAGTTAGTCCCCTTAAGGTTATATGTTTTAGTGAAGCAGGAGTGAAACTGTGGCACAATGCGACCGCACAATGTGCCGCATCATGGGATGCCACAGGGGGGATCATTAAGACTAAACTAACAGAGAAAAGGATTTTGTATTATGAAATTATAGTAAGTTCATTTAATTCATCAACTCCTGTTGCATTCATGATCTCTGAATAACATACTCAATCGGCTATAGAGGAACTACTCACACAATTGAGATGCAAAGAGAAGGAGATATTTGGTATAAACACAACACCGATTCAGATTAATAGTGACAGGTCCATAGTGCTTTTAAAAGCCAGTATGCGTATCTTCAATCAAGATAGCATGAGTATGTACTTGTTACGCTGCTGGAGAATAGTGGTAGGAAAGGCAGATAACAAAGATTTAGATTTCTGTACCATAAGGGCATGTAAAAGTCATTTGATGAAACAGGCAAGTCACATTTGCAAACAACAGTACATACACAGAGATAAGAGGTATAATTTGGCTATGTACATCTTCAGCACTCGCGGAGCCGTCTTTTGTCCAGTGTCCATTCTGGGTCCGGAAACGGTAATTTTTTTTGCATTGACCCCAGTAGAAGGGCTCCAGCTGTGAATTTTACACCTCTCCCGCTTAGCGGAGACTGGGGTGTGGTACAGGACATCTCCTTGAACGCGTGGGTATGTCCAGATAGTTGCCTCGCGGAGGCCTCTTTGTCCAGTGTCCATTCTGGGTCCGGAAACGGTACATTTTTTTGCATTGACCCCAGTAGAAGGGCTCCAGCTGTGAATTTTACACCTCTCCCGCTTAGCGGAGAGTGGGGTGTGGTAGAGGACATCTCCCCGAACGCGTGGGTATGTCCAGATAGTTGCCTCGCGGAGCCGTCTTTTGTCCAGTGTCCATTCTGGGTCCGGAAACGGTACATTTCTTTGCATTGACCCCAGTAGAAGGGCTCCAGCTGTGAATTTTACACCTCTCCCGCTTAGCGGAGACTGGGGTGTGGTAGAGGACATCTCCCCGAACGCGTGGGTATGTCCAGATAGTTGCCTCGCGGAGCCGTCTTTTGTCCAGTGTCCACTTTATAAAGTACATTTATAAAGTAATAGTAAGTTATTACTATTATTATTATTTAATTACTTATTTTTACACAGAAACATAATGTGTGTCTTCTAGCATCATATAGCATCATTTAAATGCTTAATTTGTAGGTTTAAGTTTAAGAGATCGTCTACCGGAAGTCTTAAATCTGTTCATTAGATCTGTTCACTAGACGCTGCCTTTAGAGGCTCCAATAACAGTGCCCGCACGAGCCAGCTAGCTGTTAGCAGTGTCGTTTGAAAACACTTTAATAATAAAAGTAAAACTGTTTAATATTAATAGTAAAACGTTTGAAAACAGTATCATCGTTAAGCAGCTCAACCCTGAAACACAGCAGGTAAGATGAACTGATTCACCTTGTTTTTACTACATTTATCTTTTATATTATTGACTCATCTTTTACACAACGAGTATTTCTCTCATATGCTTGTTTGTTATAAATTATTCCAAAGAAGCAGTATTAATACTAGCAGCAGTAATAATATTGTAACTTGTTTGTTAATTGTTATAAACAAGCAGTAATACTAATTTCCTCCTCCAAAGGGAGCTAGCTCTCTTGGCGGTTTGTTGCCTGCCTGCTCCGCTGAGTTGGAGATGAGATGAGAGAGGGAGAGGTTTTAGATTGATTGAACATTGTATTCACAGTATGTCGAATGGACCAAAATGCACAGGTCAATAATACAAAAACTGCTTATTTGAGGACGAAACCATGAAAAGCACTAAAGACTTGTTTACACCAGGGTCTTCCATTTTCCATTCATCAGAACAGTTAAAGACTTACAGAAAAAGGAAAAAAACAAAAAAAGGAAATCATAATATATACAATTCGCCTGTAGGTGCTCTTTAGAGCGGTTTTGACCTATTGTGTTGTGGTGCACACACCATTGAAATGTAACCATGACCCTAACACACACCATTTAAATAGAGGTGTCCCGATACTGGTATCCAGGGCTTGATGCTTAGCATTTTTCCAAGTAGCACGTGTGCGACTAAGAAAAATCTAGTAGCATACAAATTATTTTAGGAGCACGATGAAAAGTTATCAAATAATGTGTTTTTCAGGGGCCGGTATACATAGCTTTAGTCCCCACACATCTCATGATTTGCCATTGGCAATGAACAGAGAAATTTGGTCAAAATTCCACTAAATATGACGTAAATTAAACATCAAAACATTAAATGCCATTGACATTGAAAGGAAAATGTCATATGTACATCATATGCAAATGAGCAAATCAGCTATTAAACCAATCACAGCTAGGTATTCTGATGTACGAGATGATTCATGATGATGTATGATGATTGCGAACGCAGTGAGCACTTACTATGAGATCTAGCAGATCATGTCTGTGCGTGCGTCTGTCTGTCTGTCCGTGTGTCTGTCCCGCTATCCAAATATGGAGTGTGTTGCATCAGCAATCACTCAGCTCCATATATGGGCACAAAAGGGGCCAGGTCCAAACAGCTCCATATATGGGCACAAAAGGGGCCAGTGATTTGTTTGTTGTGGACCTGGCCCCTTTTGTGCCCATATATGGACACAATTTATTCTAATTGTTATTGCAATTTACGATCTGCGTTCGCTTCCCGCGTTCGCGCGTCTTACTCGTGATAAGAGTGTCCCTCACTTCACCCAGGTGTGGTTTTTCTTTAATAAAGTGATGAGGTAGGGACGGGCAATATGGCAAAATATTATATCACAATATCTTTTCAGCAATTATCAAAATATTTGCGAACGCAGTGATTGCGAACGCAGTGAGCACTTACTATGAGACCTAGCAGATCATGTCTGTCTGTCTGTCTGTGTGTCCGTGTGTCTGTCCCGCTATCCAAATATGGAGTGTGTTACATCAGCAATCACTCAGCTCCATATATGGACACAAAAGGGGCCAGGTCCACTCAGCTCCATATATGGGCACAAAAGGGGCCAGGTCCACATATACAGTAACAGCGGGACAGACACACAGACAGACATGATCTGCAGGGTCTCAGCTGCGTTCGCTTCCCGCGTTTGCACGTCTTACTGGTGATATTCATCAGGATATCATTTGTATTTTGTTTGTTTTATGCTGATACACTATTTGTTTTTTATGCAGATAGATAGATTAATTAAATTAAATTATTATCTATATAGCTATCTATCTATGTTGCTCATGATGGATAGACTTTTTTATCCTGCTATTCTATCATGTGATATTCGATGCAGGGCAAGATGCTTGATTGTGAATTAAATTGTAACATTCGTCTTGGCTTTGACTGCTTCATACAGAACATCTGACACACAGCTACAATAGACTATTCATTTACTAAGCTGGTAACTTACTCGGCTGCCTACCGACTACCGTTGCTCGTTAAGCAGGTCACACAATGGATGGACCACTGATATTTATCCAGCCAGGTCTGTGATTACTACTATCATTCATGCTGTGCAACACATGCTTTTGTAAGCGACGCTAAGGATTGTTTTGATATCCGTCATGTGCGTGCGCGCGTGCACTCTTTATTTGTGCGTGCAGCCGTGCACAGTGTTTCTCTCGAGTTTGGTTAAAAGTTGGCGTTCGTACTTTACAAATAAGTTTAGTATTCAACGTGTCGCGGAAGCTATCATCATGCTGCGTTCACTCTGACGCTCTGTGCTGCCTGCGAGGGAACAACAGACACACACTCACACCCCCTTTCTGAAACCAGCTCCTCGCCACTCGCCCTACACACTTGCCCTCGATATGCGCGTTCACGCGAGGCTGCGCCATATTAAGTGTCGTCCGAAACCAAGCAGCCTTGAGTGGAAGTGGCTTATAAAGCCCTCAAGAGCGAGTCTGTGCCGATCTAGACTCGATTGCCTTGTGCAGCCCTGCTCTCTGTCCGCATGGAAACCGCAACCTACAAATGGAAGTACCACCACAAATAAATGATAAATAAAAAAATCTTCATCTGATGCAGAATAGACAACGCTCCAACTGATGTTCACAAGGGCTCTTTATTTACCCCACCGTGAAAAACTATGAATGAAACCACACAAACAAAACAACTTTTAACACAATGATTTATAAACACCATGGATGTATATGACATGTCATTTTTGACAGTCACGCTGACTCGCTGTATTTCCTTTTTCCATATGAATGAAATCCACATGTCACACAAACATACACGATGCAATGCAATATAACTGTAGGCCTACAAACAAAATAACAGGTAACACAATTGCATGATGGTAACCATGGCAACAAATGGTGTCTGTTTCCTGTTTCTGCACAAGGAGGGCGAGTGTATTTCCAAACAGTTTTTTATACCCAGCACCCTAATCAAGGGAACTTGATTCAGCTGGAGGGGCACTTCCTGACGAGGGAACCTCCCGAGAGCACTTCAAGTCAAGGGACTGGTTTCAGAAAGGGCCACACAGCACATGAGCACAGAGTTCTAAAAGGGGGAGGGGGCCGAGGTCGGTGCGGTGGAAGCAAGGGGAACAGATCTTCAAGCTAAAATGCATTGAGCCTCGACACGTTAGCTTGTAGATCTGCTCTTTTTGGCGAACGACACCGCTGTACTACAAATAATATCGCATATGCGAGTACGTAGTCTGTCGGGGCCTGCTGGTATCGGGTACTCGGTCGATACTAGCCTAAAGTACTCTGTATCGGAACCGGGCCCCGATACTTTGAGACGAGTACTACAACATTCAATTGAAACTGGCTGAACGCTCAATGCAACAGTGAGCAAGTCTGACCCAACACGTCTAGTGATTGACCGATATGGTTTTTGGCCGATATTTCCGATTACCGATTAGTGGAGAATCAAAAAGCCCGATAGTCGATATTATGAACTGATATTTAAGTTAAAAAAAAAAGTTTTACAGTAACATAAATTAACAATAAAAACACAATAATTCCTTTAAATGCATTGGAGAACATTTATTGCTTATAAAAGGTTAGTGCAAGAAGCACCAACATCGTTTTCAGTAACAACACCCACCCCCCCCCCCCATCAAATGCAGCTTTAATTTAAATAAAGTGCAAACATGTACTGTAGCAGAATATGGAACATAGTGCTGTATGCAGTGCAGGCACAGGCTTAAAACATTTAAAAACAAAATCAGGGGGGGAAAAAAACAGTTTATTTATCCAAATTGGTGATCTACAAGCCCGCAGCATGACATGTTGAGAGCTTGTAGATCTGCTGCCCAAACTCCCCAAAGCCATGTGACCTTGTTGTTTTTACTCCACCACTGAAATTTGCCACTTTCAAGATCAACATTTTATAGCAATACAAGTACAATACAATAGCCTTGTATGTCTCAAAACACTGGCCTACCGTTACATTTTTGTCAACTAAATAAATATGAATTAGAAATTAAGACAAATATTGACAATGCTACTGATTGGTTCATTCTTCATTGGCTTGCAGTTAGTTACAGCACATAGCCAAAATGCAATAATAATAATAATAATAGGCTGGTCAGGATGGGGGGGGAAAGTTGTCCTTTTAGAAAACATTCAGTTGGCTCGCATGCATGCACGCACACACACGCACGCACGCACACAGCATGCGTGCACGCACCCGCACAGCATGTGTGCACGCACCCGCGACACACACACACACACACACACACACACACACACACACACACACACACACACACACACACAATCAAAGAACCATTTACAGCTGCTGTAAGTTTGCAGCATAGGAGCTAGCGTACATGGCTAATGTAGGTCTACCACTGTTACACCTTCTGTCCCTCAGTGTGGATTTTATTTTTGTTAATGCAAGATGAAAACAGCAATGGTTACAAGGTTAGTAGTATTACTCCTTCTAGCCCTGGTCCTCTCTTTTTACTCTGTGTGTGTGGAACTGGGAGGGAGGGAGGAGGCAGAGCGTGCTGTGCTCTGTGTCTACTCCTCCTCGGTGTTACAGACACGCAGCTAAGCTATATACATCTCCTTACAGCCGTACTCTACCGGATTTTCAATGAGAGTGGAGTGGTTGTTGTACTTTTTTTGCTCATACATGACAAAATATAATAATCGGCCGTTTTTATCCGATTATTAACTTTTACCACCGATACCGATATTAATAAAAAACATGAATATCGATCACTACCCAACACGGCAAAATGAGCAAAGCGCCCAAACGGCTGATCTACAAGCATAAATGACGACTGACAAGTGTAGAAGGGAGATCCATCGGCAGCTATGTTTGTATTCGGCGGGCGACACTATCAAATTAATTAATTAACATTTGATAGTTATAGTTGTCCTTTCTCTGCAGGAGCACATTAAAAGTATTTATTTCATTTATATCAGACCACCAGGTCCAAAAAAGTACTCCAAGAAGTGTATATTTGTGTCTGTGTATATTCAGCGGGCAGCATTATTAGATTAATAAATGAGCATTAATTAACCTACGTTGTGACTCTCCACTTGTCTCGATGCAGCCGCAGGTCATTTAAATCCATCAGACGAGTTCCAACAAAGTAATCCATGACTGTATAGGCGGAAAGGGGAATCTTCTTGTAGTTCTAAGCACAACGTCTTTAAAATCCTTATAAAGATATAAAAGCCGCAGAAAGTTTATTTTGCCAAAGAAAACTGGCATGTGTTTTTCTTTGCGACAGCACCCCCACCCCTCCCCCGCACATGTGCAGGGAGTCAGGGACCATAGGTGATTTCTTTTGCCGCAAGCATAATGAAAGAAAGGCACCTATACAAGATCAACATTTTTCTTTCAAAACGATGATAATAATAGTGTGTTACTGTGTTTGAATGTATGGTTTGAATAAATGTTTCTTTGCTAATAAGAAAAATAAATAACATTTTGGATTTTTTTCTAAATCATTTCAGGCTATTATTTTTGTGGTAATTCAACATTACAGTATCATTAGAAGTAGGCCTACAAGGCATGAAAATGAAATAAAATAGGTGAAAAAAGGGGGTAAAATAAGTGGTTACTCAACACAAATTAAAAGTACTCGTATCGGTACTCGGTATCGGTGAATACTTAAAAGACTCGGTCTGAAAAAAATGGTATCGGGACATCTCTAATTGAAATGTAACCCTAACACACACCATTGAAATGTAACCCTAACACACACCATTGAAATGTAACCCTAACACACACCATTGAAATGTAACCCTAACACACACCATTGAAATGTAACCCTAACACACACCATTGAAATGTAACCCTAACGCACCATTGAAATGTAATGCTAACCATAACAGACAGACACACACACACACACACACACACACACACACACACACACACACACACACACTTGAAGCAAAGTGTTTCCAAATAGATTAATTGGTACTTTTCCTGTTGACGCTCTCTTTCACTCTCACTGAGCTTTTAGGGAGCTAACTATAGGTGTTCATAACAAAATCACACCTGTGTGAATTAGGGATATACCGATGAGACAATTTGGCCGATACCAATATCCGATAAAATAAATTGCTATTATGGCCGATAACCGATATAACGGTGATATGATCTCATTCTGGATTAAAACAATATAATAATTTTGACCATTCTGAAAAAAGCAATGCCTCTTTATTCTAAAACTAGGGATGCACCATTATTGAAATGTTGGCTCATATCCCAACATAAACAGCTTGTACTAGGGATGTCAGGGGTTAACCGACTAACCGGTTAGCCGACCGTTAAGAAACATCCGGATATTATTATCAGCTTTAACGGTTAATTTGCATAATAATAAATGCGTGTTCTGATCTTAAATCCCTTTATTTTAGATCGTTTTTAGTAATAGTACAACATAAACATTACAGAGACTGTAGTTGTCACTGTACAATACTTTAAAACAGTTGTCATGTTGCACACATGCCTAAAATTGCTCTTATTTGCGCCGCCCAGCTTGTCACACTCCAGGCTGCATGAACAGCGCTCTGGCTCTGTTTTCTGCCCCCTCAATGTCCCCGTTCTCTGTTGTATTTCAATGGCTAGTTGGCGACAAGCCTACAACGGTAGCGTTGTGGTAGTCAAAATGTAAGCGAGTGACAGGCTGACAGCGAGACGAGATTAACACATGTCGACCGTATCAATGCAGAGACCTACATTATTAAATCCATTATTGGCCATTTGGCCTGGAGGGAGAACGTTTACAGCCGCTGTCGCTTCCTCCTCAACCTCCTCCTCCTATCCGTCTCCTCGAGTCCCCACACTGGCACGGCTTAGTTACGGCTATCAAGTTAGCCATGTGCTATCAATGTTTGAGGGTTTTCTCGTCAGCGAAAAGTCAACAAACGGAACACGGTGACATGCATGCTGATCTTCCTTAATAATAAAAAAAGGCTTAGCCCATGCGTCCAGTGGCTTTATAGGTATAGGTTGCTCAGATCTGGACTCGATTTATTTATGTTTTGGACTAGAACCGGCGGACCTCTGTATTGTAGACGCGCAGATGCGATGCGTTGTTTATTGATGATTAAGCCTACAACAATTTATTTATATTGTTAAATGTTGCTTTTTAGTTTGTCTTTTAAAAAGGAGCATAAATAAATGTATACCATTCGTCTACCAACTTTAATTATGTAGCCTATACATGCATATTACATTTGGGGTAGCCTATTAAAAAAAAGAAAATAAATCAACCACTATCCGTTAACACTTATACCGCCATTGCCGAAGACCTTTGTCAATTGCGCTTTTATAGTGCATTCGATCGGCCGAGCCATAATGCTACTTACGTTAGCCGGTTAGCTAGCAATGTCGTTAGCACAGCACTGGATCGTTCATCTTTAATTCATTCTATCCGTTTCTTTCACCTTGATATTAAAACAAAACTTGTAACTTGTATTGCACTCCAAAATCCATGGGTGTGGGGCGCTCACTTCACATTATCTAATGTTTGGTGGGTTGGTGTCAAGGTGTTGTATGTTTGCTCAGCAGTTGCTGATGTCTGCTCAGGAGGTTTGAGTATTTACTCAGACCGAAAACAAACTAGAGGGAACATTGCTGCGGACCACCGCACCGACCTCTGCGGGGACCCCCCTTATATTAAACACACATAGATACGGAAGCTGCTGGTTATTAATTCATAATGTATGAATTCTTGTGTTTTTTGCAAAGCTAATGCTTGGAATTAGGGATGCTCTGATACATCGGTCGCCGATATATATCGGCCGATCACCGATCTAAAATGCACAGATCCGCAAATCCGATAAAGGCTAAAAGCGGCACAGTTTACAGCCAAAATAATGTGTCACTCTCTCGGTTCTGCACCACTGTACTGGATAAGTATATATAACTCTCGGTTCTGCACCGCTTACACGAGAAGTATATCACATCACTCTTTCGGTCGGGCAGTGCAACTAACACCCCCCCCCCCCCCCCCCACACACACACACACACACACACTACAGTCACACAGAGAGAGAGAGACGGAGAGAGAGGATGGGGTCGCGTTAGCAACAAGCTAATCACACTCACAGGATGTAAAAATAAACACTAGATCTTCTACCGTCTGGGGGCTACGAGAGAAAGAGAGAGAGAGAGAGAGCTTAGTCTACTACTCAATGATTTTACTAACCTTAATATGTCTAAAAACTATAATCCACATGGTTAGTGTGTCCGACTCCAGACACAAACTTGCTTAAGTTGCTTGGAAATGTGCAGAAGCATATTGGCAGCCTGCAGCTATGTAAGATGAGCCTGCCTGGGCATTATAGCTTGACGCACAGAGGCAATCAACTGATTCAAGACCATTATGACAGCTGTGAACTATTGTCAGCTCCACTTGGGACATCAGTGACCCATTATGCTTTGCAGTTTGTATGATGCGTGATGCTTCTAATGTACAGGATTCTATAGGTTACCACTTTCGGTGTGACACACGGCACACTGCTGTTTACATGCTGTTCTCAACACCTGCTGAACGACAAAGATTGACAGATTTTGGAGAAGACTGATAGTTTATCCTTTAGTAATAGGCTGTGGAGGTATTCACAGTTCACACTAATTTTGGAATTATTGGGGAAATGAGGACAAGGAGTGTGGACAATGTTGCATTTGTTGCATTTGTTGCATTTGTTTCTCTCGAGGGTTTGAGCCCCTCCAGCAGGCTAGGGAGCCCCGTTCAGGTAAAAAAAAAACGGAATCGGCCGATTATTAAAATATCAGATATCGGTATCGGCCCCAAATAATCGGAGCATCTCTACTTTGAATGGATTCAGTGTCATGAAAACCTCCTAGTTTGACACGTCACATGCTACTTAAGCATAATTAAATTTGACATTATTGCCGTATAGGTATGGTCACATAAAATAAACTACTCAATCGCGACAGCCGGTCAGCAAGTGGATTCATTCATTTATGTATATAGGGCTATAGGCAATATTTTAGTCCAATAAAAATATATATAACAAAGGTCTCACTCCACAACTCGGCTGCCGGAAAGTTATTAAAGTTCCTTATTCACTTGATTTCAGACCGGTGTCCAGACTGCAGGTGAAGATGATGCATCACTCCCAGGTGAAGATGAACTCTCCAGACTCAGCCAGGGACATTTCTATTGAACAGGAAGCTGAAAACGTTTCTATTAAACAGGAAGCTGAAGACGTTTCTATTAAACAGGAAGATGAAGACCAGCCACAACTCAGTAAGTTTCATGTGCTCTTCCTTTCTTTAACCCATTAAGACCTGAGACCAGATTCTACAAAAGTCTTCTAAATCATGACCATTTTCTAAAAGAACAAAAAACTGTTTCTATGTCAGTGGTTCACTGAGAAAACTGTTGCGCCTTTCTTCGTCCTTTTTTTCTCTTTTAAGTTTGACTACGGTAGCGGTGGTCTCAAAAACATAAAGGAACTTTGACAGGAAAAGACTCGCTCACCGTATAAACAAAGAAGTAAAACTCCTTAGACTTGAGACTTAGAAAAATATATTTTCTTTTATTTTAAGATGCTGTGCTCATGGTGCTCTGTGCTCATGGTGAGATTAAAAAGCAAAACGTTTTCGGTCCTCAGACCTTCGTCAGTGCTATGGTTTTTTACAGACAAAGAACTTGCTTTTAAACAGCTTCCAAATAATACAGCTCAGGTGCTGTGCATTACTAATTGGTGACATCACCAGATTGTGGGCGTGGACATTACAGAAGAGATAAATATACAAAATCAAAGTTATATATGAAACAAAAATATTGCATACATCACATGTTGACAGACTTATATAATCACTTTTTGAATATAACTTTTCACTCTATAGGTAGCACTGGAGGGACAGATCCTCATTCAAGCCACCTGGATTGACAGACTTCAAATAAAAAATCCATCTAGATTCAGTTTGGAGAGGCTCTTTTCTCTCATTATAGATCTCAAAGCATCAGAGACTATATGGTGAAAGCAGACTGCTATATACCCCCCCAGCAACACACGGGGCGGTTGGATGGAGTCACCGGCTTCTACCCTTGTCTACATTGCGTGGCCTGTAAAAACTCCAAGAAAACTAACACATTTACTAGTGCAGTTACTAACAAACAATACACTATCAGACAATTAGTAAATTGTAGTTCCTCGAATGTAGTCTACATGATTACATGTAAATGTAATCTGCAGTACGTAGGCAAAACATCCAGGGCAGTCCGCACACGCATCATAGAACACATGAGTGCCATCAGACGCAAGGACATCAAATCTCCTGTCGCCAGACACTTCAATGAAGCCGGTCACTCCATAGCAGATCTGTCTTACACAGTCATTGATCAAGTTAAGAAATCTAGAAGAGGGGGTGATTTAGACACCAAACTCCTCCAAACTGAATCTAGATGGATTTTTTATTTGAAGTCTGTCAATCCAGGTGGCTTGAATGAGGATCTCTCCCTCCAGTGCTACCTATAGAGTAAAAAGTTATATTCAAAAAGTGATTATATAAGTCTGTCAACATGTGATGTATGCAATATTTTTGTTTCATATATAACTTTGATTTTGTATATTTATCTCTTCTGTAATGTCCACGCCCACAATCTGGTGATGTCACCAATTAGTAATGCACAGCACCTGAGCTGTATTATTTGGAAGCTGTTTAAAAGCAAGTTCTTTGTCTGTAAAAAACCATAGCACTGACGAAGGTCTGAGGACCGAAAACGTTTTGCTTTTTAATCTCACCATGAGCACAGAGCACCATGAGCACAGCATCTTAAAATAAAAGAAAAAATATTTTTCTAAAGCCCCATTCAGACCGAAGAAGCAGAAGCTAGCTTCTGCTTCTTCGTCCCATGTTATCTCTATGCAGAACAGCTTCTGCGTTTAAAAGCTGGAACAATAGCTTTTTTTTGTTTTTTTGTTTTTTTTTTCTCACCGAACCTTAACTTTAAAGGTGATATAGGCAAGTTTCCAGTGTTTGTAAACAGAAGGTGTTGTTGTTGCCAAACAAATTCAAACTGGGCCACTCCCCTGCACTCCACCCACCTCCCCCCCTCACATCGTCACTCTGAAGAACCCGCCCCACGCACTCCTCCTACCACGTGTATTTGTGTTGTCGTAAACCGCGCATGCGCGCGTGCACGCATGCACGGACGCGCATGGACTCACGCACAGGACACGGACACGAACCTGCAGTGCATGCAGAATCTTCGGTGGACATTTATCGGCAGCATCAGCGTGAAATAATTAATTTCATCGGATACCTGAAGCGAGCTGCTGGACATGAGTGACACGGTAGATATAATATTCATTTTGAAATAAGCTGTGCCTTTATCGTATGTTTAGGCCTTGTTCACGATTTTTTTGACTCTGAACGAACAGCTAGATAAAGTTGGATGTTGTTATTTTCAGTCAATAGCTAGCATGATAGAGATGGCCGAGTAACCCGAATGGCACAAGGCAATTCGCCTCACCCACATCTATGTTGATATATAATGTAGCTTGTGCTAATTAAAATGCTTAGTCTGTCGAGTGACAAACGACGTACGTGTAACAAGCCAACATTGATTTTACTTTTTTGTTTTTAGTCGGGAGAAATGCATGGCGATGCTGCATCCGACGCAGACTACGCAGTTTCTGACGAGAGTCCTGGAAGCTCTCCGACTCCCATTCAGCGCCGTAGAGGCGCTGACCCCGCAGTTAATCCGCCTCCAGGACGTGGGACAACACGAGGGAGAGGGAGAGTAAGACGAGGGAGAGGCCGCGGCCGAGCTGCGGTGATAGAGACTGACAGAGTTGGTGACGTCCAACCAGAGGGAATCGAACCTCCTCCTCGTGGAAGGGGGAGAGGGAGAGGACGAGGGAGAGGACGAGGACGAGGAAGACGAGGAGTAGCTGCCTTAGAGGAGCAGCAAAGAATAGCTACTCTCCAAGAAGAGAGAAGGGTCCACACACAGGTTTGTTTTACCAGTGATTGATATATGTATTATATATTGTGTGTGTGTCTGTCCACTGCATCCATGTAATAAGTAAGCAGTGGAATTCACATTAATTGTTCTACTATACACTGGGTCTGTGTTGAATCATTAGGCTATAGTACTGTGTGTGGGACTGTGGGTTTTGTGCACGCCACATTCCATGAAGCTCCAAAATTTGCATTAGGCTTCCTAGCAGGTGTGACCTTCTTTTGACATGAACCCCATGCATTCCTGCCTTATCAGCAGCTATTGTCTCTGGTCCATTTCCTGTCCTCTCAAATTATAGGTAGCAACACAAGACTAATCATCAATGCTAATCCATATATTAGAATAATATTATGTTTGCTTTATGCACAGTACCCTGTGGATCTACTGAAATTCACCCACATGTTATTTGATCCCTCAGCGTCTTATTCTAAGTTTGGACCCGGAGGAGGTGAGACAGTTTTCCCTGGATCTGTTTGACAGAGAACCTGCACTAGTGTTTGATGCACTTAATGCCTACCAACGCAGGCGTGCTGCTCACCCACCTGGACCCGCTGACCCAGTACCACAGCCATTTGTGCTACCTGGACCCACTTTCCCACCACCAGCACCACAGCCAGACCAACCAGGACCTGCTGAACAAACACAGCTACCTGCACCCACCTTCCCACCACCCCCACCAGTTGACCGGCCTTTTGTCTCACAGCCAGTGATCCAACCTGCACCATCACCTAATTGGTGTGTGTGTAATAACTGCAGGGATATGCCAACAGACAGAGAGAAGTTGTGCTGTGGACAGAATCCGGAGAATTGCATTTCCCTACTACCCCAGTTCAACCTGTACTGCGTTGATGCAGGCAATTTACGCATACATAGGCGGTACAGGGATGATGTGTTGGTAGTGGCACATGACAGAGAGCCTGGGGACGATAACAAGGAGTTTCGCTATGCTGGATACAGGCAGTATGTTTTCTGGCAACATGGTGCTCTTGGTCCTGGAAACAGGGTGGTCATTCCTAGTTGTTGCGTCACGTCTATTAGGAATGTTTATCCCGACCCATTTGGTCGTTACACAGGATATATTCCAGGGCACTAATGGGCACACAAACCGCTGAACAGTAAATATAACCTTTTAGTAAAAGGGAGCACAACACGGATTGCGGAATTTAATTTTTTTTCTAGTTTGTTATTTACTTTGTGCAATTACTTTTTATATACCTTGTTTTATTATTTGTAATATTTGAAGACCCTTTGCACATTTTTGATTTTGTAGGCTACTATATTTGTTTATATTTTGTTTTGTTTCACACTGACTTCACTTACAGAATTAGATTTATTGAGGTCGTTCAGACCTTCATCAGACATGCCTGATGAAGGTCTGAGCGGCCGAAACGTTGCTCAATAAATCTAAATCTGTAAGTGAAGACAGTGTGCAGGATTATTTTTTCTCTAGTACTTATATTTGTAAAATGCCTGAGCAATAATAGCTTGATTGACCTTTTGCACAATTTGTATTATATTCATTATTCTATATTCTTTATTTTTACTTGACGTTTACATTTAGCAAAATCTGTCTTATTGATAATAAAAAATATATTTGGATTTTACCATTGTTTTCAAATTCATGGTACCCAATATTGTTCTGATAACCTGCCTGTCAATGAAGCAAACAAATCCATGAGAAACACATTTAATTATTAACGATGGGCAAAACACATTTGTACAAAAGAAAGAAGAAGAAACACAAATACAATATGTACAGTTCTAAACACATCATTTTTATCAGGTTGATTCCTGAAAATGTACCGTCTCTATACAGTATCCATAAAAGTTGGTATCAATATCAGGCAGCCCACTGTGGAAAAGTCCTTTGTGTGCAGTCCATCTGGGCTCAGAGCTTGATCAGGTCTTTGTGTGCAGTGTCCATCAGAGCTCAGGTCTTTGTAGCAATGAAGTATGGGGAGTCGGGCACAGTAGGATGAATTCAGCACCTAAAAAAGACAAATACATAAGGTCACAAACAATTGTGTAATATAGATGTATGCCATTTTGATGGCAAAACCTTATTAGGACGTCTGTCCTTTCATTTATCTAGTAATAATAACCAGTGTTGTTTATTCCCAAAGAATATGAAATAGTTCTCAGCCACCATGACTGATTTGGATTCCATAGAAGCCAGCATGTCTGCTAAGCTAAGGAATTGTGTTGCACACACACTGAAAATAGCTGATCTACAAGCTCTCAATGCGTCTGATGCATTGAGAGCTTGTAGATAGGCTACTACTTTTGTATACGAGTTGAAGATTAGAGCATTTTTACTGGTCAAACAAACTATGTTCATACACAGCCATCCATGTAGCCGTGTTCAATTATAGTTACCTCAGCAATTCAATCTTGCTATTCCATCTCGTCAACGGATCGGAGAGTCACGTCCGGTGCTCCTATGGAGAAAAGATGGGTGGAGGGGAAATATATTGTTAAATTTGTAAATAGTTGCTACACTTAGTAATGTTATAGGCCAGAACACAGATATTTCTTCCAGATTAAAAGTAAGGTTGTACTGTATTGTTACATTTTGTGTACAGGTACTTTTTGTTTGGCTTGCTTACAGACAATGCAGCAGCAGAGATAGCGTAACATTCAAAACAAAAACCCAGCAGGCACAGGAAATAAAGGGATAGAATTAAGTGTGCAAGAAAGAGCAATCAAGGAGTAAAAAATAAATATTGTAACATGTAATGCAATTGACATACCCTGGTCATCACCCCTCCTCACATGGCCTCGGAGAAGTTCTTCCATTGATGGTGCAGGAACATCTGAGAGCAGTCCGTATTGGCGTGGGTCTCCTGCTCTGAGCTTCGTGATTTTAGGAAGGCCCTTGTTAGATGAGACTCTCTTGTCGAGGATACGTCTCTGCAGCTCCGGGATGTAGGTGTACGTCTTATTGACTCTGAATGTGTGCACAGTCCATCGGTTGGACCTTTTTTTGAAGACCTTACACCTACTGTAAAAGAGATGAGATATTAGTTTACTATTCAAGTACAATAAGGGGGTTTTGGAAATGAGGGGAGGTCATGAGCATAGTGGGCAGGGCATAAGGTGGAAAAGCAGATGTAATCAACCATTTCTGAAACAGGCTTTTACACAGAGATGAGGCACCACAGTTATCTTACACCAGATATTAAACACTAGCTTTGCGTTGCTACCAAGTGTGACATTTTCACATAAGTAAATTATGAATGGAAATTAATCCATAAAGTTGTCATAAAGGTAGATCAGTCTTTATTACACTGATATACTTTTTGTATTTTTGGAAAAGCAGCCCCCAATTCCTGTACCATTGTTCGATGATTTGACAGACAGTGCGACTGGTTGGATGTAATATACATTTACAAAGTGTCTTTCAAACTGTGTACAGTGAACCAACCTCGTTCCTCCTGCTGCATTGATTCTGAGAGGACGACCCTTGTTGTGGTTGTAGTCTAGAGCAGCAAGGATGGTTCTCGCCTCATAGACCGGGGGGCTGAATGAAAACCTCTTTGAAGCATACATCAAAATGTAATTCTGAAAAGATTCCAGGTCCGATGTAGATCTGTGAATGAGAAAGTAGCACACACACACACCGTTGATTGTCACTAGTTCACTACTTCAATGAAGACCAACTGCTCCAGCATCTGTCTTATCTGCATTGTTTGTGTCCATTTTCTATCCAGCATAGTACATTTACTACATTACAAGGAGAACCTTCTAAAATTCATTTACATACCGACGAGACTCTGAACCAAGTATAATATTCCATAAAAAAGGTGAAATCTAGTATGTAGTAACTGTAATGCAATCACCTGAAGTGCAGGTACTTGTACACAGTGTTCAGCCAACGTTTGCTTGTCACGAGACTTTTGAGGGCGTTGTGAACCTTGGACCCCCGCACAATCCATTCTTTCGGGTGCTTTGTGGGACAGTCATGCTCACATTTGCCCATCACCCAGACATGCTCATCCACTACATGATGTAATACAGCCAGCCAACGTTCCTGAAAGATAACACACAATTATATCAGACAAAACACACCAATGTACTATACAAGTGTTTTTCTTCACAAATCCCGGCAGAAGTTGGGTGACATTATCGTTTATACACAGACAGAATTCTAAAATGTTCATCTAGTGTTCTTACCATGAATTCCTCGTGGGTTGTGGCTTTATTGCAGCACCACCAAAAGTGGTTTACAACAGCCTTCACCCACACAAGTAAAAGTTTCATACCACTCTGTTGTCCAACCTGAAAGAATGACATTACAGTCACAAATTCTATATTGTAATTAAATTGAAACAAAAGTGTAAGACTGAGCACATCATATAAACAGTAACTTACAGCAGTGATCCTCTTTGCCAGATTTTTGGCACCATGCCACATGTCCAGACTGTGGAATATGCCAGAATCCTTGTATTTCCCCTTGTCTTTGAATAAATAAATAAATAAATTAGTTTATATACATGTAGCATGCCAGTATGAATGTAAAATTTGCTGCATGTTGTACTTACTCATAAGAGCAGAGATTTGCACATGTGCATCTGTACAGATCTCTTTGAGGTTGATTTCAGTCATCAGTAGATCCATGGTCCTAATGAATGCCTCTTTCTCCATGATCACAGCTTTCCTCTCTGTTTCCCGTTTGTCAATGGTTACCAGGGCTATGATGTCCTTGCTGTCGTTGTCCATGGTGGTGTAAGAGCAATATTGAGCACAGTGACCAGGGCTGTCCATTCTTCCATCGGCTGACAAAAAACACACAGAATACATAATTGCACAAAGTAAAATGTGAATGATATAAATTATAAAAATAAAATAGAAACAATTACACAGATAAATCAATGGTTAGAGAACATTAGAATGAAGGTTCCTTACCTAGGGCCACTACACTGTCTTGAGTAGCCAGGCGCTGAATTATTGCAGATCTCTTCTCCTCCCAAAACTCCTTGATGGTGTCAACACAGTAGGCGTTTTGGATCTTGAAGAACGTCTTGTCTGTCACTATGCCCATGTTCATGTGCTTGAACAACAGCTTCACTTTTGAAAAATTATTGCCAGACAGCAGAATGTTGGTTGCCATCATGAAATCCCCTGCTTGCATTCCAAACTTCAACTTCGGTTGCGAGTTCCATGACCACACAATGTGGCTGGCAGAACAGACCTGTAAAATAACAAAATATATAGTACAACAATGACACATTATACACAGTTTTAATGAACTACAATAGTACAACTATATAAAAAAAAGTTATTGAAAATTACAAGAAAGGCGTACCCAAGAGATTATGGCTGCAGAGCCTCTTGGAGAGAACTGCACCGCAAACGGTGGCTGGGCCGGACAGCTTTTGACAGGACAGCTCTGTATCGGCAGCTCCAGGAATGAGATGAGCTGAGTGAGAGAGCTTTTATATGCTATGTACGCCGGATGACCTACAATATCCTCAGATCGGTCTCCTTCTTCTGAAGACACATCCTCTGAATCCTGAACTTCCAGGTCAGGGGGGTCGTAGACCAGTTCATCCATCCCGATAGTAGGCAATGTGTTCAGGTCAATCTGAGTTGGTCCACCAGACCTGTTAGACACAAAGTTGAACTGCTTAGAAAATACATATCAAATTAAATCAAAATGACATGAAATTAAATTGTAGAAACTAACCTCAAAGAAATAGGTGGCACATATTCTTCGTCCGAGTCTTCGCCACTGTCGTCCTCCCCATGCATTTGCTCATACTCTTCGTCATCTGCATCGGAGCCGTATTCGAGATAGTCTTCATCTTCCGCTGTGAGTGTGGCATCTCCCGCATCACCATGTCCCTCATCAGCTGTGAAAGTGCGTTCAAGGTCCTCTTGTTCTCCTTCATCAGCTGTGACGGTGCGGTCAATATCAGATTCTCCAACAGCAGTGTGTGTCTGGTCATCATCATCTTCCAACAACTCTTCATCTGTCAAGCAAATGCTACAAACAGAAGGGTTACATTCACATTAGTGATGAATAGGAGAGGTGGAATAATTTCAGACCATATTATGTGTGTCAACATATCTGCAATACAATTTATGATGACAAACCATACAATGCAGATTGTGTTATTACATGCACTTTGACTTACACAGTGTTGATGAAGGCATTATAGTGTGAATCAACCACATCTTCCTGTTCCTCTTCAACGACGAATGATGTTAAACTGAAATGGTAGAAAAAGATGTGTTGGTGAATTGAATAATACTAGATTTCAGATGGGCATGTGAGTAGGACTGTAATGTAGACTAACCTTTGTTGCAGACATCCCACTACTTCCATTTCTTCGCCACCGGAACATGGAAGAGGCTCTACATCACTCAGTAAAGCTTCTGTTCGCTGTGGTCGTTCCTCTCTGTACAACAAAAACATAAATAATTAGTTTCCGTTACCCATGACCAATGTGCAACTAAAATATGCAAACATGAAAATTTCTAAAACTGTTTCAAAAGCTAAACATGTGTATATTACTAAAGAAGAGGCTCAATCATGCACATATATGCGATATAAATGTCTACACTAGTTCCTGTATATGCTATATTCATTACTGTACTCAAAAGTGAATCACAACACACATGAATTATACAACAAAAAAAACAACAACCAGGTACAGGTAGCAACTACACAAAAGTACATACCTGGCTGGTCCAGCAGCACTACCTTCTGTAATTGGAGACAGAGGCATTGTGAAGACAGAGAGGCGCTTTCGGGGTGTTGAGATTGATGGCCCACCCTCATATCTATTGGGGACAGTCAAAACATGAACATATAACTTGTTACAGTCAGTCACTCAACATATTTGTCAAACAATCAGTGAATCAAGGCCTGTGCTTGATACCAAATTAATGTTGCACTCAAGAAGAGCAATACATGTTGAGCAGATCAGGTCACATCACATTATGTACATTGGGCTAAGCTACTGTATGCACCGAAATGCCACAAACAAATGAACCCATAACAATTAGTTATTAGACCATTGCAAACAAGTCCCCCAGTGCTTTTACTGTAATCAATTGAGCATAGCTTTTGTAACTGTACTGTTACCTATCGTTGAACTCAGAATTATTATATAATTCATGAAGTAGGTATTGTCTACACAGACCTAAAAACGCCATAGTCCTACTATAGAGGCTTCAACAAATGCTCATATGAAACAGCACACGTTGCAATAGTACTCCACATAATCATAGTTTCTAAGTAATATAGGTAGATCGACACGCTGGTACACTACTACTACACAGCATACTAATTCGCTCGGCCGGGGTCTCTGTCTTATTTTCTCCACCCCACCCCCATGTAAGATTGATGGTTTAGCGTCTGTGCTTATTTCTAGATGCTTGCTAACCCAAATAATTAGCATCTTGCTAATTATTTATGATGGGGATGTTTCCGTCAACAGTATATTCTTCCGTTGCGATATATGATGCGATGGTTATACGTATTTATTTACATGATCAGTGTACTGCACGTGTAAGCCAACAGGAGCGGTAGCATTTGGAAAAACAGACTCTTTGGCACGATAAAAGTTTTGCGACTGTCCAAAAAGACGAGCACAGCCAACAGTATGGTTTACATTGAAAGCGCTATACGTGTTGTGTGAAAGAAACAGTTTGAAAGAGACTTACTGGTCTAAAAGATACATTCCCAACTCCGCGTCGCTGGATATATCCATGGTCCTCGATAGCCTCTCCTTCAACGCACGCCATCGGGGAAACGCAACACCCAGATTTACTCTGGTTTTGGATCGAGCTCTGTCTGCCACACGTTTGCTTTCAAAAAACTTTCTTTTCTTTGGTAAAGTCGAAGCGTCCGCCGACTCCGCCATGTCACGTTATTTTCTTGAAATGGAAACAGAGTGAGGGCCTGGACCGGTGATATGCGGGCTGTACCTGTACGCACCCTCGCGCTGTGATTGGCTAAGACTCCGCGTCACCCCCCACACAGACCCTCCTCCCAACACAATTCCTTCCGTCCCGCGACATAAACAACAGTGGATATAAACAGATACAAACACATAGAGGGAGACAAAGGGAGAGTGTATGTCTACAGGGCAGCAGCTCAGCATCAAAATATAGGGGAAGATAGAGGGAATAAGGCCACAAATATAGATAGATAAATATTTTGATTTTTGGCTGAAAACTTGCCTATATCACCTTTAAAGCAGCTTTTAAAAGCTGGAGCTTTAAAAATCTGCGTGTAGCCAATCAGAGCACAGCGTGGTTTGAGGAGGCGGAGTTGAGCTCATTTTACGAAACCAAAAAGCTTTGAAAAAGCTGTCCGAGCCAATTGTCCGCATTAAAAAATAAACTTTTTAAATATGGGCTGTATATGAAATATGAATGGATATTTGGCAAGACCATAGCATATTTTGTGATAGAAATTAAAGTTTATATGAGAAACAAGTTGTCGAAGCGGTGAAAACAGGTTGTGTTCCGTGTGCCGTCGCGAGTGTCACGTTTCTGGGGACAAGTCATCGTGCATTCACCCCCCCCTCCGGTTCTCATCGAAGCTATGGATGGACTACTGAACTGAACTCTCCAGAACGCTATCCGTCGCTTGTGGACTGTTTGTGGACTAAACAGTGCACGCACACACACACGGTTGATAAATTAGCAGATATAGATAGATAGACAAACAACTAAACAATTATAGTTGTGTCGGAGTTTTCCCAAAAACAGCAGCCCGCTGTCAGCGCGTTTCTGTGCCGGTCCTCGTGTGTTTTGCTGGACGTTTCCTCGCACTAAAATTAATTGCCCTTGTCGCGGGACCTCGCCCTGAGCACAGGGAGTTGACCACTGGTGTACGCTCCTCGACACCCAGTCTCAATTTAGGGGGTCCTCCGCGGGCCGGGCCACAGGGTCCAGAAGTCGGTCCACTTTCGCTCGAGGTTTCTCCTCGACGACGGGGTCTGGCCGCAGGTCACCCGAGGCACTATCACCGTGGTACAGTGGCGCTAGTAATGTACTACAGGAGTGGGGCCTTGATCATACCTTATATCAGTTGTATGTACCCCCTCTATTTATGCAATATGTTGCCCATGTTTTGTGATTGGTTTGCTGCGTTCTGAATCGATAAACCAATCGCATATAAGATTTATTTGAGGGAATCATTTAAATTGGTCTATTGCGTTCATGTAGGCCTATCGATGAACCTCATACCAAAAGTTGAAAGATAGTAGATAGCCTATATTTATAGATAGATAGAACACGTGTGTGTGTGTGTGTGTGTGTGTGTGTGTGTGTGTGTGTGTGTGAGAGATATTGAGCACCGTGGAGGAGCCGACACGGGGCTCACTTGCGAGCCAGTTCTCTCTCAGTGCCCCTGCAGTAATTACCCCCTCCCGGTTCCCACCGAGGTGAACAACTGAACCCCGTAGCTGTCTCTGACCGTGGACTAAACACACACACGGTTTATAAATGAGCATATATATATATATATAGTCTATAGACAAAGAACTAAAGTCCAGAGTCCCCAGCGCGTCGTATGCACCGCGTGTGTGTGTGTGTGTGTGTGTGTGTGTGTGTGCGCGAGAGAGATCAATAATTAATAGCCTTTATTATAAAGGCTATTAATTATTGATCTCTCTATGCACATGCATATCATACAACTGATATAAAGTTTATATCAGTAAACGGTGAGGGTCCGTGGGGGTGGTGGAGGAGCGGTCTCTACTGCCACATATAGCCAACCGAGGTCAGTGACAGACAGACAGCGCCGAGATAGGGGCTCACTTCCACGGGAGACTTGGGACTGAATGTCCGGAAACCGCACGTAAACATAAGCTGTTTTAATTGCTTTTACGACGTGCTGGATATATACAATTGTATTTCTACGGTATGCTCTTTCTAAATCAACATTAACATTACATACAGAGCCGCCATTTAAAAAAATGCCCGGAGGGTTTCGCTCGTGGCCAGCTGGGGGAGAGGAGAGCGGAGTGGGGGGGAGACATGAGCGCTGAAGACGGGGAGGATTGAGATCCGGTCCGTTCGGTTATTTACAAACAAGTTTACCAAGATTATATTATTTATTCATCCATGAATAGGTTATGATGTAACTAAATATATCATTATTTCTCCTCTACAGTCGCTATTTTACATTTTAGACTTTCAAATGCGCATCTGCTCAAACTGCCCGTCTCTCGTCTCAAAGCCAGACAGCCAGTCCAGGCAGCTTGAGTGACAGGTACCTTGTACACGCCCACTTTCTCAAAAAAAAGCTGCGTCTTTTAGATTTCTGCTTCTGCTTTTTAAAGCAGCTTCTTCGGTCTGAATGGGGCTTTAGTCTCAAGTAAGGAGTTTTACTTCTTTGTTTATACGGTGAGCGAGTCTTTTCCTGTCAAAGTTCCTTTATGTCAGTGGTTGTCAGACTTTTCCATGTCATGGAGCTACAAAATGATCTGTATTTGGCCGCCAGTATGTCCGTAACAATTAATTTCCCATCCAGGTAGCCGATAGCATTATCCTGTTAATTAGCGTTTGATTTTCATTTTATTAATTATTTTTACCCGAATGTAATATGCATGTATACATAATTAACGTTGGTAGACGAATGGTATACATTTATGCTTTTGACATTTACTCCTTTGCAAAGACAAACAAAAAAGCAACATTTTAAATTGTTGTAGGCTTAATCGTCAATAAACAACGCATTGTGATCTGCACGCATGCATCTGCGAGTACAAAACATAAATAAATACAACGCTGTAGTGACAGCAATTTTAACTGTTTTTAACTATTGTACAGTAACAACCAAAGTCTCTATATTTCTAAAAAAAAACTAATACAAATAAAGGGATTTATAATAATAATATATACGATTTATATAGCGCTTTTCTGCGTACCCAAAGTCGCTTTACAGAACAGAAGTACAGACATTTGTATTAGAAACTATAGGTTACTTTAGTAACCCCAGTTATTAAAACGACTGAGCGAGGTGAATCGCCCTATGGGGAGTGCCATTTCTGGCATGAACACATAGAATTAAACCATATACTTCACGAACAATTTCATTGGTCGGGACTTCTACCCGCCCATGGCATGATCACCCCTCCCACCGGGGTGATAACGTTCCTCTCATGCCATATGGGTCATTCCAAGTTAACCAGATTGGCTTCTGCTTAGTTAAGTCAGAAGGGTAGTCTTTCGGGCGATTCACCTCGCTCAGTCGTTTTAATAACTGGGGTTACTAAAGTAACCTATAGTTATTATAAACTCCTTCCCTCAGTGAATCGCCTTATGGGGAAATATAAACTCCCGTATAGCTACCTACCAGTTGAACAAGTCCCAACCAACGTCACAGGCTTTTTACCTGTTTTGGTTTGGTTTGGACTTCTCTGCCTTGTGTATTTTTTGAAGGTTTGCATTTTTGGACATTCTGTTTTTGTGCTTCTGTAACGTTCAGCTTTTTTGGCATTCCTCATTTTCTGTATGCAGCTACTGCTAACTTTGTGTTGTGTATGCTTGACCGTGTTTGGTTCAATGCATCAGTTAATTTGAACTTGCCTGCTCTCTGCATTTGGCTTCAGTCACTGCCACCGTGACACTAAGTAACATTGGTGAACTGTTGAGAGAGTGGTTAGTGACATTGTTTGTACAAGTAGTATAAATAGCCGATCTACAATCTCAAAACGTGTCACAGCGACGCGTTGTGAGCTTGTAGATTGGCTATACTGTATACCTGCGCAGCGGATTTCGGGTGGTGCGGATTAACCCATTCTGACCTGAGATCACATTCTAAAAATGTCTTCTACATCCTGACAGTTTTCTGAAAAAGCTACGTTTCTGTGTCAGTGGTTCTTCGATTTTTCAAAAATAGCAGACCTACAAGCTCGTAGCGCGCCACTCGGTGGTGCGCTATGGGCTTGTAGATCTGCTATTTTCAATAGCTAAAGCATAACATGCTATAACACCAACAGGGGTTCCCGCCCAAAATTGATTAATACATTTGATTAATTTATAAATTGCGGTCGGATAACGGGCGGATTATAATTATGCACACACGGATTCGGGTGACAAAAAAGCTCATCTGCTGATCTCTAGTTATTTTCTCTTTTTCTGATGCTACTTTTGAACCCAGCACCTCTACCAAGTGATGTGCATATTATATTAGTTTTTTGTAGGAATCCAGTGTTGACCATCATGCTATGTTTCTACTCCTAGACATCCTGTACATGGTTGTGTGTAAAGAGGAGGTTTCCACTGAACAGGAGAGGAGCCCCAGTCTGCTCCAGCAGGAACCAGAGGCTCACCACATTAACAAGGAACCAGATGAGCTTAAAGAAGAACAGGAGGAGCTTAAAGAGGAACAGGAGGAACTAATTCAAAGACCAGAGGAACCTGTTGGGTCAACGATGACATTACTGGCAGTGAAAGGTGAAGAAGAAAATTATGTTGATGATGAAGAAGAAGACATATCTTCCCACTGCTCTGAGGTTGAAGTTGAACTTGAATCCGACACTGAAGTCACTGAAGACAGTGATGATTGGGAGGAGACCAGTGAAGACGATGATGACGAACAACGTGACAAGAGTTTCAGTGACTCAGGTTCCCTGAAGAAGCACCAGCGTGTCAACACTGGAGAAAAACCTTTCCAATGTAAACATTGTGACAAAAGTTTCAGAGTGTCATCTCTCCTGAAGCGACACCTTCGTGTCCACAGTGGAGAAAAACCTTTCCAATGTAAACATTGTGACAAGAGTTTCAGTGATCCAAGTAATTTGAATACACACCAGCGTGTCCACACTAGAGAAAAACCTTTCAAATGTAAACATTGTGACAAGAGTTTCGGATACTCCAGTGCCCTGAAGAGACACCAGCGTGTCCACACTGGAGAAAAACCTTTCCAATGTAAACATTGTGACAAGAGTTTCAGTGTGGCATCTTCCCTGAAAACACACCTTCGTGTCCACACTGGAGAAAAACCTTTCCAATGTAAAGATTGTACCAAGAGTTTTACTACATCATCTAACCTGAAAATACACCAGCGTGTCCACACTGGAGAAAAACCTTTCCAATGTAATCATTGTGACAAGAGTTTCAGTGTAGAATCTATCCTGAAAACACACCTTCGTCTCTACACTGGAGAAAAACCTTTCCAATGTAAACATTGTGACAAGAGTTTCAGTTATTCAACTAATTTGACTACACACCAGCGTGTTCATACTGAAGAAAAACCTTTCCAATGTAAACTTTGTGACAAGAGTTACAGATACTCCGGTGACCTGAAAATACACCAGCGTGTCCACAGTGTCCACACTGGAGAAAAACCTTTCCAATGTAAAGATTGTGACAAGAGTTTTGGAGAGCCATCTTACCTGACAAATCACCTTTGTGTCCACACTGGAGAAAAACCTTTCAAATGTAAACATTGTGACAAGAGTTTCAGATTGGCATCTTCCCTGAAAATACACCTTTGTGTCCACACTGGAGAAAAAACGTTCCAATGTAAATATTGTGACAAGAGTTTCGGTCAGCCATCTTCCCTTAGAATGGGACACCAGTGTGTCGACACTGGAGAAAAACCTTTCCAATGTAAACATTGTGACAAGAGTTACAGATTCTCGGAAGACCTGAAAAGACACCAGCGTGTCCACACTGGAGAAAAACCTTTCCAATGTAAACTTTGTGACAAGAGTTACAGATACTCCAGTGACCTGAATAAACACCAGCGTGTCCACACTGGTGAAAAACCTTTCAAATGTAAAGATTGTACCAAGAGTTTTACTCGATCATCTTCCCTTAAAAGACACCAGTGTGTCGACACTGGAGAAAAACCTTTCCAATGTAAACATTGTGACAAGAGTTTCATATACTCCAGTGACCTGAAGAATCACCAGCTTTTCCACACTGGAGAAAAACCTTTCCAATGTAAACATTGTGACAAGAGTTTCAGATACCTCGGTGACCTGAATAAACACCAGCGTGTCCACACTCGAGAAAAACCTTTCAAATGTAAAGATTGTACCAAGAGTTATAGTCAATCATTTTCCCTGAAAATACACCAGCGTGTCCACACTGGAGAAAAACCTTTCCAATGTAAACATTGTGACAAAAGTTTCATAAACTCCAGTGACCTGAATAAACACCAGCTTGTCCACACTGGAGAAAAACCTTTCCAATGTAAACATTGTGACAAGAGTTTCAGATACCTCGGTGACCTGAATAAACACCAGCGTGCCACACTCGAGAAAAACCTTTCAAATGTAAAGATTGTACCAAGAGTTATAGTCAATCATTTTCCCTGAAAATACACCAGCGTGTCCACACTGGAGAAAAACCTTTCCAATGTAAACATTGTGACAAGAGTTTCATAGATTCAAGATATCTGAAGAGACACCTTTGTGTCCACAGTTCTCACAGGACAATACAAAAGATGACCTTGCAACACAGGGAAAATCTAACGAGTTCTCAGCCTATTTCAGGGAAAGGGTCACTTCCATACGCATGGATATTGCCAAAACAAGGACAGCAAACACTGCCATAAGGTCCCTGTAAATGAGTCCGTTTGATGCACAGAAAAATGACATACCAAAAGATCTCTATCGTTGGCAAAGGTTTATTTCAAAGGTTTCCAAAAATAATGTTCCCAAAAAAATGCCTCAGGAAAACATACTTCGCAAAAATAAAATATAACTTTCAAATAAAATGAAATTAACAAAATTAAATGACAAGCTTAAATTCAAGCCTACAGTGTGGACATTACCAGTCCCTACACTGTCCTAGGGCAGAGCTTCTCGCATTGTGCCCCTTTCCTTTTCATGTCTCACCATGGACTGACTACATGAACAACTCCAACTCAGGCCTCTCACTAGTGGCCCATACCATCTGTCTAGAGACAGGTTTCCCCAAAACATTCACTTACACAACTAGTTGAACATGTAACCAAGAAAACATTTCAAAACATTTACAGCATACTTGTCAATCCTAAAATAATTAACAACCAGGTTTTAAACAACCCGTCCCGTTGTAATCATACTAAATAGTATGTATTACCAGACCCATGCACCCCATGCAGCATGGTGCAACCCAATTGAATCCTCCACCTATAAAAGGAGCAGTGGATTCAGTAGTGACTCTTTTGTGAAACTTTGACCAGGAAATGAGGATGGTGTGAGTAGTGGGTGTTTGAGTTATCATTACTATGTTGTCAAACTGTTGGACTTTGAAAGGAATAAAAGTATGTTTGACCAACAAATTGTCTCTGTCCAAATGATGAAATGAAATGAATATATGCATATAAAACGGCAGAAGTCAAGATCAACTGATTGCTAACTTAGCCGGCATAGTTAAACAGCAAACTGTTGGATAATGACTGAATACCGAGTATGAAATGAGGTTATGCCAAACAGAAAATGAAAAACAATTAAACATGTGTGGCTCAAGAGGAAAAGTGAGAAAGCATTCTGTCTTTATCACAGTCCCCTGCCCTTTTCAGAAGCACTTTATCCCAGTTCACCCCAGTAGACACCGAAATTGTTAGCAAAGTGGTAAGGGCTCTACTTGTTCCCTTGACCCTATCCCCACTAGCTTTTTTAAAACGTTTTTTAACTGCCTATCTGGTGAGTTATTAGAACTAATTAATAAATCTCTGCTTACCAGTATTTTTCCTGGGTCACTCAAAAGTGCCTTAGTTAAACCCATCCTTAGAAAGAAAACACTGGACTATCTGGTTCCCAGCAACTATCGGCCAACCTCCCGTTTTTGTTTTGTTTTTTAATAGGCTACTGTTTTTATTAGGCATTTTTTATATGACATCAGAATATTATTGACAATGATGAGTAGTTCAGTTAAATAAAATGAAAAAAAAATAACAGGCAATGTAAATGTTCCACGTACAATACATGATAAAAAAGACATAAATGTGATAAACATGAAAAAACAGTTAAACAATGAGTTTACAGACAAACAAAACAGACAACAGGACAGACACTTTTGCTCTCAAACTTTCCCAACATGTTGTAAATTAAGTGAATTACAGACATTCTTTTTTTTAAATGATGAAAAATAAAGAAAAAACACTGTTCCTTTTTTTTCTTTCTTTCCAATTTTCTATTGTGCTATCTATTGTGTAGGAGGGGTTAGCGTGCACCTATTGAAATATTCAATGAAGGGTTGCCATGTCTGGTAGAATCTATCTTCACTCCCTCTCAATTCAAATTTTCCAATTGTAAGTAGTGCTTAACATCTCTCATAAGTGAAGTGTGAGTCGGAACCTGTGCTTGTTTCCAATTCAACAGTATCAGTCTGCGAGCCAGTAGAGTCACATATTTTACCATGTTATATTGGAAAGTAGACAGTTTGACCCCGGGCCCCCTGACTCCCATAACTGCTGTCAGTGGATCCGGGTCAAAAGGTCCTCCAACAATGTCTGACAGTGATTTAAATATACTTTGCCAATATGATGTTAGTTTAGTGCAATGCCAGAACATATGAGCTAGAGTGGCCGGCGCCTGGCCACATCTGTCGCAGGCTGGATTCACATTTGGATACATTCTGTTGAGTTTTTCCTTTGACAAATGTAATATTTTAAACTGTATAAGACGGCCAACCTCCCGTTTAACTCATAGAATGCTGAAAGCGTTTTTAAACGTTTTATTATAGCCAAGCGCAAGAAGCGCATAACGTTTTTATACGTTTTATGGTCCAAAAAACGTTTTTTTATTGATTACTATAGTTCAACTATATTTGCGCCCGGACAACTCATAATGTAACACCGATCGGCTCTAAAAAGAGTTAAAACCCCCCCCTGCTGAAAAGAGGTGTTGGTCTGAGAAGCGTCTGGCACCGCCTATTGGTTGGTCTATGCGAGGACGTACGACGTACTGGAGACGGCCGTCCGGCATAGACCAACGCAGATGTCAGGGGATCTAAAATGGATGGGACAATGCTCTTGTTTGTGTGAATACACTCGATTCCCCCTCCCCTCCTGTTTCTACATGGTTTCTCCCGAGGGAGAATGGTGGGGGGGGGGGTCTCTTCCTCTTGGATCGCATTGGCAGTTCCCCCCCCACTCCCGAGTCCCCACTGCTTTCAACTGCAAGGCTTGCAGTTGCACTCTCATTCTCGGAACAAGATACAACGCGATTTGCTCTCTGCCCGTATATAAACCTGCAACGATCGGCATTTGATTTCATAACGTAACGTTTGCCAGACACATGTGGAGTTAGTCATGGACAGATTGCACATCATTATCGAGGGCCCGCCATGATACGTTGGTCGCTGATCGCAAGCCGTACTGCTGCTGCGCTGCTCGCATCCAACCATCCAATCCATCCCCCTTTCTCGTTACAACAGGCTATTATAAACTCACCGTCGAGCAGCCTGCCCTGCACCTAATGTGATAAAATGAACGGCAGGACAAAATCGGATCGATTATTATCTGTCTATCAGCAACATACGGGTGTTTGTCTTGCAACGACAGGTGGTGCTTTCTCGTTTTTTTTCTTCCAAATACGTTGACGTGCTGCTTCTGCTGCTGCCGCATCCATCTCGTTGTTTTTCTTGTTGTTTTTTTTCCCAAACATGTCCAGACACAATCCGATCCAGTCTCGCGTCTCACCTTATAGATACGCGAGACTGGATCGATGAGGTTAGTGGTATGTCTGGACATGTTTGGAGCGGCACACGACAATCGACAATAATGTTGATTATGCAAGATCATTTCCTCAAAGCCTAGTTGCCCCCCCCGTTACTGCGATTGTTTGTAGCTCGAATCACAGAATGAGTTCAATGAGCGTAGGGAGAGGGCACATATGGGGCTACGATTGAAGAAAGTTTCCAAGTCCGTTTTATGATCAGATAATGTGCATCAAGACTCTCTGCTTTCATAAGAAAAAAACTAATACTGTAATTGCGAATGCAATGAGCACTTACTATGAGACCTAGCAGATCACGTCTGTCTGTCTGTCTGTCTGTCTGTCTGTCTGTGTGTGTGTGTGTGTGTGTGTGTGTGTGTGTCTGTCTGTCCCGCTTACTGTATATGTGGACCTGGCCCTTTTGTGCCCATATATGGAGCTGAGTGATTTGTGAGTCATGGTGACATGAGTGTGATGGCGTGGTCCTGCTTTGGGGACTCCTTATATGGTTATGGCTGAGTCATGGTGACATGAGTGTGATGGCGTCTTTTGTGACCATATATGGAGCTGGCGTGGTCCAAGCACTAACTATGACACCCTGCAGATCATGTCTGTAATTTATTCTAATTGTTATTGCAATTTACGATCTGCGTTCGCCTTCCGCGTTCGCGCGTCTTACTCGTAATAATAAAAATCACACCCCTGTGAAGTGAGCAGTGCAATGTTGTGAAGTGAGCAGTGCAACATTGCACTGCTCACTTCACTGGGGTGTGATTTCTATTATTATTACAGTATTAGTATTTTTCTTATGAAAGCAGAGAGTATTCTGTTTCATACGGTATATAGTATGTACATGTCGCTATAGGCCTTATTTTGTGAATATTTAGTTGTTAGGTCCATGCTCTCTAAAATTATCTTTTTCAGAGAACTTTAGAGATGGCATGGGCCTGAATAACTATTATTCACAAAATAAGGCCTATAGCGACATGTACATACTATATACCGTATGAAACAGTCGACTCTCTGCTTTCATAAGAAAAATACTAATACTGTAATAATAATAAAAATCACACCCCTGTGAAGTGAGCAGTGCAATTGCACTGCTCACTTCACAGGGGTGTGATTTTTCTGGGTGGTATTTTTCTTATGAAAGCAGAGAGTCTACTGTTTCATACGGTATATAGTATGTACATGTCGCTATAGGCCTTATTTTGTGAATAATAGTTCTTCGGGTCCATGCCTTCTCTAAAGTTCTCTGGTGGGCGCAAGCTGCATTCAATAGCCAATTAGTGACAAACTGTATATGTGTACAATGTGTACTGTTTTCCTCCTAAAAGTAGACATTCAGGGCTTTCATTCGGTATATGGTTTGTATAGGATATTATTTGTGCTCAATTTTATATCGGTCTTTTGAACTAAAAAAACTGAACTGAAATGTCTGTCAACTTCAGGCCTCCATATCTCTGTTGTTTTTTTTCACAAGCAGCGTGCAGGCAAAAGCAGGTGTTAGAAAAAGGTCAATATCTCCAGAATGGAAGATGGTAGAATCATAATTTTTTTTTTTAATTGAAGTGGACAAGTTGGGCTTTCTTTTTATTTATGCGATTGTGATTCTCGCTATAAGAGGCCCCTCGCTGTGGGCCCCCCAAAAAGTTCAAAAAGCCCATGTTAAGCCTTCAGCACCAGTAAGCCAGGGTCCGCTAGAACCTGTAGCAGTCAATGTGTTAAGTAAGATCCTAGAAAAACTATTTTTTAATCAATTAATCTCATTTTTAAACGACAACGAAATGCTAGAGATTTTCCAATCTGGTTTCAGAACAAGCCATAGTACAGAGACGGCACTAGTCAAAGTAGGCTACTAAATGACCTCAGAAAAAACACAGATGCAAAAATCTCTCCGTTCTTGTTCTTCTGGACTTAAGTGCAGAATTTGACACAGTGGATTACGACATCCTTCTGGACAGACTTGAAAACTGTTGGCCTCTCAAGAACAGCTCTTGAGTGGTTCAGGTCCTACTTGACTGCTCGTGATTTCCGAGTAACACTTGGTGAATACTCCTCCGACATCGTTGAGCTGACGTGCGGTGTCCCCCAGGGCTCTATTTTAGGCCCCATTCTCTTCAACCTTTACATGCTACCACTTGGCTCAGTTATCAGAAAACACAATATACACTTCCACAGCTATGCCGACGATGATACCCTCAAAAAGTGTATTACTGACATAAAAACATGGATGTCAGAACATTTCCTTTAATGAAATGAAGTTAAAACCGAGATCCTCCTTGCATACGTTAAATTAAAAGCACTTCACACCAAGGACCAGGTGAAAAACCTTGGTGTTATTTTTTACAGTGACCTGGACATGGAGGCTCATATCAGAAACACCACAAAAATATAATTTTACCATCTGAGAAACATTGCCAAAGTCCGACCATTTCTGTCCCAAAAAGCTTATCCACTGTTTCATCACCAGCAAGCTTGACTCCTGCAATGCTCTCCTGTCTGGCTTACCCAAAAAGTCCATTGGTCGGTTACAACTGGTCCAAAACGCAGCTGCCCGCGTGCTGACAAAGACCAAACGCAGAGCACACATTACACCAATTTTAAAGTCCCTGCATTGGTTGCCTATACATTTTTGAATAGATTTTAAAATAGTTTTACTTGTTTTTAAAACATTAAATGGAAATGCACCTATCTATTTTTCAGAAATGCTTCCAAAATATGTTCCCGGCAGACCCCTTCATCCAGCGCTGGTCTCCTAGAGATTCCAGAGACCCCTAAAACAAAAGAATATGGCGAAGCCGCCTTTAGCTACTACGCCCCTGTGCTGTGGAACAGCCTGCCAAGGGATCTACGGTTCTCTGAATCTGTGGACATTTTTAAACAAAATCTTAAAACACACCTTTTTAGCATTGCTTTTACAATTTAGGCATTTAGCAGACGCTCTTAATCCAGAGTGACTTACATTAAGTAAGAACAAAAAGCATGGGAATACATCACATACAAGCATTTATCATGAAACATGCGTAAGCTAAGAAAGTTACAGTGGAATATCTATATAATGAAACTATACATATAAACTATACATATATACTACTATGCTATATGTACTATGGCGTGCTATGACTATATACAATGCAATTATAGTGCTGTCTACATAACATGCTATAAGTCTGTATCAAATGCTATCTAAGTCTACGGAGATGCTATCTAAGGGGGTAGGGTAAGTGCTATGGGCCAGGATGGAGTCTGAAAAGGTGGGTTTTCAGACTACGGCGGAACCTCCTAGATCATTACATGTCCTTTTCCTTTTTTTAGTCGCTCCTTTTATTATTGTTTTTTTCTTTTCTGTTTGTTATTACTATGTAGTTTATGCTTTCTTGTTGTGTTTTTGCTCTTTTTGTTATATATACTGTGGAGTGTGTCAGGTCTCACCTCAGGGGGAGGGGCGCGTTACCATGACAACCAGGCACGCCCACGGCCGTGTCATAGACTCAGTGTACTATCCCAGAGCAATTCTAAACCAGCTGCGCCTCATTCCGGCCGCCGCCCTGGTTAGCAATTAAGGACAGCCGCAGCCGGTCAGCCGCGCCCTTTATAAACAACCTGCGCACCTAGCAGTATCAGATCCCTGCTACACACAGACGCTCGCGCAGCATATGCCGTCCACTCGGCGTTGGATGGTAAGTCCACACTCCTCTCACTTATGGACTCTCACGTATGGACTATGTTTATTGTTTGATCGTTTGTATCACCACTCAATTGCTCTCTTATATTCTCACATCACCAGGCTTGTAGGAGTGGGGCTGGAAGCACACGCAGGAGCGTGTGCCCCCCATAGACCAATATACACGGAGAGCCGCATACATGCTGGAGACCCACCTGGCTCGTATCGGGGACGAGTGCGGAGACGGGACCCTCGTATGGAAACGGCAGCTCAACAGCTCCATAAGGTCGCAGTAAGACAAACCGTTCACTATCTATCACCCGTGTTATTAAGAAGAGGCACTCATAGTGGCAAATGAGCAGCTAAGGATAATAACGAAGATTGTGAATGAAGGAAGTCACCCTGTCGATGCTAAATGAAGACTGTGAATGAAGAGTGTCACCGTGGTGTTGTACACTGAAGATTGTTGAATGAAGATAACCCCGTAGAGACTAAGGGAAGCTAGCAGGCTCTAGATAAAGTGTCACGTCCACCCTGTGAAAGAAGACAGGCCCGTGTTATGTTTATTTCACCCTTTGAAGAGACTTTAAGTTGGCTTGCGCCGCCAGGCCCGGTGAAAGAAGACCGTTAGAAACTAGAGCGCTTACTTTGTGTTAACCCCCTGACTGCCGTTGTCGTACCGACACGGCCACCCAGTAGATAGAGAGAAATAAGAATATAAATGCTTGTGTATCTTCCTGTTGGCCGAGCCTAAGGGGCCCTCCGTACCATCCCCGCCCGGTACCATACCAAGTACTTTTACTCTAATTACTCACCACCCCGTATCCGAGTACTTCTACTCTAAAGTACTCTTCTGTGCCTTGTGGATAGAGAAAGATACGCACCCCCTTACCTACCTCCGGGGGAGCCTCCTGGCCTCCTCTGGAACCTGGAAAAGAAGAAGAGAAAGAGTTATACAAAGGTCTAGTTGGTAGACTGCCTAGACCGGGTGTCTCAGGCCCCAACTTTGTACTTACCTTGTGCTCTGACCGTATGCTAACATCCCCTCTCATCCTCTGCAGTGACGACTCCCGCCTCGGAACCGGGACCTCATGCAAAGAATATTACTGTCTGAGTTCTGTTTGTGAAAACTGACTTTGTTTGAACCTGTTGGAGAAATAAAGCAAGGGGCGCCATCGTGTGTCTAACCCCTGAAACTGCACTCTGAGTTGTATTTCCCACCGACCTCCCACATATGGTGGAGAATGTGGGTATTCATCTGATCTCAACCACCGCCTAACCATGGCCAGCCTCGAATTGGCCGCCCTCCTCCGAAGTCAGACTGAACTACAGAACCCGGTGCGTGAAGTTGTCCGCAGGCTAGACCGACACGGCGATGTCCCTAGGACCCCCAACGCCGTCCTCTCCAAGCAGACCCCCGAGGATGACATCGAGGCGTACCTCGAACTCTTCGAACGCACCGCCGACCGCGAGCAGTGGCCCGCCGCCGACTGGGCCGGCATACTGGCGCCCTACCTCTCGGGAGAGGCGCAACGCGCATGTCGGGACCTTCCCGCCAGAGACGCTCGAGACTACGAGACGCTGAAGGCCGCCATCTTGTCCACCCTCGGCTACAGCCTGCCCGCCCGGGCCCAGCGGTACCACATGTGGGCCTATCAGCAGGCCCAGCCCCCTCGCGCCCAGGTCGCCGACCTCTACCGCCTGACGCAGAGCTGGCTGACCACGGGCGGAGAGACCCCGTGGATTGAGAGATTAGTCATAGACCGGTGTGTCCGTGCCCTGCCATCCGACGCCAAGAAATATGTTGCCCGAGTCAGCCCCACATCCGTGGACGCCCTGATCGCCCTCCTGGAGAACCACCACGTCTGCTCGGATATGCTCCGCCAGACCAAGAGCGACGCCGTCCCCAAGACAGACGACCGCCGAGACCGACGCCGACCAGCCCCGCCGGCCCCGGTCCGGCCCCGTGCCTCCGGCCCCCCCGACCGCAGCCCGCGGATCCGCAGGTGCTACGTCTGTAATCGGGAGGACCACCTGTCCTGGGCCTGCCCAGAGCGGCCCCCCGGCCCCGATGTCTCCATGCCCTCCGCAGACAGCATGAGAGGGCCCCGCCCCTGCCTCCACACCGGAAGTGAGAGCCGACGACAGACCACCCTCCCCGCCCGGGTTGATGGGACCGACACCCATGCCTTGCTGGACTCAGGCAGCGTGGTGACGCTGGTCCGGGGTGACCTCGCCTCCGCCACCAATGGACCCACCATCCCGGTCACGTGTGTCCACGGAGATGTCCGACGGTACCCCGTCGCCCACGTGACCGTACAGACCCCCCGTGGCTCCGCGTTGGTCGCCGCCGGAGTGGTCCCCGAACTCCCAGTCCCCCTCTTGATCGGAACGGACTGTCCGCTGTTCGAGAAATACTGGAACCCGGGACGACGAGGGCCCCCCAGGACGCGGCGCCGCCGACGCCGCCGAAGTAGCGTACCCCTCGTCGCCTGCCCCGCCCTCCGCGAAGACGGGACCTCGTCCACCAGCAGCGGCAGAGGAAGTCCCCAGCCAGAACCCTGGCCGGAAGAAGCGGAGGCCTCCGACGACACGCCGGCCCTCGGTGAAGACCCCTTCCTAGAGTTCCCCAGAATAGACACGCCGCCCCCCCGGCGGCAAGGGTCGTTCGCCACCGCGCAGTGGGCCGACCCCAACCTGGCTGGCGCCAGGCGGAACGTCGTGGCCGTCGACGGGAAGCTGAACCCGGGGGTGAGTGAGAAACCTTTCCCACACTTCTTCGTCCGACATGACTTACTGTACCGCGCTTGCAAAGACCCCGCGGGGGAGGTCGTCGAACAATTACTCGTCCCAAAAACGTATGTGTCCCGAGTAATGTATCTCGCCCACTCCCACCAGTTAGGGGCCCACCTGGCCGTACAAAAGACTTACGACCGGGTCACCGCCCGCTTCTACTGGCCAGGCGTTAAGAAGGCCATTGAGGAGTTTTGCCGCTCCTGTGCCGAGTGTCAGCTAACCGCCCCCCGCGGAGTTCCCCACAGCCCGCTAATCCCGATGCCAATTATTGATGTGCCGTTTTCCCGTATCGCCATGGATATTGTCGGACCCCTCCCTAAGTCCGCCCGGGGACACCGCTACATTTTAGTCATCATGGACTATGCGACGCGCTATCCGGAGGCCATCCCCCTCCGTACCGCCAACGCCCGGGCTATTGCCCACGAGCTGCTGATGTTATTCAGCCACGTCGGCATCGCGGACGAGATCCTGACGGACCAGGGCACGTGTTTTATGTCCCGCGTCCTATCGGCCCTGTACAAATGGTTAAAGGTCAAGCGTATACGGACCTCCGCCTACCACCCCGAGACGGATGGGTTGGTCGAGCGGTTTAACCAGACCTTAAAGAAAATGCTAAAACGCGTCACGGAAGAGGACGCCAAGGATTGGGACCGCCTCATCCCGTTTGTGCTCTTCGCGATTCGCGAAGTACCCCAGGCGTCAACCGGGTTCTCGCCCTTTGAGCTCCTGTACGGGAGGAAACCGCGTGGCCTCCTCGACCTGGCTAAAGAAGCCTGGGAGAGCCAGCCGTCCCCCCTCCGCAGTGTCATCGAACACGTAGACGCACTCCAGGAGCGCGCCAAACGCATATGGCCCATCGTAAGAGAGCACATGGCCGCAGCCCAGACCGCCCAGGCGCGCACCTACAATAAGGGTGCCAAAATCCGTGAGTTCGCCCCTGGCGATAAGGTGCTGGTGTTGGTCCCCACCAGCGAATGCAAGTTCCTGGCCCGGTGGAAGGGCCCATATGAAGTCGTGGAGAGGAAAGGAGCCGTAAACTACCGGGTGAGCCAGCCAGGCAGAAGAAGGGGACACCAGATATATCACGTGAATATACTGAAACGGTGGCATACGCCGGAGGAAGTACCCCTACCCGCTTTATTGACCTTTGTCTCCCCGCAGGCCCCGGCCGTAGCCCTTGGCGAGGGTCTGACGCCCCAGCAGACGCAGGACTTGCGGGAACTCCTCGATCGGAACCGCGACGTGTTCTCCGAGCTCCCGGGACACACCTCCGTGTTAAAACACGACATCGACACCCCTAACGGCCAGGTAGTGAGACTACGGCCGTACCGGATCCCGGAGGCACGACGAGAGGCCATAAGGGAAGAAGTTAAGAAGATGCTCGAGCTGGGGGTCATCGAGGAGTCCCACAGTGCCTGGTCGAGCCCGATCGTAATAGTCCCCAAGCCCGACGGCACCCTTCGTTTCTGCAACGACTTCCGGAAGCTAAACGAGATCTCCGTATTCGACGCGTATCCCATGGCACGCGTCGATGAGCTGATCGACCGGCTGGGGCCCGCCCGGTTCATCAGCACCCTCGACCTGACGAAAGGGTACTGGCAGGTCCCCCTCACGGAAAGAGCCAAGCAGAAAACCGCCTTTATCACCCCCGACGGACTCTTCCAGTACAGAGTGATGCCCTTCGGAGTGCACGGAGCCCCCGCCACGTTCCAGAGGTTGATGGACCGGATATTGCGACCCCACCAGGCGTTCGCGGCGGCCTATTTGGATGATGTGATCATCCACAGCGCCACCTGGGGCCAACACCTGGAGCGGGTCGACACCGTCGTAGCCACCCTCCGGGCGGCCGGCCTGACCGCCAACGCGAAGAAGTGCCGCATTGGGTGGACCGAGACCGACTATCTCGGTTACACCATCGGCCGTGGGTGCATCCGACCACAGACGAGGAAGGTGGAGAAGATCCAGACCTGGCCACGTCCGGTGACCAAGAAGCAGGTCAAGTCCTTCCTCGGCCTGATCGCCTATTATCAGAAATTCGTCAAAAATTTCGCCACGATCGCGGCCCCCCTCCACGATTTGACGAAGAAGAGCCTCCCCCACCACGTCCAATGGACAGACGAGGCGGACGAAGCCTTCCGCACCCTGAAGACCGCCCTGTGCAGTGAGCCGGTGCTCGTAGCGCCGAACTTCAACAGGCCCTTCAGCCTCGCCACGGATGCGTCCAACACCGGGGTCGGCGCCGTCCTGTCCCAGCCGGTAGACGGAGATGAGCATCCCGTTCTGTACATCAGCAGGAAGCTGCTGAAGCACGAGCGTAACTACTCCACTGTCGAGAAGGAGTGTCTGGCCGTGAAATGGGCCATCCACCACCTCCGGTACTACTTATGGGGCAGACAGTTCACACTCGTGACCGACCACGCGCCACTCAAGTGGATGGCGGCGAACAAAGACCGCAACGACCGCGTCACCCGCTGGTTCGTCGAGCTCCAGAGCTACAAGTTCGAGATAGAGCACCGGCCCGGGACCAAGATGAAACACGCGGACGCGCTCTCAAGACTGTACGAAGACGAGGGAAGTAGTCAAGCTCCTTGCGGGAGCAAGAAACTTAGGGGGGGAGTGTGTGGAGTGTGTCAGGTCTCACCTCAGGGGGAGGGGCGCGTTACCATGACAACCAGGCACGCCCACGGCCGTGTCATAGACTCAGTGTACTATCCCAGAGCAATTCTAAACCAGCTGCGCCTCATTCCGGCCGCCGCCCTGGTTAGCAATTAAGGACAGCCGCAGCCGGTCAGCCGCGCCCTTTATAAACAACCTGCGCACCTAGCAGTATCAGATCCCTGCTACACACAGACGCTCGCGCAGCATATGCCGTCCACTCGGCGTTGGATGGTAAGTCCACACTCCTCTCACTTATGGACTCTCACGTATGGACTATGTTTATTGTTTGATCGTTTGTATCACCACTCAATTGCTCTCTTATATTCTCACATCACCAGGCTTGTAGGAGTGGGGCTGGAAGCACACGCAGGAGCGTGTGCCCCCCATAGACCAATATACACGGAGAGCCGCATACATGCTGGAGACCCACCTGGCTCGTATCGGGGACGAGTGCGGAGACGGGACCCTCGTATGGAAACGGCAGCTCAACAGCTCCATAAGGTCGCAGTAAGACAAACCGTTCACTATCTATCACCCGTGTTATTAAGAAGAGGCACTCATAGTGGCAAATGAGCAGCTAAGGATAATAACGAAGATTGTGAATGAAGGAAGTCACCCTGTCGATGCTAAATGAAGACTGTGAATGAAGAGTGTCACCGTGGTGTTGTACACTGAAGATTGTTGAATGAAGATAACCCCGTAGAGACTAAGGGAAGCTAGCAGGCTCTAGATAAAGTGTCACGTCCACCCTGTGAAAGAAGACAGGCCCGTGTTATGTTTATTTCACCCTTTGAAGAGACTTTAAGTTGGCTTGCGCCGCCAGGCCCGGTGAAAGAAGACCGTTAGAAACTAGAGCGCTTACTTTGTGTTAACCCCCTGACTGCCGTTGTCGTACCGACACGGCCACCCAGTAGATAGAGAGAAATAAGAATATAAATGCTTGTGTATCTTCCTGTTGGCCGAGCCTAAGGGGCCCTCCGTACCATCCCCGCCCGGTACCATACCAAGTACTTTTACTCTAATTACTCACCACCCCGTATCCGAGTACTTCTACTCTAAAGTACTCTTCTGTGCCTTGTGGATAGAGAAAGATACGCACCCCCTTACCTACCTCCGGGGGAGCCTCCTGGCCTCCTCTGGAACCTGGAAAAGAAGAAGAGAAAGAGTTATACAAAGGTCTAGTTGGTAGACTGCCTAGACCGGGTGTCTCAGGCCCCAACTTTGTACTTACCTTGTGCTCTGACCGTATGCTAACATCCCCTCTCATCCTCTGCAGTGACGACTCCCGCCTCGGAACCGGGACCTCATGCAAAGAATATTACTGTCTGAGTTCTGTTTGTGAAAACTGACTTTGTTTGAACCTGTTGGAGAAATAAAGCAAGGGGCGCCATCGTGTGTCTAACCCCTGAAACTGCACTCTGAGTTGTATTTCCCACCCGACCTCCCACAATACATATATATATATATATAATTATTTTTTGCTCTTACTGTAAAGCACTTTGAACTGCACTCGCTGCCTGCAAAATGTGCTATATAAATAAAGATTGATTGATTGATGTCCACTTTAAACGGTGTGACCAAAGTTTAAAATAACTCAGCTAAGACACCATTGCATTCACACCATGGGGTAAAAAAATGTTTCCACTATAAATGAGCTCACTGGGAGGATCAAATTAAACAGCTGTATGTTCGTATATCGATAGACAAGGGCAATATTATGGATTATTAAACTGCTCCTATATTTCAAAACAAATGCGGGTCAATTCTCCTTCTACAGCACGGCCACCCGGGCGTGGAATTCCCTGACCCATGGAATGTGTGATGTATGATGATTTGTATGATGCGGAGCGGTTTTGATACCGGAAGGTCGCTAGTTTGTATCCCCGGACCGGCACGTTAAAATTACCACCGCTGAAGTGCCCTTGAGCAAGGCATTGAACCCCTACCATGAAATGTTCTATGAGCAGGGTGCTGAGGGTTACCAGGGGGGACAGGGGACCAGCTAACCCACCCAGCTGGGTAGTGGCACCCCAAACCATAGAACACAGCAAAAACAAACTCATGGCACACAATAAAAGGAAAGGGGATACCACTACCACTGGAACGGGCGTCGCCTGGTCCAGACCCGGAGGCCTCAGCACCGGAACTAGCAAAGAGAGTTAAAACACATTAGTGAGAATCCAGACAACACAGGGTTACAGTGTTACACAAACAGGTCTCCATATACAGTGTCCGATAGGACATTCACATGCAAAGTTTCTTCCATTGATTCCGTTGATTAGTGGATCAGGTTGGTCGGTGTTGAACTATCATTCAGGCAAGGCAAAACAGCAGCGTGGCTTCCTTTCACCAAGCCCTGGAAACACAAGCCGCAGTACGTGTTACCAGGCCATTTCAATAAGGCATAAGTTAAGTTAATCAATTATTACTTACTATGAGACCTAGCAGATCATGTCTGTGTGTCCGTGTGTCTGTCTGTCCCGCTATCCAAATATGGAGTGTGTTGCATCAGCAATCACTCAGCTCCATATATGGGCACAAAAGGGGCCAGGTCCACTCAGCTCCATATATGGGCACAAAAGGGGCCAGGTCCACATATACAGTAACAGCGGGACAGACAGACAGACATGATCTGCAGGGTCTCAGCTGCGTTCGCTTCCCGCGTTTGCACGTCTTACTGGTATTACACAACAAGGAACATCTACATAAACAAACCTACCACTCATTTAGGGGCAGGATGCACAGGCAGCCTCCAGGCACACAAGGGGTAGACAACCCGAGAGGGGGGGGGGGGGTGCCGTCCGTGCAGAGACGGACGGTAACAAACAGACTACAAAGCAAGAGACAACCGGTTAATTTCATGAACATAACTCTAGTCAACAATACACTGACTGCAGGCATGAGAGAGGCTTACTTGGCTTGGGCATAATGAAACAAACAATACTGAAGCCCATTAGGCCAGCCTTGTTTGAGGGATAATTGTCATGAAGGGTCCTTCATGACACACACGCTGTGGGACTGCGTGGCTTGCTGAAGCCCAAAGGGCCAGCTCTGTTCAGGAACACACACCGACTGAGGAGAATCTAACACAGGCAGAGTGTGTGCTGCTTAAATACTGCAAGCAATCAGCTCACTGATTACTGGGAGGAGGATGGGCAGAGTAGAAGTCGACGCCCATACTGCTACACATGGAATGACCTGCAAACGGCATTGGAATGCTGGAGTCGTCTTAAAACCTTGGTGAGCAAACAGACCACCACAATATGTAACTGTTTTTAGAACGTTTAGAAATTTGTCTTGGCTTTTTATTTGTAAACCACATATATATTTAGTTTTTTCTTTTCCTGTTCTTTTTTCTACATGATATTGTATTCCTCGACGACACTGGAAATTTGTTTTAATATGAGTTTGTAGTCCCTTAGTAGTCAGTTGTTCATTCAGACACACAGAAAACAACTACTGTACCAAATGCAACTTATTGAGTCGCAATGAGTTGCATTGGTGTGGTTGACCTTAAAAATATGTTTTGTCCCGACCCGACCCTTTGGTGTCTGTTGGGCTTTAGACACATGAATTTGAAATCAAAATGTCCACTAATGGAGGTGAAAGGTCCCATTTTGTGGAAAAACTTTATACGTAACGATAAAAGACATCAGTGTCAGGCAAGTTCCATTGAAACATATTGGTAATTGCTGTTATGGCCGATAACCGATATAAACCAATGTTGAAATTATCTGTGTATTAAAAGTAGTAAAAATGTAGTATTTTTATTTAAAAAAATGAAAAGATATCGGCTAATACCAATTTGATTGATGACCGAATAATTGCCTATCCCTAGATAAAGTACTTTCTGTGGGAGAATGTCTTGATTTAAAACAATAAAGTAAGTAAAACAATGTTTGAGTTCAGTCTGGCTGAACCTCTATATATTAACCCAACAGTCACATCTACAACACTTCTTATTTTTATATTCTAAACCAATAGTTGTGATTGTATTCAAATGTAATTTTATTGTGAATACATCACACTTTACATTGATCTTTATGTTTTGTGTGTAAAGCACACTGCCTTCCTTGTTGAAATGTACATTTTATTTTGAATACATCACGCTTTACATTGCTATTTATGTTTTGTGTGTAAAGCACCCTGCCTTCCTTGTAGAAATGTACAAATAAATCTGCTTACTCTAATGGTCTGTTCCTGGTCACTGGTACTGCAACACTCCCAGTCGTTCTTTAGTGAATTAAACATCTGCTGATGCATGAACTTGAACACCTCAGTGTTGTAAACCAAGACTTGTATACATCAGGGTCCTCCATTTTCACTTAATGAAATCTGTATACTTCTGTAGGCCTACTAAGTATACAGAATAAAGGAGGGAATGGAAAGAGCTGGATTAGGTGGAGTAAGAATAAAGGGATCCTTTGATGCATAGGATTCTTTTTATTTTTTATTTGCAGATTTAAAAACAACACAAATTTGAACAACATATACTGCAGGTGATATTTAGAAAAACCCTGTGGGGTTTAGTAAAGTTAATCTCATTTAACAAAAACATTGTTTATGGCAACATAATGAATGAATTGCATCTTTCCAAGTGCTCAAAGCGCTTTACAATGGATCATTCATTCATACATTGGGAGGTGAAGCGGCGAACAGTCGACGCCAGCGTCCTCACTTCCCACATTCACACACCAATGGTGGTGTGATATCTGGCATTCCATAATTCTTCATATTTCATGTCCTGATCTTGTGTACTCAACAGGTCTGGCTAAAAGCTGGCTGGCTTAATTATGTTCGTCTCCAAGGCCTGTCTTTGTTCTACTGATATTCAAGGGCCAACTGGGGACAGGAGGGTGATGATTTGTAAATACTCCTGAGTCTGTTCCTGTGGCAATTTGTGTAACAAAATAATTTGTGTTGATAGCTGGGAGCAAATGGTTGATCAATGGGTAAGCATCTCGTCTTCAGAGAAGCAGTGAACACGCCTATATTCTCACCTCTGTTTGTGAAACTGCACTTAATAACATGACATTGAATGTAATATGTCATATTCTACCCGACAGCGTAAGGCCGCCGGAGGTGCCTCTGCTTTGCTGCCGTACTTTTACTGCTGAAATAAACAACAACATCGGAACATCTCATCTGCTGCCGTCGTGCCGTGTCACATTTTCTCCGATTGCTCTCCCAGTTAGTATTTTGTATGATAGTGTACAATGGTAGAAACCAGATGCCACAGAGGCGAGCTCACACCGACCGCCCGACTCATTGGAGGCAGTGTAATGTAGTGTCTTGCCCAAGCAGGGGCGGAGCTACCGGGGGGGGTGGTCACACTCCGGCCCAGACCTCCTGGGGGCTCGGGCTGTCAGATGATCGTTGGGCGATTTTTTACACAGTCACTCACGACTGATAAAACCAGCGGGCCCCCCGCGAATCCCGCAATTAACCAGATACAGAGCTTATATAGCTTATAATAGCCTACACTTTAGCAAAATATCATGTCTGATGAGAATGTACTGCGCTGGACTGTACAAGCACCGTGGAGTCTGTCTCACACTCTCTCCAACAGACATCCTCAGCCACGCTCCAGAAGTGGTAGCCCTGGTCCAGGGTCTCTCTCTGACGCCCTGTGGAAGTCCCTTCCGCAGCCCTCTGGTGATATTCTCACTCCCGTGCACGGGTTTTCAAATCCCAGCAAATAAACAAAACGACTTAACTACTCACCGAAAAACAAAGCCTGCTAGACCTTGGTAAAAGTCTATTCTCGTAGCTGGGAAGCGTCTCAGGTCCCCAGTTTCTCTCTAAAATGCACTTTGTGCCATTTTAATAACGCAATGTACCCTAAATTTACCGGGCAGTCATTTCTTCTACTATGGCATTTTCGGGTTTTGCCTGCGCCAATCTGGTTGGTTTAATTTTATTTAATGATTAAAATAGTGCATTTTAGAGAGAAACTGGGGACCTGAGACGCTTCCCAACTACGAGAATAGATTTTTACCAAGGTCTAGCAGGCTTTGTTTCGGTGAGTAGTTACGTCGTTTTGTTTATTTACTGGGATTTGAAAACCCGTGCACGGGAGTGAGAATATCACCAGAGGGCTGCAGAAGGGACTTCCACAGGGCGTAGAGAGACTCGCTGTAAGCGGTCCAGGGCTACAAAAGTGGCAGCACCTGTCACTCATTAGTAGGCTAATCACTCTGTGAGGACTTAGGAGTGCATGTGTGGACTTCCTTTTCTCAACAACGGACTGTTTCAATTCTAAACCCCTTCTTGTTGCTTTTCCCAGTGTGCGATCACTCAGCAATAAGGTGCAGAACACAAAGATGAGTAGCCTATTTTTTTATTTTATTTATTTAACACGCAGCACCTCTCTCTCTCTACGTCTGTCTGTCTCTCTCTCTCTCTCGTGTGTGTGCACTGCTGCGCAATGTCACAGACACAGACGCGATCAATAATATATAGCGTATAATAGGCAAAATATAACACTTTCCCTCTATCTGTGACTGTGATCAGCTCCTCTCACACATAACTCCTCTCTCGCCTGCTCAAATTAGCTCAATCTCAGCAACTGTGTGATTTTTTTCCGTTCGGGGGGGGGGGGGGGGTGCTGTTGGGAGTCAGGCCCGTTTGTGCTGTCTCACCCCCCGGCCTGGCCCAATGGTGTTCCGCCACTGTGCCCAAGGACACTTCGACATGTGGACAGGAGGACCCGGGATTCTAACCGCCAACACTGGGGTCATTGGACGACCTGCTCTACCTCCTGAGCCGCAGCCGCTCACATTAATCATACAACAACGGATACACAGTATAAATGAAAAAGTAAAAATACATAGGCCTATTGGTAGAAATGAAAAGTGTATGTGTAGTGGAGTGGAAGAGACTGACCTTGAATTGTTAGTTTTGTTTATATTTAAAATTACCAGAGGGCCACTAGTTCTGGAACCACTGAAAATAATTGGCCATTAATTAAAAGAATGTTTATAGGCTTTTTAAATGTATTAAAATATTTATATCAATTATTTATTTTATTGAATCAAGCCTTCCAAGATCCTGGTGAATCATGACCATAAAACCTTTGATTATGTGAATAAATTATAATGAAAAACGCTAAATAAAGAGTATTTATTAAATGTAGTATATCATAATATTAAATATGCAATGTTTGTTTTCTCACAGAATCAGAGGTGTTATGGTCATGACTCATCAGGATCCTGGATGGATTGATTCTAGGCTTAGAATAATTTATATAAATATTCTAGTAAATCTCTATGGGAGAGTTTTCAGCTCTAGAGCTGTTCCATAGCTGCTCCCCACTGTATTACACTGTATCTTGGCTCCCCCTAGTGACCCTTTATAATACGTGCACAGTGCACGCTCCAGCAGGGCTAGTGCGCATGCGGACAACCCTTAGATATCAGCGCGCACACACAGCTAGCTGTTAGCAGTGTCGTGTGAAAACACTTTAATAATAAAATTAAAACGTTTGAAAACAGCTTAATAATTAAAGTAAGACGTTTGAAAACAGTGTCGTCTTTAAGCAGCTCAACCCTGAAACACAGCAGGTAAGATTAACTGATTAAACCTTGTTTTTACTACATTTCTCTTTTATATTATTTACATGGAACAACACGAGTATTTCTCTCATATCTGCTTGTTTGTTATAGATGATTCTAAATAAACTAGTTAATAGCCTACTAGCAGCAGTGCAGCAGTAATAATATTGCAACTTTGTTATAAACAAGCAGTAGCCTAGCTATAGCAGCAATAATAGTATTGTAACCTGTTTGTTATAAACAAGCAGTAGTTAATACTAGCAGCAGTAATAATATTGTAAGAATGTCCTCGGGAGCTAGGTCTCTTGGCTACGTGGCTTGTTGCCTGCCTGCTCTGCTGAGTTGGGGAGAGAGAAAGAGGTTTTAGAATGATTGATTGAACATTCACAGTATGTAGAATGGGTAGGCCTACATTTCGGATGCACAGGTCAATAATACAAAAAACTGCTTTTTTGAGGACGAAACCATGAAAAGCACTAAGACTTGTTTACACCAGGGTCTAGGGGCGTCATGTTTCAATAATGACTGTGAGTGCTCAAAGTCCCGCCCCCAGCCCCCCCCCCCCCCCCCAGCGGTGGAAATAAAACAAGTTTAGCATTTGAATGCCCAACACCTCTTGACCATAGAGTATTAAAAGGATAGAGACTAAACTAGCGCGAAGCTCCGCCCCCTCCGCTATTCATGTCAGTGGAAGTTGCTCAGTGGCGTTTTGAAGCACCCGGAAGGCTGCCGGAAGTACCGTCTTTTCGCTGATTCAGCATTTCACTTCCGCATTTGGACACCAAATTTTGGTGTCCAAATGCGGAAGTGCACCCAGAGTGCACCTGGGCTTTACATTGGGCGCTCGGTTGCACGGGGTTTCCACGTCAAGAATCCACGGGTCTGCCTGCGGTCCTTCCTCTTACCACTAGGGACCAGCGCTTCAACATTGGAGTGCCTAGCTGGCCCCTTGCTCTTGACCAATCGCCCCCCACCCTCGTAAAGGTGTGTGACTACGTGACATTTTGAGCAGGGGGAGGGGAAAGGGAGAGGAAATTCAGTCTTCGTGGGTGCATATTGGCTTATTGTTTTAACTGTGGGTGTTTCAGCTACCAGGCACCCCCGGAGTCTCCGCCACTGCCAGGGTCCTCTATTTTAAATTCATCAGAACATTTTCGTACAAAAAAAGGAAATCATATATCCTACAGTTAAATAAAGTTAAAAAAAGGGAAAAACCTCATTTATTACGACGGTCAGTTTTGAATTTCGTGCGGACTACTGCGTTTTGGCACGTTACTGTCTGTCACAGGCATGGTGGGAGTGATCCTATGTGTGTCATGTGTTCCATCTGAATCACAGCACCTGTGTGCCCTCTAAATACACACCCAGTGCTGTGTGGTGCACACACCATTGTAACAATGGTTACTGCCCTATTGCGTTGTGGGGCGCACACCATTGTAACAATGGTTACTGCACTATTGTGTTGTGGTGCACACACCACAAACTAAACATCTCACTGAGCTTAGGGAACGGCAAAAGAGGGTGTTCATAAGAAAATCACACCTTGGGATGTACCGATGAGACAATTTGTCCGATACCAATATCCAATATAATAAATTGCAATTATGGCCGATAACCAATGTCGATATGATCGCATTCTGTATTAAAAATATATAATAATTTCTGAAAAAAAGACTGAAATTGAAAAAAAGCAATGCCTCTTTATTCTAAAACTAGGAATGCACCGTTATTGAAATGTTGGCTCATATACCAACATAAAAAGCCTGTATGTCTCTCTACGTCGTCCTCAGACGAGCCCTCCATCAGTGTATCCAGTCATCTTCTCTGATACACTTGGTAATGCTCCATACAGGATTCACATCCATAGAGGAGAACAGACTACACGGTCGCATATTTTACGCATGCGTGTTGTTATTGTCCTTCTCTTCCAAGTTCCTCCTCCGATGACAACTCAATAATACTACTTAATTCTGTAGCCTACTAGTCTTTTTTTTATTCCGGGCCCACCAAAGCAAGCGTTATATGATATTCGATTCTGAGCCATGCTGTAAAAGCCGGGTGTCTTTGGGAGATTTGGCAATGTTAACCGGTTAACCGGTCGGTTCTGTTCATAAGAACTCACAATTTTGTAATGAAAACAAAACACATGCTGACTCCAAGTAGCAGTTGAACTATTGCTCCATACAAGTATGAAAGTTCCATATTCCATAATTATGCAATGAACGACAGATGCAAATTGCAAAAGTCGAGATGAGAGTTGTTTTTATTTACGCACCCGGCACCGTCAACACTCAACAGTGAGGCGATACCGGGGTTCCATAGCCACCTATTTCCTCTCAAAACAGGCACACATTTCAAAATAAGACTCTTGTTTTTGTTTGTACTTGTGAACATTCAACCCGTGCTTTATTTTGGAATTGTACTGGAACTAAGTAGCTCTGATGAGGAAGAAGCCTAGTTGACTTGAAAATTAAACTAAAATAATAATAGAGACGTAATGTGCATTTGGGATGGCATACCGGAGCTGCCTCTACAGGTAGGGGAGCTCAAGTGAGCAAGTACCAGAGCTGAAATTAAGCACTGCCTTATTCACTTTACACCATTGATCATTGTGTAAACTGAAGTTACGTGTGATTTATTCCCTAATGCATGAATCCCATAATCTCCACATTCACATGTTGGAGAGTTGGGCTATCACCACTAGTAGTCTGGCAGCCAAGAGGCTTCTTTTGTTTTTTAAAGTCCTTCCTTAATTCACTTGATTTCAGACCGGAGTCCAGACTGCAGGTGAAGATGAACTATCCAGACTCAGCCAGGGATGTTTCTATTAAACAGGAAGCTGAAGACGTTTCTATTAAACAGGAAGCTGAAGACCAGCCACAACTCAGTAAGTTTCATGTGCTCTTCCTTTCTTTAACCCATTAAGACCCGAGACAAGTCTTCTAAATCATGACCATTTTCTAAAAGAAAAAAAAGAACAAAAAACTGTTTCTATGTCAGTGGTTGTCAGACTTTTCCATGTCATGGAGCTACAAAATTATCTGTATTTGGCCGCCAGTATGTTGGTAACAATTAATTTCCCATCCAGGTAGCCGATAGCATTATCCTGTTAATTAGCGTTTGATTTTCATTTTATTAATAATTTTTTACCCCGAATGTAATATGCATGTATACATAATTAACGTTGGTAGACGAATGGTATACATTTATGCTTTTGACATTTACTCCTTTGCAAAGGAGCAAAAAGCAAACAAAAAGCAAAAAGCAACATTTTAAATTGTTGTAGGCTTAATCGTCAATAAACAACGCATTGTGATCTGCACGCATGCATCTGCGAGTACAAAACATAAATAAATACAACGCTGTAGTGACAGCAATTTTAACAGTTTTTTAACTATTGTACAGTAACAACCAAAGTCTCTATATTTCTAAAAAAAACTAATAAAAATAAAGGGATTTATAATAATAATATATACGATTTATATAGCGCTTTTCTGCGTACCCAAAGTCGCTTTACAGAACAGAAGTACAGACATTTTTATTAGAAAAACTACTTTAGATCAGAACACGCATTTATTATTATACAAATTAACCGTTAGGCCGATAACAATATTCTGATATTTCTAACGGTCGGCTATCCGGTTACCAGTCGACATCCCTAATCATTAACCATGGTGTTAAAGTAACAAAATAAATTACTTCACATTACTTTTTTAGTATTTTGCTAAAATATTTCTAAAACTTTCAGAACTGTAACGTGTAGTTAGTAAAGTCAATCTTACAAAATGCTCATTTTGTTATGGAAGAATGGATTTAAAATTTTGGAATCCATTGTTGGAAAAAGAGAAAAGAACCCGCACTTTGCTCCAAAAGTTAAACTTTATTGACAAAGTTTTGAGCCAAGGCTCTTCATCTGATCAAACTCGAGATGTGAGTGATTCACCCATTTTAATAATAGACACCCACGGGTCACGTTACTAGTCAGTGGGTGGAACATGGTCATCAAATCAATTAATCAAATATAACTATACAGTGTTTCATATTTTCCGTGTGGACAGTGGAATAAGCCCAAATGGGTAACCCTTCATTTTACGGGACCTGGTAGTAGTTCACACAGTAATTACTAGGTAATTACCAACAAACTACTGGGTAATTTCCAGCTAATGGATTTACCTGGTAATTGCATGGTAACTTACATTACTCAGTATTTACTATGTAATTACCAAGTGTTTTCCCTGACAACTATGGGTAAATGGGTACTACCCATGTAAACACATGGGCCCTCATTTATCAATCGAGTGTACAATCTGCCACATATTCGAGTGCAGGTTTCGTAGTACAACCACGTCGCCACGGCATTTATAAAGTGATCGCAAACAGCTGATCCTTCCTTAATTTCGTTCTGACGTTAATAAATGTGACGGCTGAAATCTATCTGGCACGCCCGATGAAATCAAGCCTCGCCCTCGTTTTTGCGACATGAACAACGTAGTACGACCTTGGAAACCATAGTTACATGACGAAAAAAGTAAATAAAAACGTTTCCCTCTCATACACACACACGCAGACGCACGCACACACACGCAACTTGCAAGCCCATGGTGTGTTAAATAAATAAAGAACTAACACTTTTCTCCTCTCGCCTCGCTTGCCTTGCTGCCCGCCTCTCACACACACACACACGCACGCACATATCGCAACTTATTTGCAAGCAATTGTCACTGTGTCACCGGCGTAGGGTCCAGCCTTGTGCATGCAAATTTCTTGTTAGTAAACTACAGCATGCAAGCCGCCTTTGTTAATGGTCCCCCAAACCGTTCACACCTATCGGCCGGGGATGTGCTGCCCCCCCCCCCCCCCCCCGCATGCTAATTTGCCCATTCAATCATTTGATCCACGCTACGCGCCTGCTGTGTGTTGTTAGTTGTAGCCTATATTAAATGATTACATAATTTTTTCATTTAATATAGCCTACAACAATATATTTGTGAACCTGCATGTGAACCATTAATTAAATAACAAATAGGCGCGCACACACACGCTGCTGTTTTGCAACATCTCCTCTCCTGACCTGTCTGTCTGTCTCTATCACTGTGGTCCGTTCATGACACCGTGACCATGCACGTTTATGACAATCTATTTAGATTACCTCGCTATAGTCGCAGTGGCTGGGCTCATGCACTGGCACTGGTGGGCTGGCAGCCTGGCTGGCTGGGTTAGCCTACCTATCTCCGATGCGGTCGGGCGGTCCCTTGTACTTGCACTGGCACGCCGGCACGGCACACTTGGCATTCGAGCGACACGTCAGGTTTATCTTTAAAATGGCGAGATGTAACTCGAGAAAGACATGGCTGTAGATTGCACTATAGCCTACTCGTTGGTTGGTAGACTTGACTATAGCTGCAGCACTGCAAATGCCTCTCGATCCATGTCATGGATGTTATAACTTCCAGGGGGGGGGGGGGGGGGTTGTGCGCTCATGCAAAACACTGTTTAAATGGCTTAAGCATCAAGCGCAATTTAATTGTAAAGTTGGAAATCCCCTACTAATTTCATATGACACAAAGACACATCGTTGATGTAGGCCTATTATTTTTTTTATTTTTCTTTGTTTACATGTAGCCCATATACATAGAGTTTTATATTCAACCTTTTAGGAGTGAATGTGTTTAGAATGCCTGTGACAGCCTCTCAGCTGGTCAAACAATGCTGCTCTGCTGTTCTACGACAGAAAAACTGGTGATGACAAAGCGTACGACAGCTCCCGACCAGACATGAGTTTTGAACTTTGTCAAGTTCAATTTCAAGCTTTAGCGGGAAATGGTAAAAAAAGAAATCAGCGTGCACCCATATTTTGGCGTACGCACGGTTGATAAATGAGGGCCATGGGGTGGTAAACTACCAGGAAATTACCAGTCCTGACAACTACCATGTAATTACCTGATAGGTACCCAGTAAGGAAGGAGGAACTGTTCTGTAAAAGGAAGTGTGCTCTATTTCCATATTACCATGTACCTACCTGGAAATAAGGGGCTTTCTCGGCCCCACCCATCTTCAATTGTTTATATTGTGTTTAGTTTCCAAGATGGCCGCAGCACCAGGAGGGGGTGGGGCGGAGGTGAGCGGGTGGGGTTGACATATGCCCTTACTGAGCTGCGTTCACACATTCACGACACCTGTCTTGGTCTGTCTTATGTCTGTGTTTAATGGCTGCTCCAATGCATTTCCAATGGAAGCCCATATGATTTGACCAAAAAATGTGTTTGATGGAGGGAGGGGGGAGGCTCACATAAGGCAAGATGTTTCCTGTGGTTCTGTTTCAGACAAAGAAATAGGCAGTAGTACAGGTAATACAGTCTTTGAAAGTTATCCTGTTTTTGCATATTTGTTACCGGGTGGTGGTGGTGTAATAATAATGCATTTTATCTTGATGTAGTTGATGGCTGGTAATGGTGGGGATACTGGTGTTTTGGGTCCTGGGAACTCTATGGTTGTTTCCTCTTGCAGTGTGTACAGGGTGCTGTCCAGGGGGAGAAGCAGACTTATGGACACGTGTTGGAGCGGAGAGGATGCCGCCAACGACACTGATCATTTAGTCTTAGTCGTTATCACTCCCTGATATAATTTTACACACCCATGGTAAACACCAGATTGGGTAATAATCTACTAAATACTGGGTAAATACCTGGTAATCTTCCAATTCTGGAGAAAGAACATGGTAATGTCATGTAAACCACGCTTCCTTTCACAGTACAGTTCCACGTTTCTTACATGGTAACTTGCTAAAGGTTTTACCTGTTAACGTTTTGGAAATGTATGTTGTCAGAAAGTTATTGCCAGTTCAAAATTTAAAGTTCAAAGTTCAAAATACACCCTGATGGGGGAGGATTATAATCGACAATTACCAGGTAGGTACATGGAAGTAGAGCACACTTCCTTTTACAGGACAATTCTTCCTTCCTACCTGGGTACCTATCGGCTAATTACATGGTAGTTGTCAGGAAATTACCTAGTAACACCAAGCTTTGTCATTGGTCGAAAAAGAACCCAGTCGAAATGACTAACCAATCAGGAAGTAGACAGGAAATCAACCAATGACGTAGCTTCAAGGAAAATTGTTGAATGCAGATTGCAGGCCCTAGATGTGTCACAGAGACTACATTTATTTTGGGAGCGTTTTACCCATTGCTGGCTGTCTGAATACCAAAAACAATGTCACCAAAGGGAATGAACGAGGGCTTTCCTTTCAGGCACTTTTTTCTTCACTGTAACTATGATGTATATACATCCTTGAATTGTTGCGTAAGATAATACTTGATTATGTGAATTATTTATATATAGATCATATTAATCATGATGTCCATTTATGCTTATTCCACTGTATATAGTGATATTTCATTAATTTATTTGATGACCATGTTGTGTTGGTTCCACCCACTGACTAGTAACGTGACCCGTGGGTGTCTATTTAAATGGGGGGATCACCCACATCTCAAGTTTGACCAGATGAAGAGCCTTTGCTCGAAAAGTCGTTAATACAGTTTAACTTTTGGAGCAAATGAGTGTGCGCCCGTGTGGTAGAGACCAGCGGGTGGCGCATTTAGCTGCGGTTGAACCCAATATATTATAAATTAATATTGGATAAATTGCGGGTGAAAAAATGCGGGAAAAAAATTTATGGCATTTATCTATATGCTTATTATCGCTTTTAAAACGCACAAAATCTCGGTGTGCGTGCATTAGTAGTATTTTAATTACATCATTTTCCATGATCTGGCACAAATTAGCCAACACAACTATGAAGTTGGGTCCTGACTGTTGCACAACAACAACAACAACAACACAGTGGTCTCCTACAGGCAGCTACGCTAAAGTTGCTAATAGGCAGCTAGTGAGTCTGAGAGAAACTTAAAACTAAGTAATACATATATGTTTTGCGTGGGACTGGGAGTGATTCAGTTCTTTACCCTGCCGATGACTGCTGGATATGCTGTATGAAAATACGTTGCAAAGAACGTGGACAGCGTGTGTGTTACCATAGATATATACAACCACTACGTGGCATGGTCTACAGACCATGTCTCCCTGTCAGCCACTCCCACTTTCCATTCCACTCTGCAGTCCCATTCACTCACCTGTCTCCAACTCCCTCGTCAGCCCACCTGTGAACACTTTGCCACCCTCCTATAAATACTGGACTCATTGCACAAACAAACTGTCAGAACATAAACCATTGTCTGGTGCTCAACCTTGTTTCCTGTGTTGATCTTGGAGTTGCTGGTTCCCTGTTTTGGTTTGGACTTCTCTGCCTTGTGTATTTTTTGAAGGTTTGCATTTTTGTTTTTCTGTTTTTGTGCTTCTGTAACGTTCAGCTTTTTTGGCATTCCTCATTTTCTGTATGCAGCTACTGCTAACTTTGTGTTGTTGCGAACGCAGTGATTGCGACTGTCTGTCTGTGTGTCTGTCCCGCTTTTGTGCCCATATATGGAGCTGAGTGATTACGTCACCATGACTCAGCCATAACCATATAAGGAGTCCCCAAAGCAGCTATACGTCCAAAACCCAAATATGTACGAGCTGCGTTCGTTTCCCACGTTTGCGTGTCTTACTGGTGTATGCTTGACCGTGTTTGGTTCAATACATCAGTTAATTTGAACTTGCCTGCTCTCTGCATTTGGCTTCAGTCACTGCCACCGTGACACTAAGTAACATTGAACTGTTGAGAGAGTGGTTAGTGACATTTGTACAAGTAGTATAAATAGCCGATCTACAATCTCTCGACGCGTTGTGAGCTTGTAGATTGGCTATACTGTATACCTGCGCAGCGGATTTCGGGTGGTGCGGATTAACCCATTCTGACCTGAGATCAGATTCTAAGAATGTCTTCTACATCCTGACAGTTTTCTGAAAAAGCTACGTTTCTGTGTCAGTGGTTCTTCGATTTTTCTAAAATAGCAGACCTACAAGCTCGTAGCGTGCCACTCGGTGGTGCGCTATGGGCTTGTAGATCTGCTATTTTCAAAAGCTAAAGCATAACATGCTATAACACCAACAGGGGTTCCCGCCCAAAATTGATTAATACATTTGATTAATTTATAAATTGCGGTCGGATAACGGGCGGATTATAATTATGCACACACGGATTCGGGTGACAAAAAAGCTCATCTGCTGATTATTTTCTCTTTTTCTGATGCTACTTTTGAACCCAGCACCTCTACCAAATGATGTGCATATTATATTAGTTTTTTGTAGGAATCCAGTGTTGACCATCATGCTATGTTTCTACTCCTAGACATCCTGTACATGGTTGTGTGTAAAGAGGAGGTTTCCACTGAACAGGAGAGGAGCCCCAGTCTGCTCCAGCAGGAACCAGAGGCTCACCACATTAACAAGGAACCAGATGAGCTTAAAGAAGAACAGGAGGAGCTTAAAGAGGAACAGGAGGAACTACTTCAAAGACCAGAGGAACCTGTTGGGTCAACGATGACATTACTGGCAGTGAAAGGTGAAGAAGAAAATTATGTTGATGATGAAGAAGAAGACATATCTTCCCACTGCTCTGAGGTTGAAGTTGAACTTGAATCCGACACTGAAGTCACTGAAGACAGTGATGATTGGGAGACCAGTGAAGACGATGATGACGAACAACGTGACAAGAGTTTCAGTTACTCAGCTAATTTGAATACACACCAGCTTGTTCATACTGGAGAAAGACCTTTCCAATGTAAACATTGTGACAAGAGTTTTGGAATCTCCAGTTCCCTGAAGAAACACCAGCTTTTCCACACTGGAGAAAAACCTTTCCAATGTAAACATTGTGACAAGAGTTTCAGTATCTCCGGTGACCTGATTAAACACCAGCGTGTCCACACTGGAGAAAAACCTTTCCAATGTAAACATTGTGACAAGAGTTTCGGATACTCCAGTGACCTGAAGACACACCAGCGTGTCCACACTAAAGAAAATTTCCAATGTAATCATTGTGAGAAGAGTTTTGGTAAGCCATCTTACCTGAAAAATCACCTTCGTGTCCACACTGGAGAAAAACCTTTCCAATGTAAACATTGTGACAAGAGTTTTGGTAAGCCATCTTACCTGAAAAATCACCTTCGTGTCCACACTGGAGAAAAACCTTTCCAATGTAAACATTGTGACAAGAGTTTCGGATACTCCAGTGACCTGAAGACACACCAGCGTGTCCACACTGGAGAAAATTTCCAATGTAATCATTGTGACAAGAGTTTTGGTAAGCCATCTTACCTGAAAAATCACCTTCGTGTCCACACTGGAGAAAAACCTTTCCAATGTAAACATTGTGACAAAAGTTTCAGAGTCTCAACTCTCCTGAAGCGACACCTTAGTGTCCATACTGAAGAAAAACCTTTCCAATGTAATCATTGTGACAAGAGTTTCAGATTATCCCGTGACCTTAAAAGACACCAGTGTGTCGACACTGGAGAAAAACCTTTCCAATGTAAACATTGTGACAAGAGTTTCAGATACTTTGATGACCTGAATAAACACCAGCGTGTCCACACTGTAGAAAAACCTTTCAAATTTAAAGATTGTACCAAGAGTTTTAGTCAATCATTTTCCCTGAAAATACACCAGCGTGTCCACACTGGAGAAAAACCTTTCCAATGTAAACATTGTGACAAGGGTTTCATAAACTCCAGTGACCTGAATAAACACCAGCTTGTCCACACTGGAGAAAGACCTTTCATATGTAAAGATTGTACCAAGAGTTTTACTCAATCATATTCCCTGAAAATACACCAGCGTGTCCACACTGGAGAAAAACCTTTCCAATGTAAACATTGTGACAAGAGTTTCAGTATCTCCGGTGACCTGATTAAACACCAGCGTGTCCACACTGGAGAAAAACCTTTCCAATGTAAACATTGTGACAAGAGTTTCGGATACTCCAGTGACCTGAAGACACACCAGCGTGTCCACACGAAAAGGTCACTTCCATACGCATGGATATTGCCAAAACCCCTGTCCTTTTCAGAAGCACTTTATCCCAGTTTACCCCAGTAGACACCGAAATTGTTAGCAAAGTGGTAAGGGCTCTACTTGTTCCCTTGACCCTATCCCCACTAGCTTTTTTAAAACGTTTTTTTAACTGCCTATCTGGTGAGTTATTAGAACTAATTAATAAATCTCTGCTTACCGGTATTTTTCCTGGGTCACTCAAAAGTGCCTTAGTTAAACCCATCCTTAAAAAGAAAACACTGGACTATCTGGTTCCCAGCAACTATCGGCCAACCTCCTGTTCTTTTTTTTTTTAATACTGTTTTTATTAGGCGTTTTTTGTATGACATCAGAATATTATTGACAATGATGAGTAGTTCAGTTAAATAAAATGGAAAAAGAACAGGCAATGTAAATGTTCCACGTACAATACATGATAAAAAAGACTTAAATGTGATAAACATGAAAAAACTGTTAAACAATGAGTTTACAGACAAACAAAACAGACAACAGGACAGACACTCTTGCTCTCAAACTTTCCCAACATGTTGTAAATTAAGTGAATTACAGACATTTTTTTTAAATGATGAAAAATAAAATAAAGAAAAAACACTGTTCCTTTTTTTTCTTTCTTTCTTTCTAGTTTAGTCACTAAACTAACATCATATTGGCAAAGTGTATTTAAATAAGTGTAATTGCACTAAACTTTAGTGTGAGCTAAAGTTTAACATATGAGCTAGAGTGGCCGGCGCCTGGCCACATCTGTCGCAGGCTGGATTCACATTTGGATACAATAATCTAATTTTTAAACGACAACGAAATGCTAGAGATTTTCCAATCTGGTTTCAGAACAAACCATAGTACAGAGACGGCACTAGTCAAAGTACTAAATGACCTCAGAAAAAACACAGATGCAAAAACCTCTCCGTTCTTGTTCTTCTGGACTTAAGTGCAGCATTTGACACAGTGGATTACGACATCCTTCTGGACAGACTTGAAAACTGTGTTGGCCTCTCATAGTCCAGGCAAAGTAGCATTTCCAGACAGACTAATTCAAAGAGAATTTTTTTCACCATAGATCATCTCTATGAGGTGTCTAGAACAACATACTAAAAGTCCCAAGAAATCCTAGATGCGGAAATATGTTTAATTCTCATCAATTCAAGATGTGTGCGAATACCTCGAGAAAACTAAACACCCTAATGGGATCTTTTTTCTTTTGTCCTATCACAATGAAACTTTCCACAATGAATCTTAACATGAAAGTCTGATCAGTGTGTTTGATATCATTAACAAACAACAATGTAAATATTATACATTTTGGGGAAAAGTAATTTTCGTGATATGCAAATGTGGGCATATTCAATATATATTAAGCTAATTTGCATATTCAAATTAAGTTTCAGAGAAACTTGTAATACAAAAAAGTTTAGTTTTCATGTTAAGATTCATTGTGGAAAGTTTCATTGTGATAGGACAAAAGAAAAAAAATGGCCATTAGGGTGTTTAGTTTTCTCGAGGTATTAGCACACATCTTGAATTGATGAGAATTAAACATATTTCCGCATCTAGGATTTCTTGGGACTTTTAGTATGTTATTCTAGACACCTCATAGAAATGATATCTGTTGAAAAAAAATCTATTTTAATTAGTCTGACTTTTGGGTCTAAAATGGGCTAGATTGCCTGGACTATCAGGAACAGCTCTTGAGTGGTTCAGGTCCTACCTGACTGCTCGTGATTTCCGAGTAACACTTGGTGAATACTCCTCCGACATCGTTGAGCTGACGTGCGGTGTCCCCCAGGGCTCTATTTTAGGCCCCATTCTCTTCAACCTTTACATGCTACCACTTGGCTCAGTTATCAGAAAACACAATATACACTTCCACAGCTATGCCGATGATACCCTCAAAAAGTGTATTACTGACATAAAAACATGGATGTCAGAACATTTCCTTTAATTAAATGAAGGTAAAACCGAGATCCTCCTTGTCGGTGCAAAGGCCCGAAAGGACCAGGTGAAAAACCTTGGTGTTATTTTTGACAGTGACCTGAACATGGAGGCTCATATCAGAAACACCACAAAAATATCATTTTACCATCTGAGAAACATTGCCAAAGTCCGACCATTTCTGTCCCAAAAAGCTTATCCACTGTTTCATCACCAGCAAGCTTGACTACTGCAATGCTCTCCTGTCTGGCTTACCCAAAAAGTCCATTGGTCGGTTACAACTGGTCCAGAACGCAGCTGCCCGCGTGCTGACAAAGACCAAACGCAGAGCACACATTACACCAAATTTAAAGTCCCTGCATTGGTTGCCTATACATTTTAGAATCGATTTTAAAATTGTTTTACTTGTTTTTAAAACATTAAATGGAAATGCACCTATCTATTTTTCAGAAATGCTTCCAAAATATGTTCCCGGCAGGCCCCTTAGATCATCCAGCGCTGGTCTCCTAGAGATTCCAGAGACCCCTAAAACAAAAAAATATGGCGAAGCCGCCTTTAGCTACTACGCCCCTGTGCTGTGGAACAGCCTGCCAAGGGATTCTCTGAATCTGTGGACATTTTTAAACGAAATCTTAAAACACACCTTTTTAGCATTGCTTTTACAATTTAGGCATTTAGCAGACGCTCTTAATCCAGAGCGATTTACATTAAGCAAGAACAAAAAGCATGGGAATACATCACATACAAGCATTTATCATGAAAAATGCGTAAGCTAAGAAAGTTACAGTGGAATATCTATATAATGAAACTATACATATAAACTATACATATATACTACTATGCTATACATACTATGGCGTGCTATGACTATATACAATGCAATTATAGTGCTGTCTACATAACATGCTATAAGTCTGTATCAAATGCTATCTAAGTCTACGGAAATGCTATCTAAGGGGGTAGGGTAAGTGCTATGGGCCAGGATGGGGTCTGAAAAGGTGGGTTTTCAGACTACGGCGGAACCTCCTAGATCTAGATGACCTAGATGTCCTTTTCCTGTTTTTAGTCGCTCCTTTTATTATTGTTTTTTTCTTTTCTGTTTGTTATTACTATGTAGTTTATGCTTTTGTGGTAAAATCTCACCCGCTTTCACAGCGTTTAACGGCGTACAGGAAACACACTCAGAAAGGTTCAGCTGGCTTGGAAGAGACGCCTTTTATTTGCAAAGAAGGTCCACACGGCAACGACAGTGTAACAAAGGGATCACCAAACAGATCCCCTGGCAGCTCTTCGGATAATAATACACTTAGCAGCGCTTGTAGTCAGGAAATGTAGCACCACCGGATCCGAGAAAAAGCTACCTCGAATCTTCGCGGGTACCCAGTTTATATATTATTTCGCAGTCCCGCCTCCCCCCACTCCATCCGGTTTGGAGAGAGGCGGGACATACTTACAAAGGCCTCTACTGTTGAACTCTTACACAGAATGTGATGAATTGCTAAACTAAGGAATACATAGTTAAAACATACCAGAACTTAGATGAAACCTAAGCATACTCTTATGAAACAGTTAAAATCTAAGCAATGTTTAAAACGGAACTAAGCATGAATCTGAACAAATTATTTAGAAGGTGATTAAAACAGTTTTAAACCCAAACGAGTAAAGCTATAATCTTATAATCTCCTAGTACATTTTCAATCAATACATCAATTGCACTCCTTATTAATAGTTATAGCTTATATAACTATTATGATTATAACTATTTAATAGTTTAGACTAGTTTAAGAGTTTAAGAGTTTCACTCAGTGTAAAAGTTCTAGACTTCTTAAGACAATGGCCACTGTGACGTGTGAAACCTTTTGTTGGGGAGAGAGCCTCAAACGGTTTTAGGACAAAAGGCCTGGGCTTAAGGTGCGAAATGTAACTTGACTACCCCTCTAAGGAGAATCACAGACCGACTGTTGTTTAATATTAATAATAACCTTGGTTCATTTATAGAAGTTACACGACACTTTCTTGTTGTGTTTTTGCTCTTTTGTTATATATATATATATATATATATATATATATATATATATATATATATATATATATTTTGCTCTTACTGTAAAGCACTTTGAACTGCACTCGCTGCCTGCAAAATGTGATATATAAATAAAGATTGATTGATTGATGTCCACTTTAAACGGTGTGACCAAAGTTTAAAATAACTCAGCTAAGACACCATTGCATTCACACCATGGGGTAAAAATAAAGGTTTCCACTATAAATTAGCTCACTGGGAGGATCAAATTAAACAGCTGTATGTTCGTATATCGATAGATAAGGCCAATATTATGGATTATTATACTGCTCCTATATTTCAAAACAAATGCGGGTCAATTCTCCTTCTACAGCATGGCCACCCGGGCGTGGAATGCCCTGACCCCTTCCCTCAAAAAATGCAATCACTTACATATTTTAACACAGGCCTGGATTGGCTTAGCATGGAATGTGTGATGTATGATGATATGTATGATGGGGCAGCGGTGGCCGAACGGTTTGGGGAGCGGTCTTGATACCGGAAGGTCGCTAATTCGTATCCCCGCACCGGCACGTCGGGTGTGTTCTGTTGTTAAACAAACAAATTAAAAGGATATCTATCCATCATTGTTCATAATTATAGCAAGATGCGCGCGGCAAAGAAGCCTAAGACATATCACTTCCATGCAGAGTGGGATGTGGGAACGATGTCACATTCCAAGTCCAACTGCGTATGCCTTACTCGAGCCCATCGCTACATTCATGTGCTTCCCATTCAGAAGCTGATGTTGATTCCATTGCCTCGAAAACAGCAACACTTTTTAACATGAACTCTTCTGCGTTGGAGAATGAGATCATGGCACTGCAGGCTGACATACAGTTAAAGTTGCGCGCCCGTGATGGAGAGTTTTGGAACTTACTCGTGGAGGAAAGTATCCAAACATCAGGACTTGTGTAGCCTCGCTCACAGCGTTATTTGGCTCCACATATTTATGTGAATCAGCGTTTTCCCACATGAAGATAATTAAGTCCGAATAACGTTCCACGTTGACGGACGATCATTTGGAGGCCTGTTTAAGACTAGCTGTCAGCAGTGACTGTCCGGATTACGCAGCGCTGACGGACTCCATTCAGTACAAGGCTGCAAGCAGTCATCTGATTAAAGGGATAGTTCAGATTTTTGTAATTTAAATTGTATGAAATACTTTATATTAATAAAGTGGTTGCAACTGTATGAATTCATTGCCAGAGTCCTGTGGTGGGAGTTCTGCTCTGGTTGAGTTGAGTGGTGCATTATTCCTTCATGTGATTGTGTATGCTTTTTATGTGTGATAATATTTGTAACATTTTATGAGCAATATGTTATTACAAATTGAAATTGACGTTATTACAAAGAGTAACTTTAACAAAAAATCTCTTCTTTGCAATGTGGGGTAACTGAAAAGGTGAATTGATTTTGAAACAGTCCTAATGCCTTAATGTTATTTATTTTGAGTATTTTCAGCAATGGGATAATATTTTTTGGGTTGGTAGATCACCTTGAGCTCGCAATTTTAAAAGTAGACCTCAAGTCAAAAAAGTGTGGGCACCCCTGGTGTATATGATAGAAACCAGATGCCACAGAGGCGAGCTCACACCGACCGCCCGACACATTGGAGGCAGTGTAGTGTAGTGTCTTGCCCAAGCAGGCGCGGAGCTACCGGGGGGGTGGTCACACTCCGGCCCGGACCTCCTGGGGGCCCGGGCTGTCAGATGATCGATGGACGATTTTTTACACAGTCACTCACGACTGATAAAAAACCAGCGGGCCCCCGCAAATCCCGTAATTAACCAGATACAGAGCTTATATAGCTTATAATTAAGGCTGTCACGATTCTCGATACGAATCGAAATTGAATCGAAATTGACGTTCGATTCAATGTATCGAAATGAGGCTCCGAATCGCGATGTTTTATGTTTTTACTTCCGCGAGCGGCCGGGCCATTCCGCCCATGCGAATGCATGGAGAAAAAAAAGAGACGAAAAGCCAGCTGTATCGGAGCCGTGCCACACACACACACACAGTCAGTCACACACACACACACACACACACAGAGAGAGAAAGAGAGAGGAGTTGACAGAAGTGAGAGAACGAGACCGCTGTTGCGTTTCACATGGCCAGTGCTGTTGTAGACAGCGGCGACGACGATGATACACGGAAATAAGTGTGGAAAAGAAGACGAGTGCCGTATCCCAAAGGCAACACGTCAAATATGGGCCAGCATCTTAGCAGACATCACAACCCTAACCGCAAGCACGGGAGCAGCGCATGTCGGACCATCGCTTTTTCGCATCGCAGCGACGGTCCCCCCGCTGCGGAGCGGACCGTTGCCCCGTCGGCTAGAATGCTGTCGGAAAATAGTGTGCCTCCCAAAGACAACAACACAGCCAACTATATTCTAGATTATTATAGAGAAAAGCTCTCAGCTAATTCGCCCCGTGCAAAACAATTAACGCACGGAGTTGCGGTCTGCATAGCTGCAGACATGCGAGCACTTTCAATGGTGGAAAACCCTGGCTTTCAATATTTAATGAGAGTTGCAGAACAGCAGAACCACGTTACAAAATGCCATGCAGGTCGCATATGACCACGCGTGTGTTGCCTGGCATGTATGATAAAGTGAGGGCACAAATCACTGAAGGGCTGAGCCATGCAGATCAAATTGCACTAACAACAGATGGTTCTATATACTATTTGTCTTTTTTTTTCTTTCTTTTACTTACTTAGAGCTTAACAAGAATGTTACAAGTCATCTCATCTTAAAGAAACATTAAAAAAATGTTAGGGCATAAAACCCAAAGTTGTTAAACCTTTTATTATTCTCATTCTGATTTGTTATTTATAGAAAATAAATGTGACTTATTGGGAAACAAGTGTTTTTTCTTACAAACCAAGATATTGGCCTAAATTATAATGAATATAGCCCTCAATGCTGAAAAAGGAGGTTTTTAAAAAATTGATTGAAAAAATTGAATCAAATATCGAAGCAAATCGTGAGCTTCAAATCGAAAATTGAATTGAATCGTGGACTAGGCGAATCGTGATAGCGAATCGAACATCGAATCGAATCGTGAGCTGCAAATCGAAAATTGAATTGAATCGTGGACTAGGCGAATCGTGACAGCCCTACTTATAATAGCCTACACTTTAGCAAAATATCATGTCTGATGAGAATGTACTGCGCTGGACTGTACAAGCACCGTGGAGTCTGTCTCACACTCTCTCCAACAGACATCCTCAGCCACGCTCCAAAAGTGGTAGCCCTGGTCCAGGGCTTACAGCGAGTCTCTCTCTGACGCCCTGTGGAAGTCCCTTCCGCAGCCCTCTGGTGATATTCTCACTCCCGTGCGCGGGTTTTCAAATCCCAGCAAATAAACAAAATGACTTAACTACTCAACGAAACAAAGCCTGCTAGACCTTGGTAAAAGTCCATTCTCGTAGCTGGGAAGCGTCTCAGGTCCCCAGTTTCTCTCTAAAATGCACTTTGTGCCATTTTAATAACGCAATGTACCCTGAATTTACCGGGCAGTCATTTCTTCTACTATGGCATTTTCGGGTTTTGCCTGCGCCAATCTGGTTGGTTTAATTTTATTTAATGATTAAAATAGTGCATTTTAGAGAGAAACTGGGGACCTGAGACGCTTCCCAACTACGAGAATAGATTTTTACCAAGGTCTAGCAGGCTTTGTTTCGGTGAGTAGTTACGTCGTTTTGTTTATTTGCTGGGATTTGAAAACCCGCGCACTGGAGTAAGAATATCACCAGAGGGCTGCAGAAGGGACTTCCACAGGGCGTCAGAGAGAGACTCGCTGTAAGCGGTCCAGGGCTACAAAAGTGGCAGCACCTGTCACTCATTAGTAGGCTAATCACTCTGTGAGGACTTAGGAGTGCATGTGTGGACTTCCTTTTCTCCACATCGGACTGTTTCAATTCTAAACCCCTTCTTGTTGCTTTTCCCTGTGTGCGATCACTCAGCAATAAGGTGCAGAACACAAAGATGAGTAGCCTATTTTTTTATTTTTTTTATTTAACACGCAGCACCTCTCTCTCTCTCTCTCTACGTCTGTCTGTCTCTCTCTCTCTCGTGTGTGTGCACTGCTGCGCAATGTCACAGACACAGACGCGATCAATAATATATAGCATAAATAATAGGCAAAATATAACACTTTCCCTCTATCTGTGACTGTGATCAGCTCCTCTCACACATAACTCCTCTCTCTGCTCAAATTAGCTCAATCTCAGCAACTGTCTAAATGATATTTTTCCGTTGGGGGGGGGGGGATGCTGTTGGGAGTCAGGTTCGGTGAGGCCCGTTCGTGCTGTCTCACCCCCCGGCCCGGCCCAATGGTGTTCCGCCACTGTGCCCAAGGACACTTCGACATGTGTACAGGAGGACACGGGATTCTAACCGCCAACGCTGGGGTCATTGGACGACCTGCTCTACCTCCTGAGCCGCAGCCGCTCACATAAATCATACAACAATGGATACACAGTATAAATGAAAAAGTAAAAATACATAGGCCTATTGGTAGAAATGAAAAGTGTGTGTATGTGTGGAGTGGAAGAGACTGACCTTGAATTGTTAGTTTTGTTTATATTTAAAATTACCAGAGGGCCACTAGTTCTGGAACCACTGAAAATAATTGGCCATTAATTAAAAAAATGTTTATAGGCTTTTTAAATGTATTAAAATATTTATATCAATTATTTATTTTATTGAATCAAGCCTTCCAAGATCCTGGTGAATCATGACCATAAAACCTTTGATTATGTGAATAAATTATAATGAAAAACGCTAAATAAAGAGTATTTATTAAATGTAGTATATCATAATATTAAATATGCAATGTTTGTTTTCTCACAGAATCAGAGGTGTTATGGTCATGACTCATCAGGATCTTGGATGGATTGATTCTAGGCTTAGAATAATTGATATAAATATTCTAGTAAATCTCTATGGGAGAGTTTTCAGCTCTAGAGCTGTTCCATAGCTGCTCCCCACTGTATTACACTATCTTGGCTCCCCCTAGTGACCCTTTATAATACGTGCACAGTGCACGCTCCAGCAGGGCTAGTGCGCATGCGCACAACCCTTAGATATCAGCGCGCGCACACAGCTAGCTGTTAGCAGTGTCGTGTGAAAACACTTTAATAATAAAATTAAAACGTTTGAAAACAGCTTAATAATTAAAGTAAGACGTTTGAAAGCAGTGTCGTCTTTAAGCAGCTCAACCCTGAAACACAGCAGGTAAGATTAACTGATTAAACCTTGTTTTTACTACATTTATCTTTTATATTATTTACATGGAACAACACGACGAGTATTTCTCTCATATCTGCTTGTTTGTTATAGATGATTCTAAACAAACTAGTTAATAGCCTACTAGCAGCACTGCAGCAGTAATAATATTGCAACTTTGTTATAAACAAGCAGTAGCTTAGTTATAGCAGCAATAATAGTATTGTATCCTGTTTGTTATAAACAAGCAGTAGTTAATACTAGCAGCAGTAATAATATTGTAAGAATGTAAGTCGCTCCTCCAAAGGGAGCTAGGTCTCTTGGCTACGTGGCTTGTTGCCTGCCTGCTCTGCTGAGTTGGGGAGAGTCGGTTTTAGATTGATTGATTGAACATTCACAGTCAGTATGTAGAATGGGTAGGCCTACATTTCGGATGCACAGGTCAATAATAGAGCACCGAAGTCCTGACGTAACTCGCTCATCCCTTCGATTCCCCTCGTTCGCGGAAGTAATTTCTCTATGGAGAATAACATGGGGTGATCTTAATATCGTCTACTATAAGCGTTGTGGTCCAAAAATAAACAAGCTGTCTCGGCGTTATTGTCAGGGAGGTGTCTCTGTATCGTTTGCAACAGTCACTCACTCATATATGATACAGTCTGCTTCTAGCGAAAATCTAACTAATTCAGCAGCAGTAACATTAGCGTTTTCTCTCAGTCAGTTGATTCTTCATATCCATATGAGTGAAGCGGCCGGGGTGACATGTCTATTTTTCAAACAAAGTTCTTATATGAAGCAATCTAAAAATCCTCCTATGGCGATTTCAATGCAACTAAACAAATACATGAACCTGGGGACTGACGCCCTCTACTGAAAGTGACGTCAGACTTCGGTGCTCTATACAAAAACTGCTTATTTGAGGACGAAACCATGAAAAGCACTAAGACTTGTTTACACCAGGGTCCTCTATTTTAAATTCATCAGAACATTTTTGTACAAAAAAAGGAAATCATAATATACAGTTAAATAAAGTTTTAAAAAAAAGGCAAAAACCAAATTTATTATGACGGTCAGTTTTGAATTGCGTGCGCTAAAGAGCAGTTTCGAATGTTGTGCTCTTTAGAGCGGTTTTGTCCTATTGTGTTGTGGTGCACACACCATTGTAACAATGGTTAATATCCTATTGTGTTGTGGTGCACACACCATTGTAACAATGGTTACTGTGCTTAGCATTGTAACCAGTGTGCTATTGTGCTGTGTGGTACACACACCAATTTGTAACAATGGTTCATGTGACGGACTAACGGCCAGCCTTCACTTTCCAATGTCTATACGTTTTGGCACGTTACTGTCACAGGCATGGTGGGAGTGATCCTATGCATAGGCGGCGGGTGCATAAGGCTAGGGAAGGCTTAGCCTTCCCAAAAATTATGCTGGGTATTTTTTTAAATATATATAATATATGTGCGCAGCATTATAGAAGGCTATTGTGTTTGTGTGTGTGTGTTGTCGCTGCCCCCTGGTGATCGCTGATCGGATATAGGCTATACACTATACAGCAACTGGCCTAATCAGCATGACTAGCCTACTATTGGTATGTCTGTAAACCTCGTCCTTCCAGTCGCTTTGTAGGCAGCAAAGAGTAGCGCGCGCTGGTTTGTTTTGGGAAACAGCAAAACGCAAAATGTGTTTTTCAAGGCAAAGATAAAGTAGCCTAATTCAGAAGAAGAAGCTGTGAGTCGGCTGTCAGAACTCAGTGCCCGCACGGTTCACAGTTCACACCACTGCAGCAACACTGACACGTTCAGCGGAGTGACTGCTGTCTCTGTGCCGTCTAAGAGCCATGAGCCGCGACTCCCGGAGGGGCAGCAACACCGCCGGGTAATCTACACTGACTGACTCGAGACTTGAGAAAAAGACGTCCAAAAGTCGTTGTCTGTGTATAGGCTAATTCATTGGTAAAAGTATGCTAAATAACTCATTTTTAGACCATCTGGGAAATAAATAAATAAATAAATCCGCGGCGGCGGCCTCGCTCCGCTCGGCGGCGAGAGTCCCCCCCCAACGCAATTCTATAGCCTACCCAAAGGTAAAACGCACCCGCCGCCTATGATCCTATGTGTGTCATGTCACGTGTTCCATCTGAATCACAGCACCTGTGTGCCCTCTAAATACACACCCAGTGCTGTGTGGTGCGCACACCATTGTAACAATGGTTACTGCAGTATTGTGTTGTGGTGCACACACCACAAACTAAACATCTCACTGAGCTTAGGGAGCGGCAAAAGAGGGTGTTCATAACACAATCACACCTGGGGGGAGAAGTAGGGATGTACCGATGAGACAATTTGTCCGATACCAATATCCAATATAATAAATTGCAATTTATATCGATATGATCGCATTCTGTATTAAAAATATATAATCATTCTGAAAAAAAGACTGAAATTGAAAAAAGCAATGCCTCTTTATTCTAAAACTAGGAATGCAACGTTATTGAAATGTTGGCTCATATCCCAACATAAAAAGCCTGTATGTCTCTCTACGTCGTCCTCAGACGAGCCCTCCATCAGTGTCTCCAGTCATCTTCTCTGATACACTTGGTAATGCTCCATACAGACGCCAGCATTCACATCCATAGAGGAGAACAGACATAGGCGGCGGGTGCGTTTTACCTTTGGGTAGGCTATAGAATTGCGTTGGGGCGGGGGACTCTCGCCGCCGCTGATTTATCTATTTATTTATTTCCCAGATGGTCTAAAAATGAGTTATTTAGCATACTTTTACCAATGAATTAGCCTATACACAGACAACGACTTTTGGACGTCTTTTTCTCGAGTCAGTCAGTGTAGATTACCCGGCGGTGTTGCTGCCCCTCCGGGAGTCGCGGCTCATGGCTCTTCACAGACGGCACAGAGACAGCAGTCCCTCCGCTGAACGTGTCAGTGTTGCTGCACCGTGCGGGCACTGAGTTCTGACAGCCGACTCACAGCTTCTTCTACTGAATTAGGCTACTTTATCTTTGCCTTGAAAAATACATTTTGCGTTTTGCTGTTTCCCAAAACAAACCAGCGTGCGCTACTCTTTGCTACAAAGCGACTGGAAGGACGAGGTTTACAGACACACCAATAGTAGTCAATCATATGCTGATTAGGCCAGTTGCTGTATAGTGTATAGCCTATATCCGATCAGCGATCACCAGGGGGCAGCGACAAAACACACACACACACACACACACACACACACACACACACACAATAGCCTTCTATAATGCTGCGCACATATATTATATATATTTAAAAAAATACCCAGCATAATTTTTGGTTATGCACCCGCCGCCTATGAGAACAGACTCCACAGTCGCATATTTCACGTGCATGTTATTGTCCTTCTCTTCCAAGTTCCTCCTCCGCCTCGTCCTCCTCCGATGACAACTCAATAATACTACTTAATTCTGTAGCCTACTAGTCTTTTTTTTATTCCGGGCCCACCAAAGCAAGCGTTATATGATATTCGATTCTGAGCCATGCTGTAAAAGCCGGGTGTCTTTGGGAGATTTGGCAATGTTAACCGGTTAACCGGTCGGTTCTGTTCATAAGAACTCACCATTTTGTAATGAAAACAAAACACATGCTGTCTCCAAGGCTAAACTCCAAGTAGCAGTTGAACTATTGCTCCATACGTAAGTATGAAAGTTCCATATGCAATGAACGACAGATGCAAATTGCAAAAGTCGAGACGAGAGTTGTTTTTATTTACGCACCCGGCACCGTCAACACTCAACAGTGAGGCGATACCGGGGATCCATAGCCACCTATTTCCTCTCAAAACAGGCACACATTTCAAAATAAGACTGTTGTTTTTGTTTGTACATTCAACCCATGCTTTATTTTGGAATCGTACTGGAAATAGAAGTATTCTCTGATGAGGAAGAAGCCTAGTTGACTTGAAAATTAAACTAAAATAATAATAGAGACGTAATGTGCATTTGGGATGGCATACCTGAGCTGCCTCTACAGGTAGGGGAGCTCAAGTGAGCAAGTACCAGAGCTGAAATTAAGCACTGCCTTATTCACTTTACACCATTGTTCATTGTGTAAACTTAAGTTACGTGTGATTTATTCCCTAATGCATGAATCCCATAATCTCCACATTCACATGTTGGAGAGTTGGGCTATCACCACTAGTAGTCTGGCAGCCAAGAGGCTTCTTTTGTTTTTTTAAAGTCCTTCCTTAATTCACTTCATTTCAGACCGGAGTCCAGACTGCAGGTGAAGATGAACTATCCAGACTCAGCCAGGGATGTTTCTATTAAACAGGAAGCTGAAGACGTTTCTATTAAACAGGAAGCTGAAGACCAGCCACAACTCAGTAAGTTTAATGTGCTCTTCCTTTCTTTGACCCATTAAGATCCAAGACCAGATTCTACAAAAGTCTTCTAAATCGTCATGATTTAGAAGACTTTTTTTCTAAAAGAAAAAAAAGAACAAAAAACTGTTTCTATGTCAGTGGTTGTCAGACTTTTCCATGTCATGGAGCTACAAAATTATCTGTATTTGGCCGCCAGTATGTCGGTAACAATTAATTTCCCATCCAGGTAGGATAGCATTATCCTGTTAATTAGCGTTTGATTTTCATTTTATTAATTATTTTTACCCCAAATGTAATATGCATGTATACATAATTAACGTTGGAAGGATGGTATACATTTATGCTTTTGACATTTTGACAAAAAATAATAATCGGCGTGCACCCATATTTTGGCGTACGCACGGTTGATAAATGAGGGCCATGGGTTGGTAGACTACCAGGAAATTACTAGTCCTGTCAACTACCATGTAATTACCTGATAGGTACCCAGTAAGGAAGGAGGAACTGTTCTGTAAAAGGAAGTGTGCTCTATTTCCATATTACCATGTACCTACCTGGCAATAAGGGGCTTTCTCGGCCCCACCCATCTTCAATTGTTTATGTTGTGTTTAGTTTCCAAGATGGCCGCAGCACCAGGAGGGGATGGGGCGGAGGTGAGCGGGTGGGGTTGACATATGCCCTTACTGAGCTGCGTTCACACATTCACGACACCTGTCTTGGTCTGTCTTATGTCTGTGTTTAATGGCTGCTCCAATGCATTTCCAATGGAAGCCCATATGATTTGACCAAAAAATGTGTTTGATGGAGGGAGGGGGGAGGCTCACATAAGGCAAGATGTTTCCTGTGGTTCTGTTTCAGACAAAGACATAGGCAGTAGTACAGGTAATACAGTCTTTGAAAGTTATCCTGTTTTTGCGTATTTGTTACCGGGTGGTTCCAGTGGTGGTGGTGTAATAATAATGCATTTTATCTTGATGTAGTTGATGGCTGGTAATCGTGGGGATACTGGTGTTTTGGGTCCTGGGAACTCTATGGTTGTTTCCTCTTGCAGTGTGTACAGTGTGCTGTCCAGGGGGAGAAGCAGACTTATGGACACGTGTTGGAGCGGAGAGGATGCCGCCAACGACACTGCTCATTTAGTCTTAGTCGTTATCACTCCCTGATATAATTTTACACACCCATGGTAAACACCAGATTAGGGTAATAATCTACGAAATACTGGGTAAATACCTGGTAATCTTCCAATTCTGGAGAAAGAACATGGTAATGTCATGTAAACCACGCTTCCTTTCACAGTACAGTACCACGTTTCTTACATGGTAACTTGCTAAAGGTTTTACCTGTTAACGTTTTGGAAATGTATGTGGTCAAAAAGTTATTGCCAGTTCAAAGTTCAAAATACACCCTGATGGGGGAGGATTATAATCGACAATTACCAGGTAGGTACATGGAAGTAGAGCACACTTCCTTTTACAGGACAATTCTTCCTTCCTACCTGGGTACCTATCGGCTAATTACATGGTAGTTGTCAGGAAATTACCTAGTAACACCAAGCTTTGTCATTGGTCGAAAAAAAACCCAGTCGGAATGACTAACCAATCAGGAAGTAGACAAGAAATCAACCAATGACGTAGCTTCAAGGAAAATTGTTGAATGCAGATTGCAGGCCCTAGATGTGTCACAGAGACTACATTTATTTTGGGAGCGTTTTACCCATTGCTGGCTGTCTGAATACCAAAAACAATGTCACCAAAGGGAATGAACGAGGGCTTTCCTTTCAGGCACCTTTTTCTTCACTGTAACTATGATGTATATACATCCTTGAATTGTTGCGTAAGATAATACTTGATTATGTGAATTATTTATATATAGATCATATTAATCATGATGTCCATTTATGCTTATTCCACTGTATATAGTGATATTTCATTAATTTATTTGATGACCATGTTGTGTTGGTTCCACCCACTGACTAGTAACGTGACCCGTGGGTGTCTATTTAAATGGGGGGATCACCCACATCTCAAGTTTGACCAGATGAAGAGCCTTTGCTCGAAAAGTCGTTAATACAGTTTAACTTTTGGAGCAAATGAGTGTGCGCCCGTGTGGTAGAGACCAGCGGGTGGCGCATTTAGCTGCGGTTGAACCCAATATATTAATATTGGATAAATCGCGGGTGAAATAATGCGGGAAAAAATTTTATGGCATTTATCTATATGCTTATTATCGCTTTTAAAACGCACAAAATCTCGGTGTGCGTGCATTAGTAGTATTTTAATTACATCATTTTCCATGATCTGGCACAAATTAGCCAACACAACTATGAAGTTGGGTCCTGACTGTTGCACAACAACAACAACAACACAGTGGTCTCCTACAGGCAGCTACGCTAAAGTTGCTAACAGGCAGCTAGTGAGTATGAGAGAAACTTAAAACTAAGTAATACATATATGTTTTGCGTGGGACTGGGAGTGATTCAGTTCTTTACCCTGCCGATGACTGCTGGATATGCTGTATGAAAATACGTTGCAAAGAACGTGGACAGCGTGTGTGTTACCATAGATATATACAACCACTACGTGGCATGGTCTACAGACCATGTCTCCCTGTCAGCCACTCCCACTTTCCATTCAACTCTGCAGTCCCATTCACTCACCTGTCTCCAACTCCCTCGTCAGCCCACCTGTGAACACTTTGCCATTAACCTGCCTCCTATAAATACTGGACTCATTGCACAAACAAACTGTCAGAACATAAACCATTGTCTGGTGCTCAACCTTGTTTCCTGTGTTGATCTTGGAGTTGCTGGTTCCCTGTTTTGGTTTGGACTTCTCTGCCTTGTGTATTTTTTGAAGGTTTGCATTTTTGTTTTTCTGTTTTTGTGCTTCTGTAACGTTCAGCTTTTTTGGCATTCCTAATTTTCTGTATGCAGCTACTGCTAACTTTGTGTTGTTGCGAACGCAGTGATTGCGACTGTATGTCTGTGTGTCTGTCTGTCCCGCTTTTGTGCCCATATATGGAGCTGAGTGATTACGTCACCATGACTCAGCCATAACCATATAAGGAGTCCCCAAAGCAGCTATACGTCCAAAACCCAAATATGTACGAGCTGCGTTCGTTTCCCACGTTTGCGCGTCTTACTGGTGTATGCTTGACCGTGTTTGGTTCAATACATCAGTTAATTTGAACTTGCCTGCTCTCTGCATTTGGCTTCAGTCACTGCCACCGTGACACTAAGTAACATTGAACTGTTGAGAGAGTGGTTAGTGACATTCATACAAGTAGTATAAATAGCCGATCTACAAGCTCAAAACGTGTCACAGCGACGCGTTGTGAGCTTGTAGATTGGCTATACTGTATACGCTGGGCGCTTCCCTGCGCAGCGGATTTCGGGTGGTGCGGATTAACCCATTCTGACCTGAGATCAGATTCTAAAAATGTCTTCTACATCCTGACAGTTTTCTGAAAAAGCTACGTTTCTGTGTCAGTGGTTCTTCGATTTTTCAAAAATAGCAGACCTAAAAGCTCGTAGCGCGCCACTCGGTGGTGCGCTATGGGCTTGTAGATCTGCTATTTTCAATAGCTAAAGCATAACATGCTATAACACCAACAGGGGTTCCCGCCCAAAATTGATTAATACATTTGATTAATTTATAAATTGCGGTCGGATAACGGGCGGATTATAATTATGCACACACGGATTCGGGTGACAAAAAAGCTCATCTGCTGATCTCTAGTTATTTTCTCTTTTTCTGATGCTACTTTTGAACCCAGCACCTCTACCAAGTGATGTGCATATTATATTAGTTTTTTGTAGGAATCCAGTGTTGACCATCATGCTATGTTTCTACTCCTAGACATCCTGTACATGGTTGTGTGTAAAGAGGAGGTTTCCACTGAACAGGAGAGGAGCCCCAGTCTGCTCCAGCAGGAACCAGAGGCTCACCACATTAACAAGGAACCAGATGAGCTTAAAGAAGAACAGGAGGAGCTTAAAGAGGAACAGGAGGAACTAACTCAAAGACCAGAGGATCCTGTTGGGTCAACGATGACATTACTGGCAGTGAAAGGTGAAGAAGAAAATTATGTTGATGATGAAGAGGAAGACATATCTTCCCACTGCTCTGAGGTTGAAGTTGAACTTGAATCCGACACTGAAGTCACTGAAGACAGTGATGATTGGGAGGAGACCAGTGAAGACGATGATGACGAACAACGTGACAAGAGTTTCAGTAACTCAGGTTCCCTGAAGAAGCACCATCGTGTCCACACTGGAGAACATTTCCAATGTAAACATTGTGACAAGAGTTTCAGTCAGTTAAAATACCTGAAAACACACCTTCGTGTCCACACTGGAGAAAAACCTTTCCAATGTAAACAATGTGACAAGAGTTTCAGAGATCCAAGTCATTTGAAGACACACCAGCGTGTCCACACTGGAGAAAAACCTTTCCAATGTAAACATTGTGACAAGAGTTTCAGTGTGGCATCTTCCCTGAAAACACACCTTCGTGTCCACACTGGAGAAAAACCTTTCCAATGTAAAGATTGTACCAAGAGTTTTACTACATCATCTAACCTGAAAATACACCAGCGTGTCCACACTGGAGAAAAACCTTTCCAATGTAATCATTGTGACAAGAGTTTCAGTCAAGAATCTATCCTGAAAACACACCTTCGTCTCTACACTGGAGAAAAACCTTTCCAATGTAAACATTGTGACAAGAGTTTCAGTTATTCAACTAATTTGACTACACACCAGCGTGTTCATACTGGAGAAAAACCTTACAACTGTAAACATTGTTACAAGAGTTTCAGATATTCAAATAATTTGTATACACACCAGCGTGTTCATACTGGAGGAAAAACGTTCCAATGTAAACATTGTGACAAGAGTTTCAGATACTCCGGTGACCTGAATAAACACCAGCTTTTCCACACTGGAGAAAAACCTTTCCAATGTAAACATTTTGACAAGAGTTTCAGGTACTCCGGTGACCTGATTAAACACCAGCAGGTCCACACTGGAGAAAAACCTTTCCAATGTAAACATTGTGACAAAAGTTTCAGTCTCTCATCTCTCCTGAAGCGACACCTTAGGGTCCACACTGGAGAAAAACCTTTCCAATGTAAACTTTGTGACAAGAGTTACAGATACTCCGGTGACCTGAATAAACACCAGCGTGTCCACACTGGTGAAAAACCTTTCAAATGTAAAGATTGTACCAAGAGTTTTACTCGATCATTTTCCCTGAAAATACACCAGCGTGTCCACACTGGAGAAAAAACGTTCCAATGTAAACATTGTGACAAGAGTTTCAGGTACTCCGGTGACCTGATTAAACACCAGCGTGTCCACACTGGAGAAAAACCTTTCAAATGTAAACATTGTGACAAGAGTTTCAGTGTTGCATCTTCCCTGAAAACACACCTTTGTGTCCACACTGGAGAAAAAACGTTACAATGTAAACATTGTGACAAGAGTTTCCGTCAGCAATCTTCCCTTAAAAGACACCAGTGTGTCGACACTGGAGAAAAACCTTTCCAATGTAAACATTGTGACAAGAGTTTCAGTTACTCCGGTGACCTGAAGAATCACCAGCTTTTCCACACTGGAGAAAAACCTTTCCAATGTAAACATTGTGACAAGAGTTTCAGATACCTCGGTGACCTGAAGAGACACCAGCGTGTCCACACTCGAGAAAAACCTTTCAAATGTAAAGATTGTACCAAGAGTTATAGTCAATCATTTTCCCTGAAAATACACCAGCGTGTCCACACTGGAGAAAAACCTTTCCAATGTAAACATTGTGACAAAAGTTTCATAAACTCCAGTGACCTGAATAAACACCAGCTTGTCCACACTCGAGAAAAACCTTTCAAATGTAAAGATTGTACCAAGAGTTTTACTCAATCATTTTCCCTGAAAATACACCAGCGTGTCCACACTGGAGAAAAACCTTTCCAATGTAAACATTGTGACAAGAGTTTCAGAGATTCAAGATATCTGAAGAGACACCTTTGTGTCCACAGTTCTCACAGGACAATACAAAAGATGACCTTGCAACACAGGGAAAATCTAACGAGTTCTCAGCCTATTTCAGGGAAAGGGTCACTTCCATACGCATGGATATTGCCAAAACAAGGACAGCAAACACTGCCATAAGGTCCCTGTAAATGAGTCCGTTTGATGCACAGAAAAATGACATACCAAAAGATCTCTATCGTTGGCAAAGGTTTATTTAGAAGGTTTCCAAAAATAATGTTCCCAAAAAAATGCCTCAGGAAAACATACTTCGCAAAAATAAAATATAACTTTCAAATAAAATGCAATTAACAAAATTAAATGAAAAGCTTAAATTCAAGCCTACAGTGTGGACATTACCAGTCCCTACACTGTCCTAGGGCAGAGCTTCTCGCATTGTGCCCCTTTCCTTTTCCTGTCTCACCATGGACTGACTACATGAACAATTAAAAACAATTAAACATGTGTGGCTCAAGAGGAAAAGTGAGAAAGCATTCTGTCTTTATCACAGTCCCCTGCCCTTTTCAGAAGCACTTTATCCCAGTTCACCCCAGTAGACACCGAAATTGTTAGCAAAGTGGTAAGGGCTCTACTTGTTCCCTTGACCCTATCCCCACTAGCTTTTTTAAAACGTTTTTTAACTGCCTATCTGGTGAGTTATTAGAACTAATTAATAAATCTCTGCTTACCAGTATTTTTCCTGGGTCACTCAAAAGTGACTTAGTTAAACCCATCCTTGGAAAGAAAACACTGGACTATCTGGTTCCCAGCAACTATCGGCCAACCTCCCGTTTTTTTTTGTTTTTTTAATACTGTTTTTATTAGGCATTTTTTGTATGACATCAGAATATTATTGACAATGATGAGTAGTTCAGTTAAATAAATAACAGGCAATGTAAATGTTCCACGTACAATACATGATAAAAAAGACATAAATGTGATAAACATGAAAAAACAGTTAAACAATGAGTTTACAGACAAACAAAACAGACACTCTTGCTCTCAAACTTACCCAACATGTTGTAAATTAAGTGAATTACAGACATTCTTTTTTTTAAATGATGAAAAATAAAGAAAAACACTGTTCCTTTTTTTTCTTTCTTTCCAATTTTCTATTGTGCTATCTATTGTGTAGGAGGGGTTAGCGTGCACCTATTGAAATATTCAATGAAGGGTTGCCATGTCTGGTAGAATCTATCTTCACTCCCTCTCAATTCAAATTTTCCAATTGTAAGTAGTGCATAACATCTCTCATAAGTGAAGTGTGAGTCGGAACCTGTGCTTGTTTCCAATTCAACAGTATCAGTCTGCGAGCCAGTAGAGTCATATTTTACCATGTTATATTGGAAAGTAGACAGTTTGACCCCGGGGCCCCTGACTCCCATAACTGCTGTCAGTGGATCCGGGTCAAAAGGTCCTCCAACAATGTCTGACAGTGATTTAAATATACTTTGCCAATATGATGTTAGTTTAGTGCAATGCCAGAACATATGAGCTAGAGTGGCCGGCGCCTGGCCACATCTGTCGCAGGCTGGATTCACATTTGGATACATTCTGTTGAGTTCTTCCTTTGACAAATGTAATATTTTAAACTGTATAAGACGGCCAACCTCCCGTTTAAGTAAGATCCTAGAAAAACTAGTTTTTAATCAATTAATCTCATTTTTAAACGACAACGAAATGCTAGAGATTTTCCAATCTGGTTTCAGAACAAACCATAGTACAGAGACGGCACTAGTCAAAGTACTAAATGACCTAAGAAAAAACAAAGATGCAAAAACCTCTCCGTTCTTGTTCTTCTGGACTTAAGTGCAGCATTTGACACAGTGGATTACGTCATCCTTCTGGACAGACTTGAAAACTGTGTTGGCCTCTCATAGTCCAGGCAAAGTAGCATTTCCAGACAGACTAATTAAAAGATAATTTTTTTCACCATAAATCATCTCTATGAGGTGTCTAGAACAACATACTAAAAGTCCCAAGAAATCCTAGATGCGGAAATATGTTTAATTCTCATCAATTCAAGATGTGTGCGAATACCTCGAGAAAACTAAACACCCTAATGGGATTTTTTTTCTTTTGTCCTATCACAATGAAACTTTCCACAATGAATCTTAACATGAAAGTCTGATCAGTGTGTTTGATATCATTAACAAACAACAATGTAAATATTATACATTTTGGGGAAAAGTAATTTTCGTGATATGCAAATGTGGGCATATTCAATATATATTAAGCTAATTTGCATATTCAAATTAAGTTTCAGAGAAACTTGTAATACAAAAAAGTTTAGTTTTCATGTTAAGATTAATTGTGGAAAGTTTCAATTGTGATAGGACAAAAGAAAAAAAAAAAGGCCATTAGGGTGTTTAGTTTTCTCGAGGTATTAGCACACATCTTGAATTGATGAGAATTAAACATATTTCCGCATCTAGGATTTCTTGGGACTTTTAGTATGTTATTCTAGACACCTCATAGAAATGATATCTGTTGAAAAAAAATCTATTTTAATTAGTCTGACTTTTGGGTCTAAAATGGGCTAGATTGCCTGGACTATCAGGAACAGCTCTTGAGTAGTTCAGGTCCTACCTGACTGCTCGTGATTTCCGAGTAACACTTGGTGAATACTCCTCCGACATCGTTGAGCTGACGTGCGGTGTCCCCCAGGGCTCTATTTTAGGCCCCATTCTCTTCAACCTTTACATGCTACCACTTGGCTCAGTTATCAGAAAACACAATATACACTTCCACAGCTATGCCGACGATGATGCCCTCAAAAAGTGTATTACTGACATAAAAACATGGATGTCAGAACATTTCCTTAAATTAAATGAAGGTAAAACCGAGATCCTCCTTGCATACCTTAAATTAAGGTATGCAAAGCCGCCTTTAGCTACTACGCCCCTGTGCTGTGGAACAGCCTGCCAAGGGATCTACGGTTCTCTGAATCTGTGGACATTTTTGTGGGCATTGCTTTTACAATTTAGGCATTTAGCAGACGCTCTTAATCCAGAGCGATTTACATTAAGCAAGAACAAAAAGCATGGGAATACATCACATACAAGCATTTATCATGAAACATGCGTAAGCTAAGAAAGTAACAGTGGAATATCTATATAATGAAACTATACATATAAACTACTATGCTATACATATGTACTATGGCGTGCTATGACTATATACAATGCAATTATAGTGCTGTCTACATAACATGCTATAAGTCTGTATCAAATGCTATCTAAGGGGGTAGGGTAAGTGCTATGGGCCATAATGGAGTCTGAAAAGGTGGGTTTTCAGACTACGGCGGAACCTCCTAGAATAGATCATTGTCCTTTTCCTGTTTTTAGTCGCTCCTTTTATTATTGTTTTTCTCTTTTCTGTTTGTTATTACTATGTAGTTTATGCTTTCTTGTTGTGTTTTTGCTCTTTTTGTTATATATATATATTTTGCTCTTACTGTAAAGCACTTTGAACTGCACTCGCTGCCTGAAAAATGTGCTATATAAATAAAGATTGATTGATTGATGTCCACTTTAAACGGTGTGACCAAAGTTTAAAATAACTCAGCTAAAGCCCATCGCACACCGTCTGCGACCGTCTGCGGCGCGTTGCCGCGCGGCGCCGCCTGGAAAATAGAACTGTGTTCTATCGGCGCGCCGGGCGGCGCGGCGTGGCGGACGGAGCCGGTGTGCGATAGGTTCATTGAAAATAATGGAGGACGTCGGACACAGCCGGTGTGTGGTGGGCTTCAGACACCATTGCATTCACACCATGGGGTAAAAAAAAAGTTTCCACTATAAATGAGCTCACTGGGAGGATCAAATTAAACAGCTGTATGTTCGTATGTCGATAGACAAGGGCAATATTATGGATTATTATACTGCTCCTATATTTCAAAACAAATGCGGGTCAATTCTCCTTCTACAGCACGGCCACCCGGGCGTGGAATGCCCTGACCCATGGAATGTGTGATGTATGATGATATGTATGATGGGGCAGCGGTGGCCGAACGGTTTGTGGAGCGGTTTTGATACCGGAAGGTCGCTAGTTTGTATCCCCGGACCGGCACGTTAAAATTACCACCGCTGAAGTGCCCTTGAGCAAGGCATTGAATCCCTACCATGAAATGTTCTATGAGCAGGGCCTGGCTGTAAACAAGTTCTTGAGCTTAGTCCAGTTACCCTGGGTAAACATAGTAACTTTGCTTTGCTAAGCACCCCTCACTTTTGTTATTCTTCATATCATGTCTATGAATTGATTGCATTGGGCCTAAATGGAAATAAGACCATAAGGACTTTTCTTGTGCTATCCCTTTTGGAATAAGTGTTTGACTGTAGGCCTACTCTGTTTTGGGTGCTATAGCCCCTCCTATATTCAGCTATTAGTGTAGATTTTCGTCTTACACAAACGTTAAATGAAATTGAATGGAGAATGTAGCATTTTACATCATTGTGTCCGAGCAAATTGTGTCTATTTTACGTTATGGTGATGTACGATGATAGCTGTGGCCCTAATACATGACCTGAGACGCTTCCCAGCTACGAGAATAGACTTTTACCAAGGTCTAGCAGGCTTTGTTTTGGTGAGTAGTTACGTCGTTTTGTTTATTTATTGGGATTTGAAAACCCGCGTACGGGAGTGAGAATATCACCAGAGGGCTGCAGAAGGAACTTCCACAGGGCGTAGAGAGACTCGCTGTAAGCGATCCAGGGCTACAAAAGTGGCAGCACCTGTCACTCATTAGTAGGCTAATCACTCTGTGAGGACTTAGGAGTGCATGTGTGGACTTCCTTTTCTCCACAACGGACTGTTTAGATTCTAAACCCCTTCTTGTTGCTTTTCCCTGTGTGCGATCACTCAGCAATAAGGTGCAGAACACAAAGATGAGTAGCCTATATTTATTTAACACGCAGCACCTCTCTCTCTCTCTCTCTCTCTACGTCTGTCTGTCTCTCTCTCTCTCTCTCTCTCTCGTGTGTGTGCACTGCTGCGCAATGTCACAGACACAGACGCGATCAATAATATATAGAATAAATAATAGGCAAAATATAACACTTTCCCTCTATCTGTGACTGTGATCAGCTCCTCTCACACATAAATCCTCTCTCATGCACGCCTGCTCAAATTAGCTCAATCTCAGCAACTGTCTAAATGATTTTTTTCCGTTGGGGGGGGGGGGGGGGGGGGATGCTGTTGGGAGTCAGGTTCGGTGAGGCCCGTTCGTGCTGTCTCACCCCCCGGCCCGGCCCAATGGTGTTCCGCCACTGTGCCCAAGGACACTTCGACATGTGGACAGGAGGACCCGGGATTCTAACCGCCAACGCTGGGGTCATTGGACGACCTGCTCTACCTCCTGAGCCGCAGCCGCTCACATAAATCAAAAAACAATGGATACACAGTATAAATGAAAAAGTAAAAATACATAGGCCTATTGGTAGAAATGAAAAGTGTATGTGTATGTGTGGAGTGGAAGAGACTGACCTTGAATTGTTAGTTTTGTTTATATTTAAAATTACCAGAGGGCCACTAGTTCTGGAACCACTGAAAATAATTGGCCATTAATTATAACAAAATTTATAGGCTTTTTAAATGTATTACAATATTTATATCAATTATTTATTTTATTGAATCAAGCCTTCCAAGATCCCGGTGAATCATGACCATAAAACCTTTGATTATGTGAATAAATTATAATGAAAAACGCTAAATAAAGAGTATTTATTAAATGTAGTATATCATAATATTAAATATGCAATGTTTGTTTTCTCACAGAATCAGAGGTGTTATGGTCATGACTCATCAGGATCCTGGATGGATTGATTCTAGGCTTAGAATAATTGATATAAATATTCTAGTAAATCTCTATGGGAGAGTTTTCAGCTCTAGAGCTGTTCCATAGCTGCTCCCCACTGTATTACACTGTATCTTGGCTCCCCCTAGAGACCCTTTATAATACTTGCACAGTGCACGCTCCAGCAGGGCTAGTGCGCATGCGCACAACCCTTAGATATCAGCGCGCACACACAGCTAGCTGTTAGCAGTGTCGTGTGAAAACACTTTAATAATAAAAGTAAAACGTTTGAAAACAGCTTAATAATTAAAGTAAGACGTTTGAAAACAGAGTCGTCTTTAAGCAGCTCAACCCTGAAACACAGCAGGTAAGATTAACTGATTAAACCTTGTTTTTACTACATTTATCTTTTATATTATTTACATGGAACAACACGACGAGTATTTCTCTCATATCTGCTTGTTTGTTATAAATTATCCTAAACAAACAGTTAGCCTACTAGCAGCACTGCAGCAGTAATAATATTGTTATAAACAAGCAGTAGGCTAGTTATAGCAGCAATAATAGTATTGTAGGCCTAACCTGTTTGTTTTAAACAAGCAGTAGTTAATACTAGCAGCAGTAATAATATTGTAAGAATGTAAGTCGCTCCTCCAAAGGGAGCTAGGTCTCTTGGCTACGTGGCTTGTTGCCTGCCTGCTCTGCTGAGTTGGGGAGAGAGAAAGAGGTTTTAGATTGATTGATTGAACATTCACAGTATGTAGAATGGGTAGGCCTACATTTCGGATGCACAGTGTCAATAATACAAAAACTGCTTATTTGAGGACGAAACCATGAAAAGCACTAAGACTTGTTTACACCAGGGTCCATCAGAACATTTTCGTACACAAAAAGGAAATATATCCTACAGTTAAATAAAGGGAAAAACCTAATTTATTACGACAGTCCGATTTGAATTTCATGCGCTAAAGAGCAGTTTCGAATTTCGTGCTCTTTAGAGCAGTTTTGTCCTATTGTGTTGTGGTGCACACACCATTGTAACAATGGTTAATATCCTATTGTGTTGTGGTGCACACACCATTGTAACAATGGTTAATATCCTATTGTGTTGTGGTGCACACACCATTGTAACAATGGTTACTATGCTATTGTGCTGTGGTACACACCAATTTGTAACAATGGTTCATGTAACGGACTACTACGTTTTGGCACGTTACTGTCTGTCACAGGCATGGTGGGAGTGATCCTATGTGTGTCATGTGTTCCATCTGAATCACAGCACCTGTGTGCCCTCTAAATACACACCCAGTGCTGTGTGGTGCACACACCACAAAGGCCCTTAAAACAAGGCTCCAGACCTCCCAAAACAAACTGGTCAGGCTCCTACTTGGCCTCACCCCCCGAACCCACCTCACCCCTGCCCACTTTGACAGGCTGGGATGGCTTAGGGTCGACGACAGAGTACAGCATCTTGCAATGGGTCTGGTCCACAAGATTAGATACACCACCAAGATACCCATGTACCTGTCTAAATACTTCCTTAATGTAAACGAAGTCCACACCCACAACACCAGAGGGAGTACAACAAACCATGTACAACCCAGATTCGGCACAAACAAGGGACTAAATTCTTTTCGCTCCTATGCGACCAAAATGTGGAACGCCCTACCAACAGTCATTAAGACATGTGAATCCCTTGGCTCCTTCAAAACTGCTCTCAAAGGGCACCTACGGATGGCTGCAATTCGAAACTGGCCTCTGTAAAAGCTGCATTTTTATCTGGATTGTACTATGTTTTTGTATGGACGTGGTGTTGGGTGCCTGCACATATGCACACATGGCATCAACGCATGGTGTTGTGTGCAGGCGCCCTACACTCTGTCTTTGTACTATGGATTGTACTATGTTTTTGTATGGACGTGGTGTTGGGTGCCTGCACATATGCACACATGGCATCAACGCATGGTGTTGTGTGCAGGCGCCCTACACTCTGTCTTTCGTTTTCTTTTCTTTTATCCCCCTGTTCCCCTCACTGTATATATATATTTTTTCCCTTTTCGCTTCCTATATGATGAATTCCTGTTCTGTTCTTTAACTACATAGAAGTGTCTATTTGTTTGTCTCTAAATGTTTTGATGAATTGAACAATGTGGACCCTGTTGTAAACAAGTGTAAGGCTTAATTGGGTCGTCCACTCACAGTTAACAGTCTTTGTATTGAGTTTGTGCTTGAAATGTACTGTAATTCTGCAAACTGTTAATAAAGATTTCAATCAATCAATCAATCAAAACCATTGTAACAATGGTTACTGCCCTATTGCGTTGTGGGGCGCACACCATTGTAACAATGGTTACTGCACTATTGTGTTGTGGTGCACACACCACAAACTAAACATCTCACTGAGCTTAGGGAGCGGCAAAAGAGGGTGTTCATAACACAATCACACCTGGGGGGAGAAGTAGGGATGTACCGATGAGACAATTTGTCCGATGCCAATATCCAATATAATAAATTGCAATTATGGCCGATAACCAATGTCGATATGATCGCATTCTGTATTAAAAATATATAATCATTCTGAAAAAAAGACTGAAATTGAAAAAAGCAATGCCTCTTTATTCTAAAACTAGGAATGCAACGTTATTGAAATGTTGGCTCATATCCCAACATAAAAAGCCTGTATGTCTCTCTACGTCGTCCTCAGACAGCCCTCCATCAGCGTCTCTAGTCATCTTCTCTGATACACTTGGTAATGCTCCATACAGACGCCAGCATTCACATCCATAGAGGAGAACAGACTCCACGGTCGCATTTTTACGCATGCGTGTTGTTATTGTCCTTCTCTTCCAAGTTCCTCCTCCGCCTCGTCCTCTTCCAATGACAACTCAATAATGCTACTTAATTCTGTAGCCTACTAGTCTTTTTTTTATTCCGGGCCCACCAAAGCAAGCGTTATATGATATTCGATTCTGAGCCATGCTGTAAAAGCCGGGTGTCTTTGGGAGATTTGGCAATGTTAACCGGTTAACCGGTCGGTTCTGTTCATAAGAACTCACCATTTTGTAATGAAAACAAAACACATGCTGTCTCCAAGGCTAAACTCCAAGTAGCAGTTGAACTATTGCTCCATACAAGTATGAAAGTTCCATATGCAATGAACGACAGATGCAAATTGCAAAAGTCGAGACGAGAGTTGTTTTTATTTACGCACCCGGCACCGTCAACACTCAACAGTGAGGCGATACCGGGGTTCCATAGCCACCTATTTCCTCTCAAAACAGGCACACATTTCAAAATAAGACTGTTGTTTTTGTTTGTACTTGTGAACATTCAACCCATGCTTTATTTTGGAATCGTACTGGAAATAGAAGTAGCTCTGATGAGGAAGAAGCCTAGTTGACTTGAAAATTAAACTAAAATAATAATAGAGACGTAATGTGCATTTGGGATGGCATACCGGAGCTGCCTCTACAGGTAGGGGAGCTCAAGTGAGCAAGTACCAGAGCTGAAATTAAGCACTGCCTTATTCACTTTACACCATTGTTCATTGTGTAAACTGAAGTTACGTGTGATTTATTCCCTAATGCATGAATCCCATAATCTCCACATTCACATGTTGGAGAGTTGGGCTATCACCACTAGTAGTCTGGCAGCCAACAGGCTTCTTTTGTTTTTTTAAAGTCCTTCCTTAATTCACTTGATTTCAGACCGGAGTCCAGACTACAGGTGAAGATGAACTATCCAGACTCAGCCAGGGATGTTTCTATTAAACAGGAAGCTGAAGACGTTTCTATTAAACAGGAAGCTGAAGACCAGCCACACCTCAGTAAGTTTCATGTGCTCTTCCTTTCTTTAACCCATTAAGACCCGAGACCAGATTCTACAAAAGTCTTCTAAATCATGACCATTTTCTAAAAGAAAAAAAAGAACAAAAAACTGTTTCTATGTCAGTGGTTGTCAGACTTTTCCATGTCACGGAGCTACAAAATTATCTGTATTTGGCCGCCAGTATGTCGGTAACAATTAATTTCCCATCCAGGTAGCCGATAGCATTATCCTGTTAATTAGCGTTTGATTTTCATTTTATTAATTATTTTTTACCCCGAATGTAATATGCATGTATACATAATTAACGTTGGTAGACGAATGGTATACATTTATGCTTTTGACATTTACTCCTTTGCAAAGACAAACAAAAAAGCAACATTTTAAATTGTTGTAGGCTTAATCGTCAATAAACAACGCATTGTGATGCGCTTTTCTGCGTACCCAAAGTCGCTTTACAGAACAGAAGTACAGACATTTTTATTAGAAAAACTATTTAAGATCAGAACACGCATTTAATATTATACAAATTAACCGTTAGGCCGATAACAATATTCTGATATTTCTAACGGTCGGCTATCCGGTTACCAGTCGACATCCCTAATCATTATCCATGGTGTTAAAGTAACACAATAAATTACTTCACATTACTTTTTTAGTATTTTGCTAAAATATTTCTAAAACTTTCAGAACTGTAACGTGTAGTTAGTAAAGTCAATCTTACAAAATGCTCATTTTGTAAATGGAAGAATGGATTTAAAATTTTGGAATCCATTGTTGGAAAAAGAGAAAAGAACCCGCACTTTGCTCCAAAAGTTAAACTTTATTGACAAAGTTTTGAGCCAAGGCTCTTCATCTGATCAAACTCGAGATGTGAGTGATTCACCCATTTTAATAATAGACACCCACGGGTCACGTTACTAGTCAGTGGGTGGAACATGGTCATCAAATCAATTAATCAAATATAACTATACAGTGTTTCATATTTTCCGTGTGGACAGTGGAATAAGCCCAAATGGGTAACCCTTCATTTTACGGGACCTGGTAGTAGTTCACACAGTAATTACTAGGTAATTACCAACAAACTACTGGGTAATTTCCAGCTAATGGATTTACCTGGTAATTGCATGGTAACTTATACATTACTCAGTATTTACTATGTAATTACCAAGTGTTTTCTCTGACAACTACCAGGTAATTACCTAGTATGTATAACTATTGACTGTATAATCTCCTGGTGATTACATGTAAATTACCATGGTAGATTACACACTGCCAGGTAATTACCAGGTATGTTCCTGACAATTACCAGGTATGTACACGTTTTTACTATGTAATTACCAGCTAACTACCCATTATGTATAAGTATTTACTCTGCTACCAGGCAAGATACCCAGTAGGTACTAGATCGTTACCAAGTATTTTCCTGACAACTACCAGGTAATTACATGGTAACTGTGTTCAATGTGTTTAAATGGTTACTACCCATGTAAACACATGAGCCCTCATTTATCAATCGAGTGTAAAATCTGCCACAGATTCGAGTGCAGGTTTCGTAGTACACCCACCTCGCCACGGCATTTATAAAGTGATCGCAAACAGCTGATCCTTCCTTAATTTCATTCCGACGTTAATAAATTTGACGGCTGAAATCTATCTGGCACGCCCGATGAAATCAAGCCTCGCCCTCGTTTTTGCGACATGAACAACGTAGTACGACCTTGGAAACCATAGTTACATGACGAAAAAAGTCAATACAAACGTTTCCCTCTCATACACACACACGCAGACGCACGCACACACACGCAACTTGCAAGCCCATGGTGTGTTAAATAAATAAAGAACGAACACTTTTCTCCTCTCGCCTCGCTTGCCTTGCTTCCCGCCTCACCCACACACACACACACATGCACGCACGCACGCACGCACATATCACAACTTAATTGCAAGGCACCGGCATGCGCTCATGCAAAACACTGTTTAAATGGCTTAAGCATCAAGCGCGATTTTAATTGTAAAGTTGGAAATGCCCTACTAATTTCATATGACACAAAGACACATCGTTGATGTAGGCCTATTATTTTTTTATTTTTCTTTGTTTACATGTAGCCCATATACATAGAGTTTTATATTCAACCTTTTAGGAGTGAATACATATATGTTTAGAAAGATGCCTGTGACAGCCTCTCAGCTGGTCAAACAATGCTCCGCTGTTCTACGACAGAAAAACTGGTGATGACAAAGCGTACGACAGCTCCCGACCAGACGTGAGTTTTGAACTTTGTCAAGTTCAATTTCAAGCTTTAGCGGGAAATAATCGGCGTGCACCCATATTTTGGCGTACGCACGGTTGATAAATGAGGGCCATGGGGTGGTACACTACCAGGAAATTACCAGTCCTGACAACTACCATGTAATTACCTGATAGGTACCCAGTAAGGAAGGAGGTACTGTTCTGTAAAAGGAAGTGTGCTCTATTTCCATATTACCATGTACCTACCTGGCAATAAGGGGCTTTCTCGGCCCCACCCATCTTCAATTGTTTATATTGTGTTTAGTTTCCAAGATGGCCACAGCACCAGGAGGGGGTGGGGCGGAGGTGAGCGGGTGGGGTTAACATATGCCCTTACTGAGCTGCGTTCACACATTCACGACACCTGTCTTGGTCTGTCTTATGTCTGTGTTTAATGGCTGCTCCAATGCATTTCCAATGGAAGCCTATATGATTTGACCAAAAAAATTGTTTGATGGAGGGAGGCTCACATAAGGCAAGATGTTTCCTGTGGTTCTGTTTCAGACAAAGAAATAGGCAGTAGTACAGGTAATACAGTCTTTGAAAGTTATCCTGTTTTTGCGTATTTGTTACCGGGTGGTGGTGGTGTAATAATAATGCATTTTATCTTGATGTAGTTGATGGCTGGTAATGGTGGGGATACTGGTGTTTTGGGTCCTGGGAACTCTATGGTTGTTTCCTCTTGCAGTGTGTACAGTGTGCTGTCCAGGGGGAGAAGCAGACTTATGGACACGTGTTGGAGCGGAGAGGATGCCAACGACATTTAGTCTTAGTCGTTATCACTCCCTGATATAATTTTACACACCCATGGTAAACACCAGATTGGGTAATAATCTACTAAATACTGGGTAAATACCTGGTAATCTTCCAATTCTGGAGAAGAACATGGTAATGTCATGTAAACCACGCTTCCTTTCACAGTACAGTTCCACGTTTCTTACATGGTAACTTGCTAAAGGTTTTACCTGTTAACGTTTTGGAAATGTATGTGGTCAAAAAGTTATTGCCAGTTCAAAATGTAAAGTTCAAAGTTCAAAATACACCCTGATGGGGGAGGATTATAATCGACAATTACCAGGTAGGTACATGGAAGTAGAGCACACTTCCTTTTACAGGACAATTCTTCCTTCCTACCTGGGTACCTATCGGCTAATTACATGGTAGTTGTCAGGAAATTACCTAGTAACACCAAGCTTTGTCATTGGTTGAAAAAAAAAAAACAGTCGAAATGACTAACCAATCAGGAAGTAGACAGGAAATCAACCAATGATGTAGCTTCAAGGAAAATTGTTGAATGCAGATTGCAGGCCCTAGATGTGTCACAGAGACTACATTTATTTTGGGAGCGTTTTACCCATTGCTGGCTGTCTTTTGAACCCAGCACCTCTACCAAGTGATGTGCATATTATATTAGTTTCTCATCATGCTATGTTTTTACTCCTAGACATCCTGTACATGGTTGTGTGTAAAGAGGAGGTTTCCACTGAACAGGAGAGGAGCCCCAGTCTGCTCCAGCAGGAACCAGAGGCTCACCACATTAACAAGGAACCAGATGAGCTAAAAGAAGAACAGGAGGAGCTTAAAGAGGAACAGGAGGAACTACTTCAAAGACCAGAGGAACCTGTTGGGTCAACGATGACATTACTGGCAGTGAAAGGTGAAGAAGAAAATTATGTTGATGATGAAGAAGAAGACATATCTTCCCACTGCTCTGAGGTTTAAGTTGAACTTGAACTTGAATCCGACACTGAAGTCACTGAAGACAGTGATGATTGGGAGGAGACCAGTGAAGACGATGATGACGAACAACGTGACAAGAGTTTCAGGGACTCAGGTTCCCTGAAGAAGCACCAGCGTGTCTACACTGGAGAAAAACCTTTCCAATGTAAACATTGTGACAAGAGTTTCAGATATTCAACTAATTTGACTACACACCAGCGTGTTCATACTGGAGAAAAACCTTACCACTGTAAACATTGTGACAAGAGTTTCAGATATTCAAATAATTTGTATAGACACCAGCGTGTTCATACTGGAGAAAGACCTTTCCAATGTAAACATTGTGACGAGAGTTTTGGATATTTCAGTTCCCTGAAGAAACACCAGCGTGTCCACACGGGAGAAAAACCTTTCCAATGTAAACATTGTGACAAAAGTTTCAGAGTCTCATCTCTCCTGAAGCGACACCTTCGTGTCCACAGTGGAGAAAAACCTTTCCAATGTAAACATTGTGACAAAAGTTTCGGTGATTCAAGTAATTTGAACATACACCAGCGTGTCCACACTAGAGAAAAACCTTTCCAATGTAAACATTGTGACAAGAGTTTCGGATACTCCAGTGACCTGAAGAGACACCAGCGTGTCCACACTGGAGAACATTTCCAATGTAAACATTGTGACAAGAGTTTCAGGCGGTTAAAATACCTGAAAACACACCTTCGTGTCCACACTGGAGAAAAACCTTTCCAATGTAAACATTGTGACAAGAATTTCAGTGAAGCAGGTTCCCTGATGAAGCACCAGCGTTTCCACACTGGAGAAAAACCTTTCCAATGTAAACATTGTGACAAGAGTTTCAGGTATCCATCTATCCTGAAAACACACTTTCGTGTCCACACTGGAGAAAAACCTTTCCAATGTAAACATTGTGACAAGAGTTTCAGTATTTCAGCTAATTTGAATACACACCAGCTTGTTCATACTGGAGAAAGACCTTTCCAATGTAAACATTGTGACAAGAGCTTCAGTCAGTTAAGTAACCTGGGGACTCACCAGCGTGTCCACAGTGGAGAAAAACCTTTCCAATCTAAACATTGTGACAAGAGTTTCATTGATCCAAGTAATTTGAAGACACACCAGCGTGTCCACACAAGAGAAAAACCTTTCAAATGTAAACATTGTGACAAGAGTTTCGGAGACTCCAGTGACCTGAAGACACACCAGCGTGTCCACACTGGAGAAAATGTCCAATGTAAACATTGTGACAAGAGTTTCAGTCAGTTAAAATACCTGAAAACACACCTTCAGGTCCACACTGGAGAAAAACCTTTCCAATGTAAACATTGTGACAAGAGATTCAGTCAGTCTCGTTACCTGAAGAAACACCAGCGTGTCCACACTGGAGAAAGACCTTTCCAATGTAAACAATGTGACAAGAATTTCAGTGAAGCAGGTTCCCTGATGAAGCACCAGCATTTCCACACTGGAGAAAAACCTTTCCAATGTAAACATTGTGACAAGAGTTTCAAATATCCATCTTCCCTGAAAACACACTTTCGTGTCCACACTGGAGAAAAACCTTTCCAATGTAAACATTGTGACAAGAGTTTCAGTTATCCAAGTCATTTGAAGACACACCAGCGTGTCCACACTGGAGAAAAACCTTACCACTGTAAACATTGTTACGAGAGTTTCAGATATTCAAATAATTTGTATACACACCAGCGTGTCCACACTGGAGAAAAAACCTTTCCAATGTAAACATTGTGACAAGAGTTTTGGTAGGTCATCTTACCTGAAAATACACCTTCGTGTCCACACTGGAGAAAAACCTTTCCAATGTAAACATTGTGACAAAAGTTTCAGGGTTTCATCTAACCTGAAGCTACACCTTTAGGGTCCATACTGAAGAAAAACATTTCCAATGTAATCATTGTGACAAGAGTTTCAGATTATCCGGTGACCTGAAAATACACCAGCGTGTCCACACTGGAGAAAAACCTTTCCAATGTAAACATTGTGACAAGAGTTACAGTAATTTAAAATCCCTTAAAAGACACCAGTGTGTCCACACTGGAGAAAAACCTTTCCAATGTAAACATTGTGACAAGAGTTTCAGAGATCCAAGTCATTTGAAGACACACCAGCGTGTCCACACTGGAGAAAAACCTTACCACTGTAAACATTGTTACAAGAGTTTCAGATATTCAAATAATTTGTATACACACCAGCGTGTACACACTGGAGAAAAACCTTTCCAATGTAAACATTGTGACAAGAGTTACAGTCAGTTAAAATCCCTTAAAAGACACCAGTGTGTCCACACTGGAGAAAAACCTTTCCAATGTAAACATTGTGACAAAAGTTTTAGATCTCATCTCTCCTGAAGCGACACCTTAGTGTCCATACTGATGAAAAACCTTTCCAATGTAATCATTGTGACAAGAGTTTCAGATTATCCCGTGACCTGAAAATACACCAGCGTGTCCACACTGGAGAAAAACCTTTCCAATGTAAACATTGTGACAAGAGTTACAGATTCTCCGAAGACCTGAAAAGACACCAGTGTGTCCACACTGGAGAAAAACCTTTCCAATGTAAACTTTGTGACAAGAGTTACAGATACTCAGGTGACCTGAATAAACACCAGCATGTCCACACTCGAGAAAAGCCTTTCAAATGTAAAGATTGTACCAAGAGTTTTACTCAATAATTTTCCCTAAAAATACACCAGCGTGTCCACACTGGAGAAAAACCTTTCCAATGTAAACATTGTGACAAGAGTTTCATAGATTCAAGATATCTGAAGAGACACCTTCGTGTCCACAGTTCTCACAGGACAATACAAAAGATGACCTTGCAACACAGGGAAAATCAAACGAGTTCTCAGCCTATTTCAGGGAAAAGGTCACTTCCATATGCATGGATATTGCCAAAACAAGGACAGCAAACACTGCCATAAGGTCCCCTGCCCTTTTCAGATGCACTTTATCCCAGTTCACCCCAGTAGACACCGAAATTGTTAGCAAAGTGGTAAGGGCTCTACTTGTTCCCTTGACCCTATCCCCACTAGCTTTTTCAAAACTGTTTTTAACTGCCTATCTGGTGAGTTATTAGAACTAATTAATACATCTCTGCTTACCAGTATTTTTCCTGGGTCACTCAAAAGTGCCTTAGTTAAACCCATCCTTAAAAAGAAAACACTGTCTGGTGAGTTATTAGAACTAATTAATACATCTCTGCTTACCGGTATTTTTCCTGGGTCACTCAAAAGTGCCTTAGTTAAACCCATCCTTAAAAAGAAAACACTGGACTATCTGGTTCCCAGCAACTATCGGCCAACCTCCCGTTTTTTTTGTTTTTTAATACTGTTTTTATTAGGCATTTTTTGTAGAATCAGAATTCTTCAGAATATTATTGACAATGATGAGTAGTTCAGTTAAATAAAATGAAAAAAATAACAGGCAATGTAAATGTTCCACGTACAATACATAATAAAAAAAGACATAAATGTGATAAACATGAAAAAACAGTTAAACAATGAGTTTACAGACAAACAAAACAGACAACAGGACAGACACTATTGCTCTCAAACTTTCCCAACATGTTGTAAATTAAGTGAATTACAGACATTCTTTTTTTTTTAAATGATTAAAAAAAAAACACTTTTTTTCCCCTTTCTTTTCCTTTCCAATTTTCTATTGTGCTATCTATTGTGTAGGAGGGGTTAGCGTGCACCTAATGAAATATTCAATGAAGGGTTGCCATGTCTGGTAGAATCTATCTTCACTCCCTCTCAATTGTGTGAGTCGGAACCTGTGCTTGTTTCCAATTCAACAGTATCAGTCTGCGAGCCAGTAGAGTCACATATTTGACCATGTTATATTGGAAAGTAGACAGTTTGACCCCGGGCCCCCTGACTCCCATAACTGCTGTCAGTGGATCCGGGTCAAAAGGTCCTCCAACAATGTCTGACAGTGATTTAAATATACTTTGCCAATATGATGTTAGTTTAGTGCAATGCCAGAACATATGAGCTAGAGTGGCCGGCGCCTGGCCACATCTGTCGCAGGCTGGATTCACATTTGGATACATTCTGTTGAGTTTTTCCTTTGACAAATGTAATATTTTAAACTGTATAAGACGGCCAACCTCCCGTTTAAGTAAGATCCTAGAAAAACTAGTTTTTAATCAATTAATCTCATTTTTAAACGACAACGAAATGCTAGAGATTTTCCAATCTGGTTTCAGAACAAACCATAGTACAGAGACGGCACTAGTCAAAGTACTAAATGACCTAAGAAAAAACAAAGATGCAAAAACCTCTCCGTTCTTGTTCTTCTGGACTTAAGTGCAGCATTTGACACAGTGGATTACGTCATCCTTCTGGACAGACTTGAAAACTGTGTTGGCCTCTCATAGTCCAGGCAAAGTAGCATTTCCAGACAGACTAATTAAAAGATAATTTTTTTCACCATAGATCATCTCTATGAGGTGTCTAGAACAACATACTAAAAGTCCCAAGAAATCCTAGATGCGGAAATATGTTTAATTCTCATCAATTCAAGATGTGTGCGAATACCTCGAGAAAACTAAACACCCTAATGGGATTTTTTTTCTTTTGTCCTATCACAATGAAACTTTCCACAATGAATCTTAACATGAAAGTCTGATCAGTGTGTTTGATATCATTAACAAACAACAATGTAAATATTATACATTTTGGGGAAAAGTAATTTTCGTGATATGCAAATGTGGGCATATTCAATATATATTAAGCTAATTTGCATATTCAAATTAAGTTTCAGAGAAACTTGTAATACAAAAAAGTTTAGTTTTCATGTTAAGATTAATTGTGGAAAGTTTCAATTGTGATAGGACAAAAAAAAAAAAAGGCCATTAGGGACTGATCGTTATTTATCAAAGGTTGGTATGGTGCAAAAAAGGGGGGGGTCATTAAACAATTTTTTGAGCCTGAGGGGGGGATATGTTTATTTTTATTTTGGCTTGGGGGAGGTTGTACAACTTTATTTTGCTGAATTTTGTATTTAAAAAATGTTTTGATTATTTTGTTTTTCATAGTGTTTCACTCATATATATCTATATAAAGTTTACCCTGTGTGGCGAGTGTACTTGGTATCTTCCATGTGTGCGCAACAGCGTATGCAAATAGAACAGATCTACAAGCTAACAACGTGTTGCTTGGTGACACGTTGTTAGCTTGTAGATCTGATTCTGTTCTACCAGCAAAGGTCCCTCCCCCGGCCGCTGATGTAGTTTACGTCTGACGTGTACCCACTTCAAAACAGCGCGGGACAGATTGATTCTGCGTTCATAACATTTCCAGTAGAAAAAGCGAAAAATGTTTCAAGCTATGAACCGCGATGTTTGAATTGTGGGCCAGCAGCAGCAGGCCGCTGAAAAGAGCGAGTGTTGTCGGTCAGAGAGGAGGAAGGCGAGGAGCAGGCTGACAGCACCGCTGCTATGGTTGCGGTGGTTGTGTGAGGTGTCTCGGTGAAACCCAGCGCCGCATCAGCGCAGCATGATAATAACAACAATAATAATAATGTTGGGGCTGAGGTCGTGGATGATGTTACGATATAAACTTCTCACAAGTTACTGTTTGTGACTGAAATTGATTGTGAACGAACATAGAAAGTAGCAAAACATCACAGGAACACCTTGAGGCCTTTATGTTGATGGGCATGGAACATTTTGATGGAAGAGACTCTACCGTCTTTGGACAACGCATCGTCAACATGGTGGCAACCGTGGCATGCAGGCGAGACAGATTCTCATTCAGAATACGGTAGGGCTGGTCTAAAAGCATGCAGCTATCATATCATGTGCATCTTTGCGCACTCGCATTGCAATGGTGGATTGTTGGTGTGTGCGTCACAGTAGCCAGGGCTGCCATGTCTCACCCTTTGAGTGTGACAGTCACACAATTTAACCCTTTACCACGCACCACGCCAGTGACGCCACACATGCCATTTGATTTCACACGCATTATAAATAAATAAAATCTCTGCGGCTCCGCCGCGTAATAACGCGCGCTCATGTGTGCGTCCTCACAAACGGAAAAATAGCCGATCTGCATGCAGTGCTGATATATGCAGTAGGAGGGTAAACAGTGGACCAAATCCTCAGCAGGGTCCCTGACTGTGTGACGCATGGAAATGAGCCACAAGTTTAGTAGCCTACTTGTGTTTTGTCCGCGGTGCCATGTAGCTACTTTTGTCTGCGTATGTGGTTGTAATAGATTAAAGAAAGAGTTATACTATTTGGTGGTGCCTGGCTGGCTAAATGAGCCGAGCAGGCAGTTGAACGTTGATGTTGCGCAAATTGTGCTTTTCTCTGTGGAGTATGACGCTGTAGTATAACTAGTATTATGGTATGCGACTGCGTGACATATTTATTTAGCATTCATTCATTTTCATCATCCTGGGCTTGGGCACAGAGGCGAGGGGTGCCCACTGCCTTGGCAGCTTGGCTAGAATGACTTTACGCACGAGGCTCACCTTAAAAATAGCCAATCTAAGCTCATACATTTGCGTCGCGTCATCAGTGTGTTGTTGTGAGCTTGTAGGTCTGCGTATGCTATTTTCGAAGCTGCCAGATTCATATTTAAATCTTTAGCTGGAAGAATGCAATGGCATATCATCAGTGTTGAGTGTTGACCATAATGTAATGACGGATATGGAACCAAATGAACCCCAGACGGCCGCCGCCTAATAAACGATCAGCGTTTACTTTATGCTGCTATACTGTTGGTGTGAATATAAAATAAATATGGTCTATGGTGTTGGGGGGGGGGGGGGGGGGGAGGTCATATATATTCTTCCAGTCCCTGAGGGGGGGTCCCGAAAAAACATTTGGAGGCTGGGGGGGGGATGAGGTAAAATAAAAAAATGAAATCACATCTGCACCACCCCCCCCTGGTGGATAAATAACGATCAGTCCCTTAGGGTGTTTAGTTTTCTCGAGGTATTAGCACACATCTTGAATTGATGAGAATTAAACATATTTCCGCATCTAGGATTTCTTGGGACTTTTAGTATGTTATTCTAGCAACAGCGTCGCAATCCCCGGACGGCAAAGTATGACTACATGCCACAACCCTGATCCGATCAGGGCTTGTCGTCCTGGGTCAGCCCTCGACGACATGGAAATGTCGTCCTGGTCACTCATAGCCATGAATACAATTCCTCAGCCGACACAAATGCAGGTCGGAGCATTTGTGTCGTCTGAGGAATGCCACAACACCGTGCGCTAAAAATAAAAACGATAAAAATAAAAACGATACACCATTTTTCACAAACAGCTGTAAATATTCTGAGCATTTTCATACTAATTTGGTAATTTTCCGATGTGTATTTTTCGAGAAAAACACTTTTGCAAACCTGTGACGTCAGGTCAGATGTCTTCCCCGAGACTTTATTAACAAGTTGTATTTCATATCTCTACATCTATATCGATGGATCTATCGATCTCAGTGTGTTTGTATATAATAATAAAAAAATCTGGCATTTTGTTCTGGCACTCTGGCACTGTTAATGATTAAATGATAGATACTTAATGTATCAATCATTAAATAAAATGTTTGCTCCCGGTCGAGTCCACGGCAAGCTGCATCCGGTTTGTCACGCTATCTAGATACATGGACCCTTGGACTGTTTTCGTATCCGGTCAAACAGGATCTCGACCATATATCTATGTCACTTTAATAATATATTCACAGCGGTCTGAATGCATGTATTTAAATACATTTAACTGTAAATGATAGAATAAATTGTTGTTTACATTATTCATATTTACCTTAGTTTTGTTTGCTAGCTAGAGCTAGAATAAAATATTAATGTTTGCATGAGCCGATGACGTCATATCCTCGGCGCGCAGTGTGATTTCTCTACTACCTCAGGTAAGACGTGTTTTGTTTCCAATATTATACCTGTATAATCTTATATTTTTACTTAAAATACATACATCGTTAATTCTGCACAACCCCTAAATGATAGAACAACGCCACAGGTTTATTGTTTACGTTGACGTAACTTATGTCGGTGTATATTGGTAGCAACTAAAGCCTGGGTATCGAGGCTAGTAGACAACATGACAACACATCCCGTTCCCAAAGTTGGGTCCGGTCCGTCCGGGGACCCCCAGGGGTTCTTCAGGGAGTTCCAGGGGGTCCCCAGCTTAATGATAGTTTGGAACCAAATGGACCCGGTCCCTTATGGGTCTCTAGTCTGTACAGACCCTAGCCCTGGTCCAGTGGTTACAGCGAGTCTCTCTCTGACGCCCTCCGCAGCCGGGCTAATTGGTGTCAATTTGGGGGTCCTTGACATGAAAATGTTTGGGAACTACTGTGCTAAACAACAACTCCATGTGATGTAGAATTTGTGACTAAAGGCAAAACGAAATGTTTTATTGAGTTGTGGTTGTTACTTTACTTTATAAGTCAAACCATTTCCCTCTCAACTCCCTTACGGACTTATGTGTGTGGATGGGTGGGTGGGTGCCTGCCTGCCTGGCTGGGTATGAGCATAAAACAGCATGGTTGTTTTTCACCACCTGTGTGTAACCTAACAAACTCAATTGCACATATTAACTGTATATATGATGATTTCGAGTGTGCCAGTACTGTACAGTGACAGTACAGTACAGTAGAGGGCCCGGCACACGGTAACTCTGTCATTTCTCAACCGTTTCGGACACGGGGCGGCACGCCGGGGGTCTGGAACTACCCCCCCGGGACCCCCACACGGATTTGCACCACTCACTTCACATGGGTGTGATTTTCATTTTGGTCCATTGTACTCAAGTTAATCATAAATAGATGCAATCCAAAACATTGTGATGAAGCTCAGTGAAAACTGAGCTTTATCACAATTAGTTAGATACCGATATTAATCTGACATGAAAAAACACTGCAATAGGATTCTGAATAGAAGTTCCAACAGTTGGGTGTTACATTCTGAATCATCTTTTTTCTCTTACAGATCTTCCAACCTCAAACAAATCTCCAACTCTCCAGTCCAACACAACAAAACAAAAGGCACTTTTAAGAGCCACTCTCTCTCTCTCTCCCTCCCTCTCTCTCTCTCTCTCTCTCTCCAGCTCTCTCCCTCTCTGGCTTTCTCGCTGCCCCCTCCCCCCCCCCCCCCCCCCCAGCTGCAAAAAAAATGACGAAACCAAAAGTTAGACAATGTCCAAAATGTCAGGCATTGGCAGAACCAGGGAGCAAAACCTGTTCCCAATGTTCACAAGCTCTGGCCATAACAGAAAAATTGGATAAAAAATTAAAAAAATATGACGCTAAGTGGAGAAAGACCCAAGTGAAAAATAAGATCACCCACCGAGCTGTGGACAGTGCAAGAGTTGCAGTAAGTAAATCTACATATATTTAGATCTTGAAAAAAGAATAATAATAGAATATCATGTAAAAAGTTAATAGAAAAGATCATTTTAAAAGTGAAAGTTTGATATATTATAGGTTCATTGCACATGAAGTGAAATATTTAAAACCTTTTTTTAATCTTAATTATGGCATACAGCTAATGAGAAAAACATCCACACCCGTGTGAAGTGAGGGGTGCTCTTATCTGTAAAACAAACATTGAGACAAAACAAACATTAAACCTGTATATAAGGAGGGGCTAGGGCCTCTCAAAAATAAAAGACCAATCAAAACAAGATTTATAATGCGCCTACAGAAATGTCAACCATCTGAAAAGTAGGGTTACTTTTGAACAAATTGCTTCGTCAATCGGCTATGGCATGGAGGCAATTAGCCAGGTTTGATTTGGTAGAGGTCTTCAGCACTACTGTGTGGTTGGGTCTGGTGTCTCATCTTCCTCTTAGTCCAGCAGCCAAGGTGGACGTGTGGGAAATTTGGTATATAGTATTTATTTTATTATATATACATTCATGAATCCACTTGCTGACCGGCTGTTGGTATTGAGCAATATTTTTTATAGGGGTTTCTTGTGACCCTACCATTAGCATGGCAGACAAAAATGTCAAACTTTCCTTATGCTTTAAGTAGCATGTGACGTGTCAAACTAGGGGGTTTTCATGATTCTAAATCCATTCCAAGCATTCGTTTTTGACAAAAAAAACACTCCTTATTCAACCATAGACGTCATGACAAATGTGATGAGGTCAGCACATTTTGGGCAAGTGGCTATGGCTGTTTTTAGCCCATTTTGTGAAAAGCTAATGGTTTGAATGTATTCATAATCATGAAACCCCCTAGTATGACATGTCACATGCTACTTAAAGCATAAGGGAAGTTTGAAAACTTTGCATACCGTAGGATGTTAATGGTAGGGTTGTGACCCTACCAGACAAACCCCTATAAAGAATCAAGTTGCTTGATTCAGGGGGGTGAAGCAAAGCATCGTTTGTGTTAGTGACTAAACAAACATCAATTTCTCTTCATTGTCAATGGCGTTTTTAAAACAAACATTGACCTAAACACAAACATTAAACCTGTATATCAAAAAATGATTTTTTTCAAAAGTCGGCCTCCTGGTGGCGCTATAACAGGCTGTTCTGGGAAACTTGGGGCAGAGGTTCATCGTTTGCATCCAGGGAGTGTGCACGCAAAATGTGGCACCGTTAACGGTGCCGGAGATTAGCTGGTAACAGACGGACGCACGCACACACGGACGGAGTGCAAAACACACCCTGGGTGGACAAATATCTAAATACTGAATCGAGCAACTTAAAAACTGTCAAGCTGGGGTTTTCACACAAGCCTGTAGGCGATAAAATCACTTCTTATAAACCCTAGGAGACTAAACATGCGTGATTTGTTATCATATCTATTTTTTTGGGATAAGTCACGATGAAATATCAATGGAGAGTACCTCAAGTTGCCATGTATTGCTGTACTTCAAGGGTTGTCCTTAATTAGCAATAATGTAGTGGTACCAACTGCTGTTCTTCATTTGTTCATTTCAGATTACAAAACTTGGGAGTTTGGGCTTTAAGCCAATCTTATTCTTTGCCCGAAAGAATGAGAGGAACAATACCTGGAAGGCAGAACTCATGGTGTCCCCAGGCATGGATATGACAGTCCAAAAGGATCTTGTGAAAAATATGAAGTGTGCATATCAGTATCTCCTCGAATCTCCATGTAAGTGTGTGTGTGTGTGTGTGTGTGTGTGTGTGTGTGTGTGTGTGTGTGTGTGTGTGTGTGTGTGTGTGTGCGTGTGTGTGTGTGTGTGTGTGTGTGTGTGTGTGTCGAGCCCAACGACCTTACAGGCGAACGTATGAATCATGATAACTAGTCTTTAAGTATATGATGTATCGCCATGTTTTATTCATGCTTATAAATCGCTCTGGATTAAGAGCATCTGCTAAGTGTTTGTGTGAGCGCGTCTTCGTTAATAAGTACACGTTTAAAATTAAAGTAAACATGTTAATTGATTAATCACAGGGAGTCAGCAGCAGGACCTCTCAGAGGAGCTGGACGTCCCAGAGGAGCAGCAGGACGTCCCAGAGGAGCTGGACAGTCCAGGCGAGGAGCAGCAGGACGTCCCAGAGGAGCTGGACAGTCCAGGCGAGGAGCAGCAGGACGTCCCAGAGGAGCTGGACAGTCCAGGCGAGGAGATTTCACCAGTTGAAGACGTTCCTCCTCTCTCTGCTCCCACCCCACCAGACTCTACTCCTACTCTTTCGAGTCCAGAAGAGTTTCTCATCCTTACCCCAGTTCTAGACATTCCTCCTCTCTCTGCTCCCACCCCACCAGACTCTACTCCTACTCTTTCGAGTCCAGTAGAGTTTCTCATCCTTACCCCGGTTCTAGACGTTCCTCCTCTCTCTGCTCCCACCCCACCAGACTCTACTCCTCCTCTTGCATCTGCATCCGCATCTGTCTGTGCTCCCACCCTACTGCCTCGCCAGAAGAGAAGAGGAAATAAGCCAGTGCCAGTGGATAGGAATCCTAAAAAAAAAAAAATCTCTGCTCCCACAGACTCTACTCCTCTTGTGAAGGCGGTGAACAAAAAGAAGAAAGTCGGTACGTTTTGCTTAGTATGGTGTTACTACTTTTCTAGCCTCTAGGCAAATATTAGAGTTTTGCCAATTTTAAAGTTTTTAAACAGGCTATTGTTATACAAGACCCTACATGTTCTCTGGGACCCAAGGATTAATGTGGTTAAGCTAATGGGGCTCTGTGAGTGAAACTCAGATGATTAATATGTGTTTGCCAAAAACTAGGCACAAACTCACATGGACACAAGTGTAAAATGCTGCCGATATTAACAAAGGCCCATGGCTTAATAAACTGTTGTCTTTTCATCATTTAAGGTTGCAAGACATGTAACAATTACCAATTAGCCTTCAAATACAAGGAGATACTTGGGAGAAGGCTACACGAGGTAAGAATGTAATATATACTGTATGTAATTTGTATTGTAACAAAGCTTATGGCCCCTATACACTGTACGATATTTGCTCTGATTATGCTGTTGGGAGCATTTTAGGCGCTCGCTGACAAAACCCCCGCTCTAATGCAAGATCGGGCTTTGTCAAATATTGTCAAAGCCTAATAGTCTCACAGTGTATAGATACAGGAAGCAGAGAGATTGAGTATGGGAATGACATGTAGCAAAGGTCTGACCTGCCCTGGAATCAACCTTTTTGATTGATTGATTGAAATATTTATTAACAGTTTGCAGAATTACAGTACATTTCAAGCACAAACTCAATACAAAGACTGTTAACTGCGGGAGCTAACTATTTCCGTAGACAACGCCCTGGTAACGTCTGTCCCAACAGCCAGGAATCTTGGTGTTGTCCTGGACAGTCAGCTCTCGTTCAAAACTCACATCACAGCTGTCACTCGATCCTGTAGATTCACACTCTATAACATACGACGAATTAGACCGTTCCTCACCCAGGAATCAGCCCAGCTCCTAATCCAGACAACAGTCTTGTCAAAACTCGACTATTGTAACTCCCTCCTTACTGGCCTACCAGCATGTGCACTTAAGCCTCTCCAGCTGATCCAAAATGCTGCAGCTCGCTTGGTCTTCAACCAGCCAAAATTCTCACATGTCTCCCCCCTGCTCCGCTCCCTCCACTGGCTCCCGGTCGCTGCCCGCACAGAATACAAAACTCTGATGCTGGCATTCAAAGCAACCAAAGGTATGGCTCCCCCATATCTTGCAAGTATGATCGAACCCTACAAACCCTCCCGCTCACTCAGATCAGCCAACGCAGGGAAGCTGGAAGTACCCTCGCTAAAAGCGCCTGGACAACGCTCCACACGTCCCAAACTCTTCTCCCTTCTGGCTCCAAAACTGTGGAATGCACTTCCCATTGCAGTCAGAACTGCAGCATCACTCCCAATCTTCCGCCGTAGTCTGAAAACCCACCTTTTCAGACTCCATCATGGCCCATAGCACTTACCCCACCCCCTTAGATAGCAGTTCTGTAGACTTAGATAGCATTTGATACAGACTTATAGCATGTTATGTAGACAGCATAAGTGCATTGTATGTAGTCATAGCACGTCATAGTACATATGTATAGCATAGTAGTATAGATGTATAGCTTATATGTATAGTTTCATTATAGATATACCACTGTTACTTTCTTAGCTTACGCCGGTAGTTTCATGATAAATGTTTTTATGTGATGTATTCCCATGATTTTTTGTTCTTGCTTAATGTAAATCGCTCTGGATTAAGAGCGTCTGCTAAATGCCTAAATTGTAAATTGTAACTGTGAGTGGACGACCCAATTAAGCATTACACTTGTTTACAACAGGGTCCACCATGTTCAATTCATCAAAACATTTAGAGACGTACAAATAGACACTTCTATATAGTTAAAGAACAGAACAGGAATTCATCATAAAGGATGCAAAAAGGGAAAAGAAACATATACAGTGAGGGAAAAAAGAGGGGGTGGGGGGGGATTCAGATTTTACGGGGGCCAGTTTCGAATTGCAGCCGTCCGTAGGTGCCCTTTGAGAGCGGTTTTGAAGGAGTCAAGGGATTCACATGTCTTAATGACTGTTGATAGGGCATTCCACATTTTGGTGGCATAGGAACGAAAATAATGTAGTCCCTTGTTTGTGCCGAATCTGGGTTTTACATGGTTTGTTGCACTCCCTCTGGGGTTGTGGGGACTGACTGTCAGGCGGTAGTACTCCCCATAATAACTTGGCTATCAGCACCACAGAATGTTAATGTTCATGTTAATTTGTCTTTTTGCTGAACATCACTGAGACAAGAAACAGTAATAAAATAATGGTATGCCTTAACCAGTGATTTATTATACTGTGTGTGTGTGTGTGTGTGTGTGTGTGTGTGTGTGTGTGTGTGTGTGTGTGTGTGTGTGTGTTACAGCTGCCAAACGAGCAAGAGAGAGAGAAACAAGTGTTAGTGCGTTGGGAGCCTTGCACCAGTGGATGGTAAGACATTTGTCTATTTACACTATTTGTCCTTCCAGAGGCAGTGGTTTCTGGCTGATAGTCATTAGTCATGCACGTTCAAGGGGTGAACGTATAATTCTAGTATACGGCATATATGGCAGCAGATTTTCCTGAACACTGCCGATCAGAGCGGGTTCCACTTGGACAGGACTACTCAACGAAAATCCAAAAGTCCAAAGGCTGCAAACTAAAAATATCTGTTATTTTGAAACATTATTTTTTTTTATTTTGTAACAGACTACACGTCTAGTTTAAACCTCAATGAACAAAAACATTGTGATCAATTATTAAGTTACAAAATTGGAGTCCTCATTTACAAATTGTTAGGAGAACATAGGGCCATATCTTTGTTTTGGAACAAACACTACAATACTTACAATTATGTTCAAAACAATCACGATAACTAATTATATTTTTATTGATCATGACGGCCCTGACGGGCCACAGATGCAACTAGAACTGCACTCTGTCGGGTGCATACTTGCTTGTTGCTTGTTGCTGTATCCGATAATAGTAGGGAGATATCCATATAGGGGTATGTCAAACTCCAGAACATTAGGGCTGCATGATAATGTTTTCCCCTGTACACCAAATCTCTTCAACAAAAATAGATGATCTACACACCTTGTAGATCTTTTATTTTCTTCAATGCTACAAGGGTTCAAGTTGTTAAAACAAAAGAAATAAATCCTATTACACTTAAGACTTTGCAGCCCATGTTCTAAATTAATTAATTTCATTTTATTTATTTCTACTTTTACAGTGGCAAGACCTGGGAAAACAGCTGGGAACCAGCAAGGAATTACCCAGCTGATGTCTGGACCATGCCTCTGATATAGCCTTAAACATGCTCTGTTCTCATTAAAAACCATTTGCACTTTGAATGTTGTTTCTTCCAAGTTCTTCAATTTCTGTATGAACCTCATGAACAGAGGTGATTATAGTTTACTACAGTATGTAAAGTTATTGTGCCCATATATACCTAATTTCACTACTTGTATTCCTAAAACTAATTATTTTCACTTTTTATTTTGTCCCAGGGGTTCTCCATTTTAGCCTGTGACATGTACTGTAAACGGTAGTCTATCACACCTGGTTGGTGACACATCCCCAATGTATTTATTACAGTATGTCTTTCACTTTACAGTTATATATGCCTGCTCTAGCAATCTGCACTTGGACTGACAGAATTTGTGTAATGAATAAACCATTTTAAATATGTATACGGTAAGTATAATGTACAATGTAATGAACACTATTCTGTCAAATGAATGCAGGCTACTATACTGGATATGAGCATGATGCTGTATACTGTACTGTAAGCAATACAGTCAGCTGCAGTTAGACTATACAACCTATGGATAGTTGAATGAATAATTATGCAAGCTACAGTAAATCAACACCAACTATTATGACCATATAGGCTGTAAAAACGTGTTAATGTCAGTAAGTCATTAAATGCTTCACATAATGCTTGTAGTTTTGCACAACTTTCTCCATTTAACCTTAAAGTCTATAAACGTTCAGATTTCAAATCATATTCATAAGTGGTCTTCCTTATTGTTCAATAAAAAGCATTTTAAGCATTTTGTGGCCATGTTCTCAAAACGTTATAATGTATCAGAATGCAATACAACTCCCATCGCATGCTTGTCTAGACAATAGCTGACGATCGGATTAAAATGTTATTTATTGAATAATAAGGAAGATAGGCCTACATGTACTTATAACCACCCGAGGAGAATTGTAACATCCATGGCCCTGGGGTGACCACTTATGATTTGAAATCTGAACGTTTATAGACGTTAACGTTGTAAATGTAACAAGAGCACGCACTCTGAGAAGGACCTGTCTCCATCAGCGGACATGCCAAATGCTTCGTCATAGAACGGTAGCAGTTGACGAAAATAACTGATCCACAAGCTCACCAGTCATGATGCCAATTGACGCCTCTCTTGGTACTTGGTTAGACAGGACTATAATGTTGGTTTGTTTATTATTGAATCCATCTACTACTGTAGTACATGTAAACTATACAACAATTATGTTGCTGACCTTTGAACCTTATAATTAATATGTTTTACTGTAATTCTGCAAACTGTTAATAAATATTTCAATCAATCAATCAATCAATCAAGGCTTTGATGTTCTATGACAGTGATACTCAACCTCAGGCCCGCGGGCCACATCAGGCCCGCGGGACCATTATGACTGGCCCACCAATGAAAATCTAAAAAAAAGAAGAAAAAATGAAATAAAAATAAATAAATCTGAATGAAGTTATCTTTAATTACATTATTATAAGTAATACTATTAGAGTTGTACTATTACTCGAACGAAAATAAAAGCTTGGGGGGGGGGGGGGAGATGCAATGCAAATGAAAGACATATACTGTGTATCCCTATTCCCTGACATAATTTTATAGCTAAACGGACAGAATTCTATTTTATTTGAATGATGAAACCCAGCTACCATTAATAGTTGGAAATGGAAATTGCGGAAATGGAAATTGAGGAAATTGCGGAAATGGAAATTGCGGAAATTGCAGAAATGGAAATTGCGGAAATGGTAATTGCAGAAATTTCTCTTCACTTATAGCTATCTATTTTCAGGTAGATTGTTTTATTTTACTCAGTCAGCCATATCACTACTCATTTTTTTTCATGAAAAAGGTCATAGCTGGGTAATCTATTTTCAGGCAAATTGTGTTTATTGTATTTTATTTTACTCAGCCATAACAATTTATTTTCTGTTAACCAACTTGCTGGCTGGCAGGCAGGCAGACAGCTACTCATAGACAGGCAGACAGACAGACAGCTACTCATGGAGAATTGGACAGGCAGGCAGGCAGTCAGACAGCTACTCATAGACAGGCAGACAGACAGCTACTCATGGAGAATTGGACAGGCAGGCAGACAGCTACTCATGGACAATTGGACAGGCAGGAAGGCAGACAGCTACTCATAGACAGACAGACAGCTACTCATGGACAATTGGACAGGCAGGAAGGCAGACAGCTACTCATAGACAGACAGACAGCTACTCATATAGACAATTGGGCAGGCAGGCAGACAGCTACTCATAGACAGGCAGACAGTAAGACAGCTACTCATTGACAGACAGACAAATAACTACTCATGGACAGACAGACAGACAGACAGGCAGGCAGGCAGGCAAAGAGCTACTCATGTTATGTTATTATGTTATTATGTTATTATAACAGCTACTCATGTTATGTGCAATAATTTGTGCAGTTATGGAAACAGCTCTTTGTGTTTATGCAAGAAAATGTAACACATTTATTTATTTACATATTGTGTGCATGCACATTGTACTTTGATACATTTTGCGAAAATAAAGCAATTGAAAGAGATAAGTTATCAAGTATCATTAATGTCGTAATTTTATCTACTGGCCCCTGGCCCCTTGCCATTTTTGTAATGTGGCCCACAGGTAAATCTATTTGAGTATCCCTGTTCTATGACATATCCTTCCAACCTCTATGAGTCTAATAGTCTGGCCAGCCAGCCAGCCAGTCAGTCAGTCAGTCAGTCAGTCAGTCAGCCAGCCAGTCAGTCAGTCAGTCAGTCAGTCAGTCAGTCAGTCAGTCAGCCAGCCAGTCAGTCAGTCAGTCAGTCAGCCAGTAAGCCAGTCAGTCAGTCAGTCAGTCAGCCAGCCAGCCAGTCACCGATATGCACTGTCCCTCCTCTGTATGTGTCCAAACCATCTCAGTCTGGCCTCTCTGGCTTTATCTCCAAAACATCTGACATGCACTGTCCCTCTGATGTACTTGTTCCTGATCCTGTCAATCCTTGTTACTCCCAGAGAGAACATATGGTCACATATTTCAACACATCACTCATTTTACCATAACGCCATGCAGGAGTGAGCGAGTGGCCGAGATTTGGGGTATTGGAATTTGGCATACAGTATGTCTTGGTGCACTCTCCAGCAACGTGAGAAAGGAGGGCTGTAACTGTGTGGTATCATTTTTGACCCAGATCTGTTATAATCATAGTTATAAAGCATTATAATCTGTTTAAGAGTGGCATGCTACTATACTGTACAGCTATCACTTGGAAACAGGCTGGTCTACAATGATTAACATAAAATAGGTTTGTGCTCCAGAAATGTCCCAACTTGAATGATGTCCAGTCACACATTTGTCATCAAAACAGTGGGAATGCAACTGCAAGTATATGTTTTGCGGTTTTGTATTAACAAAATTGTTCAAATATTTCATAAGAACATTCGTATAATACATTTGAATGAAAAAATAATTCCATGGAAAGCATACAAGTAGCTTTAACTCATTTTTAATCACAATCACTGTTTGGCACATTACAGGTTATATGGATTTATTAATCATGGGAGGAAACATGAGTCACCCAGAGGTAGCACAGGCAGAAGTTATTATAACAGATACACAAGAGAATAGAGCAATAGATGAAGACCTACTGTAATAAGAAAACAAGCCCCTGGGGGTTTTGCGTTATCAGATTTGCAACCTTACTCGTTTCTTAAAACAGTCTTTTATACTCTATATTTTGGAAAAACATGTTTGCATTATGCAAAAGTCTGTTTAATAGCACAAAACAATTAAAAATATTGCCAAGAAAGCCTCAAATAGTGATGCAGTATCATAAAAACATAAAATTCTGACAATTTTATAAAAAACCTATGTATGTGGTTCTCAAACATTTTCATGTCAAGGACCCCCAAAACTATATGTAACTGGCCGCCGACCCCCATCTGAAAATGTTGTTCCAGGGACCACCCAGAAGCAAAGATATATATATATATATATATATATATACATTTGCTCAACACATTCATTCCATGCACTAACACATGGTTGGCCAACAGTAAGCTGTACCAGTTTACTGTTATGTGGCTTATTTCTACCCTATATGTTTTCAGATACAAATTTTAGCGTGATGTTTAAGTTGAAACCGAGTAATACACTGTCTGGATGTTATCTTGAATGGGAATAAAAACTGAGGATTTCTGTAATCAATAGCAGCTGTGTTGGACAGTGTTGCACGGATGCGCCGATATGGGGAATTAAACGGGTGAGCTTCATTTTTATTGGCTTTTATCGATGTGTATTTCTCTGTGTATTCCCATTTTTTGGGCATCCATTGTTAGGTATGGCCATATGATGACCACGGATATGGTCTCAATTTTTCATTTCACTACTATCAAGTCCATGATGATGCCCACTTTGGGCACAGCAGTGGTGGTGGTGGTGCAGAGAGGGAGAGCAATCACCACCGCATCATACGGCAAAAAAAGAGCGAAAACATGGTAATCCAATATATGGGAGGAGTCCGTCAAGGACAGGGGTCTGGTGAGGCTTTAAGAACGTGCTGTAGGAGTGGGTGAGAGAGCGAGAGACAGAACCACAGGAGAGCTAAACAAAATCGTCATCAGACATGTCGGAGCCGCTGTCATAATCCTCATCCGAGTTGTCCAAAAAGGTGACGTTCTCTGCTCCACTCAAAGCCTGCATGTAACATGCTCGTGACTGCATCATCACCTTTCTCATGTCCCACTCCTTCTTGAGTATTATGCAGTGCAGACCTCTCAACCCATCTTCACTTAGGTCCCAGGAGTCTTGGGGGTAGAACACAAAATAAAATCTGTTAGTAACAGTAATCATCAATGGTGTGTATTATATTCATGATCAGGGATGGAGCATGTGGCATCATCAGGGATGTCATCAATATTAAGCCCATATATGGAGATCCAAACTCTACATCTGACCTCAAACCCTTAGATCTCCATATATGGAGCTGACCTGTTCAGACATTCCATATGTTGATCTTTCCCCATCCATCCTTCCTCTTCGATGTCTCCCTTTTGACTGATACCAGTCGATTTAAACTCTAGACGGGCCTGGCCCAAAGTTATTAGTGCAGCCATGCCCGGCAGCCGGCAAAAACTTAACAGGCCTGAAAATTAAGATCTTACCAGCCAGCGCTCGCCCAGCAGTCTGCCGTTACCCAGGCGGAATGGCGGATGCGTGCGTCTTACTGGTAATGTATTTTAAGTATATTGTGGCGACTGGTACACACACCCAGGAGACAGAAAGACGTTTGCCTATTCCAAGGCGTTTAATCCCAAAGACAGTTTAACAAACAGTGGCTTTAAATCATCACTTTCACGTATTGGCAACACAAGGAGGTAAGATAGACAGTTATGTTCAGTTCCTCTTTCTTGCCGGACGATGGTGCTCTAGAGTCGTTGTCGCTGGACCAAGTCTCTGGACTTCAACGGGCGTCTGAGAGCGTGATTAAACACAGTCGGTCTGCTGCCCGGTGGCACTCAAATAAACATGGGAAGTACGTTGCTACTCAGCTTGTGGACGAGCGCTCTCGCTCCGGTTCCTCCACCGTGTACTAGGGTCGTTGTCGCTATTACTCCGTCCTTTTCCATCCCATGCATGTATTAGTATATGGATCCGATCCTCCTCTTCACCAGTCTGTCATAGTACAGTCTGTCATAGACGTGCTTAGCGCGTCTGTCATACAAGCCTGGTAGGAGAGAGGACAAGAGGTAATCAATATTATGCTGTTCACTGTTCATGTTAGTCACATAGAATGTGCTCGTGAACGTGGTGCTCGACTCACCGCCCAACTCGCCCGATAGCGTGTTGTTTCACCCCTGGAGCCTTCATCTGAAGTGAGGCAGAGAGATCTGTCTTTTGAACTGTGGCGCTCCTTTGACTGAAGGCAGGTGACGCGCATTCCAGCTGATCAAGGAGGTGACGCGGTACATACCTTCCCTCTAGTACCCGCCCTAGAGGTTGGTGCGTTCCTCTTCTCTCTCTCTGCCTCTGCTGGCCTCCAGGGGTGTGCCTACCTGTTGGGCGGCGTTCTGCCATCGAGACACCACAATATCTATAATGAATTATAGACATGCATAGGATGCATAGAAAGTTTTAGCAAAAGATGTTATCGCAATACATACTTGTCATTGTTCCAGAACAAACAATGCAGGACATCTCTTTCAGGTCACGGGCACAAGCTGAAAGAGTTCTCCAGTGATGCTCCATCTCGGTCACAAGGATTTCCTTCTCCTCCTTGAGTCTCCTTACTGCCATGATGGTGTCAAACGCCTTTCTCTTTTTTTTGAGTCCGACATAATCTGGAATGCATTTATGACAAAGATTCACAGGGATTAACGAATTGATGCTTATAACCACCAACTCAACGAGCAAGCGAGTATATTATGGGTCATTACGTGTCAAATTTGTAAACAGACTAGTGTACACACCACCGTCTTGGAGCTGCCATGGCCATGCTGTATCCACAGTCAGGATTGTGTCCATGCACAGGGATTCTGTGCTAGGAACCATCGCATTGTACCGCTCCACAACAGAAGTAAGGATCTCCGTCTCCCTCCTTATCTTGGTACGGAGCCTGGCACGAGCTTTGTTTCCATCGTTGTCTCTATAGAGACGCTGAGACCTCCGCTTGATACTGGTCACCATCATCTCAATACTGTTGGCCAACGCATCTGGCTCATCAGCAGTAGTTGTTGTTGCTGCAGAGAAGAAATGAGTGTGTGTACAAAACTAAATTATAAGATACAAGGGTTAAGTGTCAGACAGAAAAAGCTATTAAGGAATGTTCTCATTGACCATGAAATATTTTTTCTCTAATGCTACTCTCTAATGTCTATTACTTTGGCATCAGACAGTGACACAGGTCATTGAAAGCTGCTGTTAAGGGTTTGGAGTGTTTGCTGGAGACCAAAATACACAATGCTCACTTAAGCCAGTTGCACACCAAAAATCATATATATATAGATATTCCACTGTTAGGTTCTTGGGCTTACGTATGATTCATGATGACTATCTTTTATTTGATGTATTACCATATTCTTTGTTCTTGCTTAATGTGAATCGCTCTGGATTAAGAGCGTTTGATAAATGCCTAAATTGGCTAAATACCCTACCTTATTCTGGAAAACAAAATGTGCATTAACAATAATAATTTTCTCACTTTCTGCCCACTCCTGGACGTCCTTCACCCAGTCTTCCAACTGGCTCTCAGCCACTGCAAAATCAACCTTCATTGATTCCAGGTTCTGGAGCTGGCTTTGAAGATCTTTAACGCACTACAATGACAAAGAAAGACAAGAAAACAAATGTTGTCTCAAACATGTCAAATACTTTCACATGGAACATTAAAGTGGAAAACCAATCATTATCAACATTGAACTATGTCATTATACCTTAGAGTTGTTGTGTAGAACGATACAATTTCGTGATGTCACTGATCACATGACAATCTAATGGTGCATTCACACGGGCAGATTAAACAATACAAAAACGCGTTGTGAGATTTGAAGCAGATACATTCATCGTTGAGCCTTTGCAACGTCATGTCGCTGCATGGCTTCCTTTGACAATGAATCGTTTAATCTGCCTCCTGTGAAGGCAACATAAACGGAGGTTTATGCTAAACAGAAGGGGGGACTTTTTCATTCCTTCGACACTAAGGTATATTAATGACACAGTTCACTGTTGTAAATGAGTAGATTTCCCCTTTAAAGAACATTACTGATGTCATTACCTTCCGATATCGGCGAGACAAAGAGGTGGCTAAATTGGCAAACTTCTGTTGATTCCAGCGCATTGCCATAAGCGTCAACATGTCTGTGCGTCCTGCAAATATAAAAAAGTTGCAAACATTAACCAAACTATTTTGCCGATTACATGGTCACGAGGGTCAACATGTCTGTGTGTGATTCAAACTGAAATTGATGTTTAATATCATCATAATATAGGTTAACCCATTTAGAACTGAGGATGCATATGTGTCACCTCATTGTTTTAAAAGCTTTAACCATAAACCATTATTTTTTGCTTTATCTGTTGAAATATAGAAGCTTAAAGCTATGAAGTGCTATTTTTTTGTGCAAATCCTTAAATATATATTCTTTCACAACAACATATTGTCAAATAGGGGTATTTGGGGATAATTATGTGGGTCCTTGACATACAAAAATTTGAGGACCAGACATTTTGTAGAATTTGGTCCCAGGTGTTAATGGGTTAACACATTTGCGAGTATGATTATACAGTATATGTAATGACCATTTCCTGTATTAGCAGGGAGCTGTCAAAGGGCTGGTATAAGAGGCTCCTTGAGGAGGTCTTATAGAGAGGATCTGTATCTTGCCTTCGGCGTTGGAAGTACCTCCTTTTTATATTGCTTGTAGTATATTATTATATTATTGATCTTCTTTCTACTGCTTCTTCTTCTGACTGACTGACTGGCACACTTCTTAGTCTGACTGACTGCTGAGTCTGTGCCACACTTTATAGGGTGACATGACGTTGTGGCCTGACGTCACGCCACCGACCGTTTCGTGACAACAGTATATGCACATTTTTTAAATGTTGCAGTATGTGGTCATCTCACCAGCTTTAGACATGTGCTTGGTGGTCACTCCAATCCTTGAGAGGAAGGCGTTACATTGCTCCACCTCCTCCCCTAGTGTCTGACCCGCGCCATCCTGGTATTGTCCACTCCATTTCACCTGGGTAAATATACAACAACAAATACAATGCACAGATGATGTTGACATCCATGTGCTGGTGTTCTGATAAAGAAATCACATGAGAATGTTTCCTTACCTCACATTTGAAGTCGTGGGCCTTGGCGTGAAACACTGACAAGAAGGGCTTCATGTCGAGAAGCTGTTTGAGCTCTGGACATTTGTTGCTGACCTTTTGCAGGTAGGGCCAGTATTTGCAGGCCACGTCCATGCAGAAGAAATTTATTTTCCTGCTGGCCAGCTGGTTCTGTAGGTACAATGGGTACGCAAATATTTCCCCCCTGAACATGTTAAGTGCCCCGTGTAGCACTCCATGCCTGCACACTGCCAGCTCCAGCCCCTCCTCGTCAAGGTTACTGGTGGACTTTTTGGACGTCTCCCTGGCTGCAGACCACTGACCACCACAAACGCCTCTTCCAGAGACCTACAATATGGAAAATGGATAATGAAAACATTTTCGTATAAGCAATGAGCTTATTGTAAAAATCTACGAGGGAACCTAGGGTACCGCCGTCCAAAATTCAGAAAAGGTAACCGAGGGTTCCGAAAAGGGGCTAGCTAGTCCACAAAGCTGGAGACATCTTCATCACTTGCGATGAATTTTCCATCAAAGATGGCCTGTTCCTCAGATCTAAGAAAGAAAGACAACATACTCAACATTGTCATTTTACATCTTTCAGGCTAAGGTTTCTTGGTGCAAATAAGACAAGTCTTTTGTTTTCTTGGTAATTTTAATGCTGTTACATTATACTCATTTTGAATTACCTGGCTGCTGCGCTCTTAAAGCGATACAGTTTACGATTCCCATCCACCGAAATCGCTACCATTTCTGGCGTGCAAGCAGGACAACTGAAGGGCTCCTCCTTGCAGATGTTGTCTACCTCGAACTGTACAACTTCCCACTGAAAGTAGCTTTTCAGGAAGGAATCGGCACAGATGGTCCCAGTCTATTTCAAAATAGGAAAATCAACTGCTAATAACGAGCAACAAATTCAACGCACATGAAAAAAATACTGTAGGCTAAATACCATACTCACTCTGCCAAAGTGGACAGTTCGAGCTTGTAGCATTCTTAAAAATGCCTGACAGGACAAGCCTGGTGAAGCCATCTTCATTTGGTGAAAAGAAAAAAAGATATCTGTGTCATACACCGTCGAAAACTGAGGGGTAGCAGGCCAGTAGTTCCTGTGAATGAGATGGTCCACTCCAGCAGTCCACGTGGCTTTGCATGAGTTACAGCTCAGGTCAGGCATCCTGAGATCATATCGTCCTGGAAAAATCAAAGACACTATAATGTAAAACTTAGCGTGGCATAAATTAGTCAATAGGCATGCGTTTGATTTAATAAATACACCTATGACAAACCTTGTGGGAATTACTTAGTAAATATATTTTTTAAGATGCTTTTTAAAAAAGGACAAAAACTAAATCCCATCCTTACCATCTTGTGTGATCACAGCAATGTTCTTTCCCGGGTTGACCCTCAATGCATCTGGACAACTGCAGATATTGTCCGGTATCCGCACAGGTACAAAGCGCTCTGAAAAACATCATACATTTGAATTTAGATAATTGAAGAGACTGAATCTTTACTTAAGTTAAAAAGATTCATGGCCGTAAGTAAAGTAGTAAGCCTTGCAGAGCCATGAGGCCCATATAGGGCAGGAGCCTATCTCCTGTGTCTGTAGGCCACAAGGCCATTGACCATGGCCGTAACACAAGACGAAAAAGGCATTGTTTAAGTGGTCAAACTAATGAGTTTAATGAGCAGAGAGGACGTGGTATGGTCTACTCAGTACTCACAAACAACAACTTACCACAATGGCAATGAGCTTTATCCTCAATACAGGTGGTGGGAGACAAAGGCTGGAAGAACCCGGCAGTCATCGCATTCCTGTTGTGGAACACGTTCCTCATGTCTGTGTGGACGATGATGTCACATCCAGCACACAGGAATGGGCGTGGTTCACAGCCATGACAGGACACAGCAGCTGCATTCACGGCACACTGTTGGCACATGCGTGTGCCTACATTCTGCTTTGCTGCAGTGCTGTTAATCAGCTGGGGTCTCTGTGCCCGCCATCTCTCTAAGAGAGAGCGGTTCCGTGTGGCCCAGTCTGATGAAGCTAGGAGAGGAGCTGTTGGGGTTGGGGCTTCCTCAATGTCAGCCGAGGCAACGCTCAGAGAGTGCTGGAGCTCTTGTAAGAAACGCTCTGTATAAAGAGTATGGGATATTTAAAAACATGTTGTGCTTAGAAAAATAAATAAAAAAGTATAATAATGGCTGTGAAAGGGGTAGTTGCCCATTTATTGTGGCAAATGTGTAATAGAAAGACGTAATTAACATTCAAACTCATTGGCAGATTATTACAATATATATTATGAACATATTGCTTTACACTAATGAAATACACACCAAGGGCAACTGGAGCAACGGAGACCTCAGAGATGGTGTCAGGAAGATCGATCGGAGGAACAGGTTTCTGACTGCAAGCACCTGGACCATCCTTCCGACTCGGACCAGCTATAACAGGACAAAAACAACACCACTCATAACATTATTATAAATTGTCAGCCTAGTTATTATCCTGAGGGGACTAGTATACTTTTCCCAAACCATAATGTGGACAGAATTAGCGTAACTTATCTGCCTATGGATAATCATTAGGACTGATTGCAGTGATGTAAATAGGTTAAGTGTAATGGGTTTATGGGACCCAGGGGTGGTCTTTTAGATGGGTCCCAGGGACATCTCACAGTGCGTTTTAACAGTGGGAGAACGGCGAGCGACACATGAATTACATTGGCTATCGCCTAATCGCGATAGCCAATGGCTAATAATGGTTATATTCATGTAGAAAATGTATCCGACAACTTTAAGATTGGCAAAGTATTATGCAAAGTTGCAACCAACAGTGCAAACTAATGTAATTGTTATGTAATATAATGTATATTTTTTAGGCAGGTGATCCATTTGCCTGGGGAGTGTGTATTCCCCTGATTTATATTTAGCGTGGATTCGGTTACAGTACGGTATTGCGTCACAGGAACCCCAGGGGGTGACATGATTGTGTCCTTTCTCAACTGAGTCGGTCTAAGGATGCAGGCTATTTGCATCACTGGATTGCTGTAGCTTGAATTAGAATTAGATTTTCAATGTTTTGTACCAATTCACACCCATCAACAGACACCAGATCTGCTCATTGGGAGCAGTTAGGGGTAATAGTAGCCAGTTACGGTATCTCTTTAATTAATGTAAGAAAAAAAAAATGTATTCGGTCCACCCATCTAATGATTGAACAGTGGTCAGATGAGGGGGACCACAAAAGCTTTTGAAAGTTTCAAGTGGATTTTAGAATCAGCCTCACGTCTAAATGAGTTAATGGTATAACAATACTGACCCTGATTTGACCGATTCCTGGTTGGTCTTGGCTTTGCATGGACGACGTTCCAATTGCTGTCTCTCTCTACCCATGTCACCCTCGGTCTAGCTGCCTTTGCCTTCTTTGCTGGTGGTGGTGGTGGTGGTCTAGAGTGGTACTCAAGAGGAATGGAGTCTTTAAGACCTTTGATGACAGCTGCCCTTTTTGCTTCATCTACACTCCTTTGCAGATCCGCAATCAGAGCTTTTTCATCACTCATGGTGATGAGTAAAAAACAAACAAACAGACAGACAGACAAACAAGGGGGAAAATACACACACACACACACACACACACACACACACACACACACACGTGGGGTTGGAAGCGAGAGAGGGGAAGAGCTGGAGAGAGAGAGAGAGAGAGAGAGAGAGAGAGAGAGAGAGGGAGGGAGAGAGAGAGAGAGTGGCTCTTAAAAGTGCCTTTTGTTTTGTTGTGTTGGACTGGAGAGTTGGAGATTTGTTTGAGGTTGGAAGATCTGTAAGAGAAAAAAGATGATTCAGAATGTAACACCCAACTGTTGGAACTTCTATTCAGAATCCTATTGCAGTGTTTTTTCATGTCAAATAAATAATTGAGTTTGTTAGGTTACACACAGGTGGTGAAAAACAACCATGCTGTTTTATGCTCATACCCAGCCAGGCAGGCAGGCACCCACCCACCCACACACATAAGTCCGTAAGGGAGTTGAGAGGGAAATGGTTTGACTTATAAAGTAAAGTAACAACCACAACTCAATAAAACATTTCGTTTTGCCTTTAGTCACAAATTCTACATCACATGGAGTTGTTGTTTAGCACAGTAGTTCCCAAACATTTTCATGTCAAGGACCCCCAAATTGACACCAATTAGCCCGGCTGCGGAGGGCGTCAGAGAGAGACTCGCTGTAACCACTGGACCAGGGCTAGGGTCTGTACAGACTAGAGACCCATAAGGGACCGGGTCCATTTGGTTCCAAACTATCATTAAGCTGGGGACCCCCTGGAACTCCCTGAAGAACCCCTGGGGGTCCCCGGACGGACCGGACCCAACTTTGGGAACGGATGTGTTGTCATGTTGTCTACTAGCCTCGATACCCAGGCTTTAGTTGCTACCAATATACACCGACATAAGTTACGTCAACGTAAACAATAAACCTGTGGCGTTGTTCTATCATTTAGGGGTTGTGCAGAATTAACGATGTATGTATTTTAAGTAAAAATATAAGATTATACAGGTATAATATTGGAAACAAAACACGTCTTACCTGAGGTAGTAGAGAAATCACACTGCGCGCCGTTGATATGACGTCATCGGCTCATGCAAACATTAATATTTTATTCTAGCTCTAGCTAGCAAACAAAACTAAGGTAAACATGAATAATGTAAACAACAATTTATTCTATCATTTACAGTTAAATGTATTTAAATACATGCATTCAGACCGCTGTGAATATATTATTAAAGTGACATAGATATATGGTCGAGATCCTGTTTGACCGGATACGAAAACAGTCCAAGGGTCCATGTATCTAGATAGCGTGACAAACCGGATGCAGCTTGCCGTGGACTCGACCGGGAGCAAACATTTTATTTAATGATTGATACATTAAGTATCTATCATTTAATCATTAACAGTGCCAGAGTGCCAGAACAAAATGCCAGATTTTTTTATTATTATATACAAACACACTGAGATCGATAGATCCATCGATATATAGATGTAGAGATATGAAATACAACTTGTTAATAAAGTCTCGGGGAAGACATCTGACCTGACGTCACAGGTTTGCAAAAGTGTTTTTCTCGAAAAATACACATCGGAAAATTACCAAATTAGTATGAAAATGCTCAGAATATTTACAGCTGTTTGTGAAAAATGGTGTATCGTTTTTATTTTTAGCGCACGGTGTTGTGGCATTCCTCAGACGACACAAATGCGCCGACCTGCATTTGTGTCGGCTGAGGAATTGTATTCATGGCTATGAGTGACCAGGACGACATTTCCATGTCGTCGAGGGCTGACCCAGGACGACAAGCCCTGATCGGATCAGGGTTGTGGCATGTAGTCATACTTTGCCGTCCGGGGATTGCGACGCTGTTGATTCTAGACACTTCATAGAAATGATATCTGTTGAAAAAAAATCTATTTTAATTAGTCTGACTTTTGGGTCTAAAATGGGCTAGATTGCCTGGACTATCAGGAACAGCTCTTGAGTAGTTCAGGTCCTACCTGACTGCTCGTGATTTCCGAGTAACACTTGGTGAATACTCCTCCGACATCGTTGAGCTGACGTGCGGTGTCCCCCAGGGCTCTACTTTAGGCCCCATTCTCTTCAACCTTTACATGCTACCACTTGGCTCAGTTATCAGAAAACACAATATACACTTCCACAGCTATGCCGACGATGATGCCCTCAAAAAGTGTATTACTGACATAAAAACATGGATGTCAGAACATTTCCTTAAATTAAATGAAGGTAAAACCGAGATCCTCCTTGCATACCTTAAATTAAGGTATGCGAAGCCGCCTTTAGCTACTACGCCCCTGTGCTGTGGAACAGCCTGCCAAGGGATCTACGGTTCTCTGAATCTGTGGACATTTTTGTGGGCATTGCTTTTACAATTTACAATTTAGGCATTTAGCAGACGCTCTTAATCCAGAGCGATTTACATTAAGCAAGAACAAAAAGCATGGGAATACATCACATACAAGCATTTATCATGAAACATGCGTAAGCTAAGAAAGTAACAGTGGAATATCTATATAATGAAACTATACATATAAACTACTATGCTATACATACTATGGCGTGCTATGACTATATACAATGCAATTATAGTGCTGTCTACATAACATGCTATAAGTCTGTATCAAATGCTATCTAAGGGGGTAGGGTAAGTGCTATGGGCCATGATGGAGTCTGAAAAGGTGGATTTTCAGACTACGGCGGAACCTCCTAGAATAGATCATTGTCCTTTTCCTGTTTTTAGTCGCTCCTTTTATTATTGTTTTTCTCTTTTCTGTTTGTTATTACTATGTAGTTTATGCTTTCTTGTTGTGTTTTTGCTCTTTTTGTTATATATATATATTTTGCTCTTACTGTAAAGCACTTTGAACTGCACTCGCTGCCTGAAAAATGTGCTATATAAATAAAGATTGATTGATTGATGTCCACTTTAAACGGTGTGACCAAAGTTTAAAATAACTCAGCTAAAGCCCATCGCACACCGTCTGCGACCGTCTGCGGCGCGTTGCCGCGCGGCGCCGCCTGGAAAATAGAACTGTGTTCTATCGGCGCGCCGGGCGGCGCGGCGTGGCGGACGGAGCCGGTGTGCGATAGGTTCATTGAAAATAATGGAGGACGTCGGACACAGCCGGTGTGTGGTGGGCTTCAGACACCATTGCATTCACACCATGGGGTAAAAAAAAAGTTTCCACTATAAATGAGCTCACTGGGAGGATCAAATTAAACAGCTGTATGTTCGTATGTCGATAGACAAGGGCAATATTATGGATTATTATACTGCTCCTATATTTCAAAACAAATGCGGGTCAATTCTCCTTCTACAGCACGGCCACCCGGGCGTGGAATGCCCTGACCCATGGAATGTGTGATGTATGATGATATGTATGATGGGGCAGCGGTGGCCGAACGGTTTGTGGAGCGGTTTTGATACCGGAAGGTCGCTAGTTTGTATCCCCGGACCGGCACGTTAAAATTACCACCGCTGAAGTGCCCTTGAGCAAGGCATTGAATCCCTACCATGAAATGTTCTATGAGCAGGGCCTGGCTGTAAACAAGTTCTTGAGCTTAGTCCAGTTACCCTGGGTAAACATAGTAACTTTGCTTTGCTAAGCACCCCTCACTTTTGTTATTCTTCATATCATGTCTATGAATTGATTGCATTGGGCCTAAATGGAAATAAGACCATAAGGACTTTTCTTGTGCTATCCCTTTTGGAATAAGTGTTTGACTGTAGGCCTACTCTGTTTTGGGTGCTATAGCCCCTCCTATATTCAGCTATTAGTGTAGATTTTCGTCTTACACAAACGTTAAATGAAATTTAATGGAGAATGTAGCATTTTACATCATTGTGTCCGAGCAAATTGTGTCTATTTTACGTTATGGTGATGTACGATGATAGCTGTGGCCCTAATACATGACCTGAGACGCTTCCCAGCTACGAGAATAGACTTTTACCAAGGTCTAGCAGGCTTTGTTTCGGTGAGTACTTACGTCGTTTTGTTTATTTATTGGGATTTGAAAACCCGCGCACGGGAGTGAGAATATCACCAGAGGGCTGCAGAAGGAACTTCCACAGGGCGTAGAGAGACTCGCTGTAAGCGATCCAGGGCTACAAAAGTGGCAGCACCTGTCACTCATTAGTAGGCTAATCACTCTGTGAGGACTTAGGAGTGCATGTGTGGACTTCCTTTTCTCCACAACAGACTGTTTCGATTCTAAACCCCTTCTTGTTGCTTTTCCCTGTGTGCGATCACTCAGCAATAAGGTGCAGAACACAAAGATGAGTAGCCTATTTTTTTTATTTTTTTATTTAACACGCAGCACCTCTCTCTCTCTACATCTGTCTGTCTCTCTCTCTCTCTCGTGTGTGTGCACTGCTGCGCAATGTCACAGACACAGACGCGATCAATAATATATAGCATAAATAATAGGCAAAATATAACACTTTCCCTCTATCTGTGACTGTGATCAGCTCCTCTCACACATAACTCCTCTCTCGTGCATGCACGCCTGCTCAAATTAGCTCAATCTCAGCAACTGTGTAAATTATTTTTTTCCGTTGGGGGCGTTCGTGCTGTCTCACCCCCCGGCCCGGCCCAATGGTGTTCCGCCACTGTGCCCAAGGACACTTCGACATGTGCCCAAGGACCCGGGATTCTAACCGCCAACGCTGGGGTCATTGGACGACCTGCTCTACCTCCTGAGCCGCAGCCGCTCACATAAATCATACAACAATGGATACACAGTATAAATGAAAAAGTAAAAATACATAGGCCTATTGGTAGAAATGAAAAGTGTATGTGTAGTGGAGTGGAAGAGACTGACCTTGAATTGTTTTGTTTATATTTAAAATTACCAGAGGGCCACTAGTTCTGGAAATACTGAAAATAATTGGCCATTAATTTAAAAAAAATATATAGGCTTTTTAAATGTATTAAAATATTTATATCAATTATTTATTTTATTGAATCAAGCCTTCCAAGATCCTGGTGAATCATGACCATAAAACCTTTGATTATGTGAATAAATTATAATGAAAGACGCTAAATAAAGAGTATTTATTAAATGTAGTATATCATAATATTAAATATGCAATGTTTGTTTTCTCACAGAATCAGAGGTGTTATGGTCATGACTCATCAGGATCCTGGATGGATTGATTCTAGGCTTAGAATAATTGATATAAATATTCTAGTAAATCTCTATGGGAGAGTTTTCAGCTCTAGAGCTGTTCCATAGCTGCTCCCCAATTACACTGTATCTTGGCTCCCCCTAGTGACCCTTTATAATACGTGCACATGCAGTGCACGCTCCAGCAGGGCTAGTGTGCATGCGCACAGCCCTTAGATATCAGCGCGCACACACAGCTAGCTGTTAGCAGTGTCGTGTGAAAACACAAGTAAAACCTGAAAACAGCTTAATAATTAAAGTAAGACGTTTGAAAACAGAGTCGTCTTTAAGCAGCTCAACCCTGAAACACAGCAGGTAAGATTAACTGATTAAACCTTGTTTTTACTACATTTATCTTTTATTATTTACATGGAACAACACGACGAGTATTTCACTCATATCTGCTTGTTTGTTATAAATTATCCTAAACAAACAGTTAGCCTACTAGCAGCACTGTAGCAGTAATAATATTGTTATAAACAAGCAGTAGGCTAGTTATAGCAGCAATAATAGTATTGTGGGCCTAACCTGTTTGTTTTAAACAAGCAGTAGTTAATACTAGCAGCAGTAATAATATTGTAAGAATGTAAGTCGCTCCTCCAAAGGGAGCTAAGTCTCTTGGCTACGTGGCTTGTTGCCTGCCTGCTCTGCTGAGTTGGGGAGAGAGAAAGAGGTTTTAGATTGATTGATTGAACATTCACAGTATGTAGAATGGGTAGGCCTACACTTCGGATGCACAGTGTCAATAATACAAAAACTGCTTATTTGAGGACGAAACCATGAAAAGCACTAAGACTTGTTTACACCAGGGTCCATCAGAACATTTTCGTACACAAAAAGGAAATCATATATCCTACAGTTAAATAAAGTTAAAAAAAAGGGAAAAACCTAATTTATTACGACAGTCCGTTTTGAATTTCATGCGCTAAAGAGCAGTTTCGAATTTCGTGCTCTTTAGAGCAGTTTTGTCCTATTGTGTTGTGGCGCACACACCATTGTAACAATGGTTAATATCCTATTGTGTTGTGGTGCACACACCATTGTAACAATGGTTACTGTGCTATTGTGCTGTGGTACACACCAATTTGTAACAATGGTTCATGTAACGGACTACTACGTTTTGGCACGTTACTGTCTGTCACAGGCATGGTGGGAGTGATCCTATGTGTGTCATGTGTTCCATCTGAATCACAGCACCTGTGTGCCCTCTAAATACACACCCAGTGCTGTGTGGTGCACACACCATTGTAACAAATTAACAATGGTTACTGCTAGTGATCGACCGATATGGATTTTGGCCGATATATCCGATCACCGATTAGTGGACAATCAAAAAGCCCGATAGCCGATATTATGACCGATTATGAATAGTAAAAAAAAAAATAATAATAATAAGTAAAAATAACATAACTTTCAACACAAGAATTCCTTTAAATGTATTGGGAGAACATTTATTGCTTAGCAAGCACAAGAACAACATTGTTTTCAGTTACTTCAGTAACACGATATTGTGGGGCAGCCCTAAATGTCCAAAAATGCTAAATACAAATAGGCCTACTATGATTTCAGCATGGGTCAGGGATTCAAATGTAATCATGTATCACTATTCTGTAGTCTTCTTGTATTCTTACGTAGCCATGTAGTGTTACATAGAAAATGTTACCCTTATATAAATGTGCTACCTGGGGTAGCACCTTAATATAAGGTCACATTTTATATGCAACACTACATGGCTACGTTCTATGTAACGGTGTTACATTGAATCTCGTGACCCATACAATTGTGCTCCCTCGTATGATTTGGGGCAAAATGGCTGCCCCCAGTACTTGTTGCACTGTTGTTGACTAGAAGCTCGACCGGCCGCACATTTCATGTATGCGTCGATAATAATCATGCGTTTATAAACAAAGCAGTTCAGTAAAGTTCTCTTACTTTGTGGAAGAAGAAGAATGTCCGTCTCCTTTCACTCCGTTGATGGCGGTGGAACTGCAGCACACCGTGCCGTGGCTTCCCCTCCTGTGAGACGAGATAAAACATTCGGAAGCGAGTCAGCATGCAGTCAGTCACATAATGCTATTATATTTTACATGAGCGTTACATTACAACGAACGGATTACCTGAAAAACAAGCTCCGTGTTGCTTCTTGGAGAAGTTGAACTGGTGAGTGTTTAAGGCGGATTGTGATGGCTCATGGCTGGAAAGTTTTCCACATGTCTCTTTGAGAGAGAGAGAGAGAAAGCGAGACAGACAGTTAATTATTTCCAAGATAATAATAAAGTGTAAATGTATAAGCACGCTGTGAAGGGTTATATAATTGTGAATATCTTACTTGTAAAACAGCCAGTTTCTCCACGACAAAGTGGCAGGTGAGGGTGTCCCCAGCTCTGTGCACAACATGCTGCAGTGTTTACTTTTTTCTGTGCTCAGCACTGCAGACGCTCGCAGAGGATTCATTCGTTTCATTGGCTCATGATGTACGTTTTCAACCAATCGAAGGATCTTTTGGTCGGCACATTGTTAGTGAGAGAGGTTGTTGCGCCAATATTTGCGCATGAGAAAAAATAAAATAATCGGCCTCGATTATTTTTTTTTACCACCGATACCGATATTAATAAAAAACATGAATATCGATCACTAGTTACTGCCCTATTGCGTTGTGGGGCGCACACCATTGTAACAATGGTTACTGCACTATTGTGTTGTGGTGCACACACCACAAACTAAACATCTCACTGAGCTTAGGGAGCGGCAAAAGAGGGTGTTCATAAGAAAATCACACCTGGGGATGTACCGATGAGACAATTTGTCCGATACCAATATCCAATATAATAAATTGCAATTATGGCCGATAACCGATGTCGATATGATCTCATTCTGTATTAAAAATATATAATAATTTTGACCATTCTGAAAAAAGACTGAAATTGAAAAAAAGCAATGCCTCTTTATTCTAAAACTAGGAATGCACCGTTATTGAAATGTTGGCTCATATCCCAACATAAAAAGCCTGTATGTCTCTCTACGTCGTCCTCAGACAGCCCTCCATCAGCGTCTCTAGTCATCTTCTCTGATACACTTGGTAATGCTCCATACAGACGCCAGCATTCACATCCATAGAGGAGAACTGACTCCACGGTCGCATTTTTACGCATGCGTGTTGTTATTGTCCTTCTCTTCCAAGTTCCTCCTCCGATGACAACTCAATAATACTACTTAATTCTGTAGCCTACTAGTCTTTTTTTTATTCCGTGCCCACCAAAGCAAGCGTTATATGATATTCGATTCTGAGCCATGCTGTAAAAGCCGGGTGTCTTTGGGAGATTTGGCAATGTTAACCGGTTAACCGGTCGGTTCTGTTCATAAGAACTCACCATTTTGTAATGAAAACAAAAAACATGCTGACTCCAAGTAGCAGTTGAACTATTGCTCCATACAAGTATGAAAGTTCCATATTCCATAATTATGCAATGAACGACAGATGCAAATTGCAAAAGTCGAGACGAGAGTTGTTTTTATTTACGCACCCGGCACCGTCAACAGTCAACACTCAACAGTGAGGCGATACCGGGGATCCATAGCCACCTATTTCCTCTCAAAACAGGCACACGTTTCAAAATAAGACTGTTGTTTTTGTTTGTACTTGTGAACATTCAACCCGTGCTTTATTTTGGAATTGTACTGGAACTAAGTAGCTCTGATGAGGAAGAAGCCTAGTTGACTTGAAAATAAAACTAAAATAATAATAGAGACGTAATGTGCATTTGGGATGGCATACCGGAGCTGCCTCTACAGGTAGGGGAGCTCAAGTGAGCAAGTACCAGAGCTGAAATTAAGCACTGCCTTATTCACTTTACACCATTGATCATTGTGTAAACTGAAGTTACGTGTGATTTATTCCCTAATGCATGAATCCCATAATCTCCACATTCACATGTTGGAGAGTTGGGCTATCACCACTAGTAGTCTGGCAGCCAACAGGCTTCTTTTGTTTTTTTAAAGTCCTTCCTTAATTCACTTGATTTCAGACCGGAGTCCAGACTGCAGGTGAAGATGAACTATCCAGACTCAGCCAGGGATGTTTCTATTAAACAGGAAGCTGAAGACGTTTCTATTAAACAGGAAGCTGAAGACCAGCCACACCTCAGTAAGTTTCATGTGCTCTTCCTTTCTTTAACCCATTAAGACCCGAGACCAGATTCTACAAAAGTCTTCTAAATCATGACCATTTTCTAAAAGAAAAAAAAGAACAAAAAACTGTTTCTATGTCAGTGGTTGTCAGACTTTTCCATGTCACGGAGCTACAAAATTATCTGTATTTGGCCGCCAGTATGTCGGTAACAATTAATTTCCCATCCAGGTAGGATAGCATTATCCTGTTAATTAGCGTTTGATTTTCATTTTATTAATTATTTTTTACCCCGAATGTAATATGCATGTATACATAATTAACGTTGGTAGACGAATGGTATACATTTATGCTTTTGACATTTACTCCTTTGCAAAGACAAACAAAAAAGCAACATTTTAAATTGTTGTAGGCTTAATCGTCAATAAACAACGCATTGTGATGCGCTTTTCTGCGTACCCAAAGTCGCTTTACAGAACAGAAGTACAGACATTTTTATTAGAAAAACTATTTAAGATCAGAACACGCATTTAATATTATACAAATTAACCGTTAGGCCGATAACAATATTCTGATATTTCTAACGGTCGGCTATCCGGTTACCAGTCGACATCCCTAATCATTATCCATGGTGTTAAAGTAACACAATAAATTACTTCACATTACTTTTTTAGTATTTTGCTAAAATATTTCTAAAACTTTCAGAACTGTAACGTGTAGTTAGTAAAGTCAATCTTACAAAATGCTCATTTTGTTATGGAAGAATGGATTTAAAATTTTGGAATCCATTGTTGGAAAAAGAGAAAAGAACCCGCACTTTGCTCCAAAAGTTAAACTTTATTGACAAAGTTTTGAGCCAAGGCTCTTCATCTGATCAAACTCGAGATGTGAGTGATTCACCCATTTTAATAATAGACACCCACGGGTCACGTTACTAGTCAGTGGGTGGAACATGGTCATCAAATCAATTAATCAAATATAACTATACAGTGTTTCATATTTTCCGTGTGGACAGTGGAATAAGCCCAAATGGGTAACCCTTCATTTTACGGGACCTGGTAGTAGTTCACACAGTAATTACTAGGTAATTACCAACAAACTAGTGGGTAATTTCCAGCTAATGGATTTACCTGGTAATTGCATGGTAACTTAGTTTACTCAGTATTTACTATGTAATTACCAAGTGTTTTCCCTGACAACTATGGGTAAATGGGTACTACCCATGTAAACACATGGGCCCTCATTTATCAATCGAGTGTACAATCTGCCACAGATTCGAGTGCAGGTTTCGTAGTACTACCACGTCGCCACGGCATTTATAAAGTGATCGCAAACAGCTGATCCTTCCTTAATTTCGTTCCGACGTTAATAAATGTGACGGCTGAAATCTATCTGGCACGCCCGATGAAATCAAGCCTCGCCCTCGTTTTTGCGACATGAACAACGTAGTACGACCTTGGAAACCATAGTTACATGACGAAAAAAGTCAAAAACGTTTCCCTCTCATACACACACACGCAGACGCACGCACACACACGCAACTTGCAAGCCCATGGTGTGTTAAATAAATAAAGAACGAACACTTTTCTCCTCTCGCCTCGCTTGCCTTGCTGCCCGCCTCACACACACACACACACACGCACGCACATATCGCAACTTATTTGCAAGCAATTGTCACTGTGTCACCGGCGTAGGGTCCAGCCTTGTGCATGCACATTTCTTGTTAGTAAACTACAGCATGCAAGCCGCCTTTGTTAATGGTCCCCCAAACCGTTCACACCTATCGGCCGGGGATGTGCTGCCCCCCCCCTAATTTGCCCATTCAATCATTTGATCCACGCTACGCGCCTGCTGTGTGTTGTTAGTTGTAGCATATATTAAATGATTGCATTATTTTTTCATTTAATATAGCCTACAACAATATATTTGTGAACCTGCATGTGAACAAATAGGCGCGCACACACACGCTGCTGTTTTGCAACATCTCCTCCTCTCCTGACCTGTCTGTCTGTCTGTCTCTATCACTGTGGTCCGTTCATGACACCGTGACCATGCACGTTTATGACAATCTATTTAGATTACCTCGCTATAGTCGCAGTGGCTAGGCTCATGCACTGGCACTGGTGGGCTGGCAGCCTGGCTGGCTGGGTTAGCCTACCTATCTCCGATGTGGTCGGGCGGTCCCCTGTACTTGCACTGGCACGGCACACTTGGCATTCGAGCGACACGTCAGGTTTATCCTTAAAATGGCGAGATGTAACTCGAGAAAGACATGGCTGTAGATTGCACTATAGCCTACTCGTTGGTTGGTAGACTTGACTATAGCTGCAGCACTGCAAATGCCTCTAGATCCATGTCATGGATGTTATAACTTCCAGGGGGGGGGGGGGCACCGGCATGCAAAACACTGTTTAAATGGCTTAAGCATCAAGCGCAATTTTAATTGTAAAGTTGGAAATCCCCTACTAATTTCATATGACACAAAGACACATCGTTGATGTAGGCCTATTCATTTTTTTATTTTTCTTTGTTTACATGTAGCCCATATACATAGAGTTTTATATTCAACCTTTTAGGAGTGAATACATATGTTTAGAAAAACTGGTGATGACAAAGCGTACGACAGCTCCCGACCAGACGTGAGTTTCAATTTCAAACTTTGGCGGGAAATGGTAAAAAAAACAAAACGGCGTGCACCTATATTTTGGCGGTTGATAAATGAGGGCCATGGGGTGGTAGACTACAAGGAAATTACCAGTCCTGACAACTACCATGTAATTACCTGATAGGTACCCAGTAAGGAAGGAGGAACTGTTCTGTAAAAGGAAGTGTGCTCTATTTCCATATTACCATGTACCTACCTGGCAATAAGGGGCTTTCTCGGCCCCACCCATCTTCAATTGTTTATATTGTGTTTAGTTTCCAAGATGGCCGCAGCACCAGGAGGGGGTGGGGCGGAGGTGAGCGGGTGAGGTTGACTTATGCCCTTACTGAGCTGCGTTCACACATTCACGACACCTGTCTTGGTCTGTCTTATGTCTGTGTTTAATGGCTGCTCCAATGCATTTCCAATGGAAGCCCATATGGTTTGACCAAAAAAATTGTTTGATGGAGGGAGGGGGGAGGCTCACATAAGGCAAGATGTTTCCTGTGGTTCTGTTTCAGACAAAGAAATAGACAGTAGTACAGGTAATACAGTCTTTGAAAGTTATCCTGTTTTTGCGTATTTGTTACCGGGTGGTGGTGTAATAATATTGCATTTTATCTTGATGTAGTTGATGGCTGGTAATGGTGGGGATACTGGTGTTTTGGGTCCTGGGAACTCTATGGTTGTTTCCTCTTGCAGTGTGTACAGTGTGCTGTCCAGGGGGAGAAGCAGACTTATGGACACGTGTTGGAGCGGAGAGGATGCCGCCAACGACACTGATCATTTAGTCTTAGTCGTTATCACTCCCTGATATAATTTTACACACCCATGGTAAACACCAGATTGGGTAATAATCTACTAAATACTGGGTAAATACCTGGTAATCTTCCAATTCTGGAGAAAGAACATGGTAATGTCATGTAAACCACGCTTCCTTTCACAGTACAGTTCCACGTTTCTTACATGGTAACTTGCTAAAGGTTTTACCTGTTAACGTTTTGGAAATGTATGTGGTCAAAAAGTTATTGCCAGTTCAAAATTTAAAGTTCAAAGTTCAAAATACACCCTGATGGGGGAGGATTATAATCGACAATTACCAGGTAGGTACATGGAAGTAGAGCACACTTCCTTTTACAGGACAATTCTTCCTTCCTACCTGGGTACCTATCGGCTAATTACATGGTAGTTGTCAGGAAATTACCTAGTAACACCAAGCTTTGTCATTGGTCGAAAAAAAACCCAGTCGAAATGACTAACCAATCAGGAAGTAGACAGGAAATCAACCAATGACGTAGCTTCAAGGAAAATTGTTGAATGCAGATTGCAGGCCCTAGATGTGTCACAGAGACTACATTTATTTTGGGTAGCGTTTTACCCATTGCTGGCTGTCTGAATACCAAAAACAATGTCACCAAAGGGAATGAACGAGGGCTTTCCTTTCAGGCACTTTTTTCTTCACTGTAACTATGATGTATATACATCCTTGAATTGTTGCGTAAGATAATACTTGATTATGTGAATTATTTATATATAGATCATATTAATCATGATGTCCATTTATGCTTATTCCACTGTATATAGTGATATTTCATTAATTTATTTGATGACCATGTTGTGTTGGTTCCACCCACTGACTAGTAACGTGACCCGTGGGTGTCTATTTAAATGGGGGGATCACCCACATCTCAAGTTTGACCAGATGAAGAGCCTTTGCTCGAGAAGTCGTTAATACAGTTTAACTTTTGGAGCAAATTAGTGTGCACCCGTGTGGTAGAGACCAACGGGTGGCGCATTTAGCTGCGGTTGAACCCAATATATTATAAATTAATATTGGATAAATCGTGGGTGAAATAATGCGGGAAAAAAATTAATGGCATTTATCTATATGCTTATTATCGCTTTTAAAACGCACAAAATCTCGGTGTGCGTGCATTAGTAGTATTTTAATTACATCATTTTCCATGATCTGGCACAAATTAGCCAACACAACTATGAAGTTTGGTCCTGACTGTTGCACAACAACAACAACACAGTGGTCTCCTACAGGCAGCTACGCTAAAGTTGCTAACAGGCAGCTAGTGAGTCTGAGAGAAACTTAAAACTAAGTAATACATATATGTTTTGCGTGGGACTGGGAGTGATTCAGTTCTTTACCCTGCCGATGACTGCTGGATATGCTGTATGAAAATACGTTGCAAAGAACTTGGACAGCGTGTGTGTTACCATAGATATATACAACCACTACGTGGCATTCCCAAGTCCCATTCACTCACCTGTCTCCAACTCCCTCGTCAGCCCACCTGTGAACACTTTGCCATTAACCTGCCTCCTATAAATACTGGACTCATTGCACAAACAAACTGTCAGAACATAAACCATTGTCTGGTGCTCAACCTTGTTTCCTGTGTTGATCTTGGAGTTGCTGGTTCCCTGTTTTGGTTTGGACTTCTCTGCCTTGTGTATTTTTTGAAGGTTTGCATTTTTGTTTTTCTGTTTTTGTGCTTCTTTAACGTTCAGCTTTTTTGGCATTCCTAATTTTCTGTATGCAGCTACTGCTAACTTTGTGTTGTTGCGAACGCAGTGATTGCGACTGTCTGTCTGTGTGTCTGTCTGTCTGTCTGTCCAGCTTTTGTGCCCATATATGGAGTCACCATGACTCAGCCATAACCATATAAGGAGTCCCCAAAGCAGCTATACGTCCAAAACCCAAATATGTACGAGCTGCGTTCGTTTCCCGCGTTTGCGCGTCTTACTGGTGTATGCTTGACCGTGTTTGGTTCAATACATCAGTTAATTTGAACTTGCCTGCTCTCTGCATTTGGCTTCAGTCACTGCCACCGTGACACTAAGTAACATTGAACTGTTGAGAGAGTGGTTAGTGACATTTGTACAAGTAGTATAAATAGCCGATCTACAATCTCAAAACGTGTCACAGCGACGCGTTGTGAGCTTGTAGATTGGCTATACTGTATACGCTGGGCGCTTCCCTGCGCAGCGGATTTCGGGTGGTGCGGATTAACCCATTCTGACCTGAGATCAGATTCTAAAAATGTCTTCTACATCCTGACAGTTTTCTGAAAAAGCTACGTTTCTGTGTCAGTGGTTCTTCGATTTTTCAAAAATAGCAGACCTACAAGCTCGTAGCGCGCCACTCGGTGGTGCGCTATGGGCTTGTAGATCTGCTATTTTCAATAGCTAAAGCATAACATGCTATAACACCAACAGGGGTTCCCGCCCAAAATTGATTAATACATTTGATTAATTTATAAATTGCGGTCGGATAACGGGCGGATTATAATTATGCACACACGGATTCGGGTGACAAAAAAGCTCATCTGCTGATCTCTAGTTATTTTCTCTTTTTCTGATGCTACTTTTGAACCCAGCACCTCTACCAAGTGATGTGCATATTATATTAGTTTTTTGTAGGAATCCAGTGTTGACCATCATGCTATGTTTCTCCTCCTAGACATCCTGTACATGGTTGTGTGTAAAGAGGAGGTTTCCACTGAACAGGAGAGGAGCCCCAGTCTGCTCCAGCAGGAACCAGAGGCTCACCACATTAACAAGGAACCAGATGAGCTTAAAGAAGAACAGGAGGAGCTTAAAGAGGAACAGGAGGAACTAACTCAAAGACCAGAGGACCCTGTTGGGTCAACGATGACATTAATGGCAGTGAAAGGTGAAGAAGAAAATTATGTTGATGATGAAGAAGAAGACATATCTTCCCACTGCTCTGAGGTTGAAGTTGAACTTGAATCCGACACTGAAGTCACTGAAGACAGTGATGATTGGGAGGAGACCAGTGAAGACGATGATGACGAACAACGTGACAAGAGTTTCAGTGACTCAAGTTCCCTGAAGAAGCACCAGCGTGTCAACACTGGAGAAAAACCTTTCCAATGTAAACATTGTGACAAAAGTTTCAGAGTCTCATCTCTCCTGAAGCGACACCTTCGTGTCCACAGTGGAGAAAAACCTTTCCAATGTAAACATTGTGACAAGAGTTTCAGTGATCCAAGTAATTTGAATACACACCAGCGTGTCCACACTATAGAAAAACCTTTCAAATGTAAACATTGTGACAAGAGTTTCGGATACTCCAGTGCCCTGAAGAGACACCAGCGTGTCCACACTGGAGAACATTTCCAATGTAAACATGGTGACAAGAGTTTCAGTCAGTTAAAATACCTGAAAACACACCTTCGTGTCCACACTGGAGAAAAACCTTTCCAATGTAAACAATGTGACAAGAGTTTCAGAGATCCAAGTAATTTGAAGACACACCAGCGTGTCCACACTGGAGAAAAACCTTTCCAATGTAAACATTGTGACAAGAGTTTCAGTGTGGCATCTTCCCTGAAAACACACCTTCGTGTCCACACTGGAGAAAAACCTTTCCAATGTAAAGATTGTACCAAGAGTTTTACTACATCATCTAACATGAAAATACACCAGCGTGTCCACACTGGAGAAAAACCTTTCCAATGTAAACATTGTGACAAGAGTTTCGGAAACTCCAGTGACCTGAAGACACACCAGCGTGTCCACACTGGAGAAAATTTCCAATGTAATCATTGTGACAAGAGTTTTGGTAAGCTATCTTACCTGAAATATCACCTTCGTGTCCACACTGGAGAAAAACCTTTCCAATGTAAAGATTGTACCAAGAGTTTTACTACATCATCTAACATGAAAATACACCAGCGTGTCCACACTGGAGAAAAACCTTTCCAATGTAATCATTGTGACAAGAGTTTTGGTAATTCATCTTCCCTGAAAACACACCTTCGTGTCCACACTGGAGAAAAACCTTTCCAATGTAAAGATTGTACCAAGAGTTTTACTACATCATCTAACATGAAAATACACCAGCGTGTCCACACTGGAGACTAGTTCAGTTAAATAAAATGAAAAAAAACAGGCAATGTAAATGTTCCACGTACAATACATGATAAAAAAGACATAAATGTGATAAACATGAAAAAACTGTTAAACAATGAGTTTACAGACAAACAAAACAGACAACAGGACAGACACTCTTGCTCTCAAACTTTCCCAACATGTTGTAAATTAAGTGAATTACAGACATTTTTTTTTAAATGATGAAAAATAAAATAAAGAAAAAACACTGTTCCTTTTTTTTCTTTCTTTCTTTCTAGTTTAGTCACTAAACTAACATCATATTGGCAAAGTGTATTTAAATAAGTGTAATTGCACTAAACTTTAGTGTGAGCTAAAGTTTAACATATGAGCTAGAGTGGCCGGCGCCTGGCCACATCTGTCGCAGGCTGGATTCACATTTGGATACAATTAATCTCATTTTTAAACGACAACGAAATGCTAGAGATTTTCCAATCTGGTTTCAGAACAAACCATAGTACAGAGACGGCACTAGTCAAAGTACTAAATTACCTCAGAAAAAACACAGATGCAAAAACCTCTCCGTTCTTGTTCTTCTGGACTTAAGTGCAGCATTTGACACAGTGGATTACGACATCCTTCTGGACAGACTTGAAAACTGTGTTGGCCTCTCATAGTCCAGGCAAAGTAGCATTTCCAGACAGACTAATTCAAAGATAATTTTTTTCACCATAGATCATCTCTATGAGGTGTCTAGAACAACATACTAAAAGTCCCAAGAAATCCTAGATGCGGAAATATGTTTAATTCTCATCAATTCAAGATGTGTGCGAATACCTCGAGAAAACTAAACACCCTAATGGGATCTTTTTTCTTTTGTCCTATCACAATGAAACTTTCCACAATGAATCTTAACATGAAAGTCTGATCAGTGTGTTTGATATCATTAACAAACAACAATGTAAATATTATACATTTTAATTTCCGTGATATGCAAATGTATGCATATTCAATATATATTAAGCTAATTTGCATATTCAAATTAAGTTTCAGAGAAACTTGTAATACAAAAAAGTTTAGTTTTCATGTTAAGATTCATTGTGGAAAGTTTCATTGTGATAGGACAAAAGAAAAAAAATGCCATTAGGGTGTTTAGTTTTCTTGAGGTATTAGCACACATCTTGAATTGATGAGAATTAAACATATTTCCGCATCTAGGATTTCTTGGGACTTTTAGTATGTTATTCTAGACACCTCATAGAAATGATATCTGTTGAAAAAAAATCTATTTTAATTAGTCTGACTTTTGGGTCTAAAATGGGCTAGATTGCCTGGACTATCAGGAACAGCTCTTGAGTGGTTCAGGTCCTACCTGACTGCTCGTGATTTCCGAGTAACACTTGGTGAATACTCCTCCGACATCGTTGAGCTGACGTGCGGTGTCCCCCAGGGCTCTATTTTAGGCCCCATTCTCTTCAACCTTTACATGCTACCACTTGGCTCAGTTATCAGAAAACACAATATACACTTCCACAGCTATGCCGACGATGATGCCCTCAAAAAGTGTATTACTGACATAAAAACATGGATGTCAGAACATTTCCTTAAATTAAATGAAGGTAAAACCGAGATCCTCCTTGCATACCTTAAATTAAGGTATGCGAAGCCGCCTTTAGCTACTACGCCCCTGTGCTGTGGAACAGCCTGCCAAGGGATCTACGGTTCTCTGAATCTGTGGACATTTTTGTGGGCATTGCTTTTACAATTTAGGCATTTAGCAGACGCTCTTAATCCAGAGCGATTTACATTAAGCAAGAACAAAAAGCATGGGAATACATCACATACAAGCATTTATCATGAAACATGCGTAAGCTAAGAAAGTAACAGTGCAATATCTATATAATGAAACTATACATATAAACTACTATGCTATACATATGTACTATGGCGTGCTATGACTATATACAATGCAATTATAGTGCTGTCTACATAACATGCTATAAGTCTGTATCAAATGCTATCTAAGGGGGTAGGGTAAGTGCTATGGGCCATGATGGAGTCTGAAAAGGTGGGTTTTCAGACTACGGCGGAACCTCCTAGAATAGATCATTGTCCTTTTCCTGTTTTTAGTCGCTCCTTTTATTATTGTTTTTCTCTTTTCTGTTTGTTATTACTATGTAGTTTATGCTTTCTTGTTGTGTTTTTGCTCTTTTTGTTATATATATATATTTTGCTCTTACTGTAAAGCACTTTGAACTGCACTCGCTGCCTGAAAAATGTGCTATATAAATAAAGATTGATTGATTGATGTCCACTTTAAACGGTGTGACCAAAGTTTAAAATAACTCAGCTAAAGCCCATCGCACACCGTCTGCGACCGTCTGCGGCGCGGCGCGTTGCCGCGCGGCGCCGCCTGGAAAATAGAACTGTGTTCTATCGGCGCGCCGGGCGGCGCGGCGTGGCGGACGGAGCCGGTGTGCGATAGGTTCATTGAAAATAATGGAGGACGTCGGACGCAGCCGGTGTGTGGTGGGCTTCAGACACCATTGCATTCACACCATGGGGTAAAAAAAAAGTTTCCACTATAAATGAGCTCACTGGGAGGATCAAATTAAACAGCTGTATGTTCGTATGTCGATAGACAAGGGCAATATTATGGATTATTATACTGCTCCTATATTTCAAAACAAATGCGGGTCAATTCTCCTTCTACAGCATGGCCACCCGGGCGTGGAATGCCCTGACCCATGGAATGTGTGATGTATGATGATATGTATGATGGGGCAGCGGTGGCCGAACGGTTTGTGGAGCGGTTTTGATACCGGAAGGTCGCTATAGTTTGTATCCCCGGACCGGCACGTTAAAATTACCACCGCTGAAGTGCCCTTGAGCAAGGCATTGAATCCCTACCATGAAATGTTCTATGAGCAGGGCCTGGCTGTAAACAAGTTCTTGAGCTTAGTCCAGTTACCCTGGGTAAACATAGTAACTTTGCTTTGCTAAGCACCCCTCACTTTTGTTATTCTTCATATCATGTCTATGAATTGATTGCATTGGGCCTAAATGGAAATAAGACCATAAGGACTTTTCTTGTGCTGTCCCTTTTGGAATAAGTGTTTGACTGTAGGCCTACTCTGTTTTGGGTGCTATAGCCCCTCCTATATTCAGCTATTAGTGTAGATTTTCGTCTTACACAAACGTTAAATGAAATTGAATGGAGAATGTAGCATTTTACATCATTGTGTCCGAGCAAATTGTGTCTATTTTACGTTATGGTGATGTACGATGATAGCTGTGGCCCTAATACATGACCTGAGACGCTTCCCAGCTACGAGAATAGACTTTTACCAAGGTCTAGCAGGCTTTGTTTTGGTGAGTAGTTACGTCGTTTTGTTTATTTATTGGGATTTGAAAACCCGCGTACGGGAGTGAGAATATCACCAGAGGGCTGCAGAAGGAACTTCCACAGGGCGTAGAGAGACTCGCTGTAAGCGATCCAGGGCTACAAAAGTGGCAGCACCTGTCACTCATTAGTAGGCTAATCACTCTGTGAGGACTTGCATGGAGTGCATGTGTGCATGGACTTCCTTTTCTCAACAACGGACTGTTTCAATTCTAAACCCCTTCTTGTTGCTTTTCCCTGTGTGCGATCACTCAGCAATAAGGTGCAGAACACAAAGATGAGTAGCCTATATTTATTTAACACGCAGCACCTCTCTCTCTCTCTCTCTACGTCTGTCTGTCTCTCTCTCTCTCTCTCTCTCTCTCGTGTGTGTGCACTGCTGCGCAATGTCACAGACACAGACGCGATCAATAATATATAGAATAAATAATAGGGGGGGGGGGGGGGGGGGGGGGGGGGGGGGGGGGATGCTGTTGGGAGTCAGGTTCGGTGAGGCCCGTTCGTGCTGTCTCACCCCCCGGCCCGGCCCAATGGTGTTCCGCCACTGTGCCCAAGGACACTTCGACATGTGGACAGGAGGACCCGGGATTCTAACCGCCAACGCTGGGGTCATTGGACGACCTGCTCTACCTCCTGAGCCGCAGCCGCTCACATAAATCATACAACAATGGATACACAGTATAAATGAAAAAGTAAAAATACATAGGCCTATTGGTAGAAATGAAAAGTGTATGTGTATGTGTGGAGTGGAAGAGACTGACCTTGAATTGTTAGTTTTGTTTATATTTAAAATTACCAGAGGGCCACTAGTTCTGGAACCACTGAAAATAATTGGCCATTATTTAAAAAAAAAATGATAGGCTTTTTAAATGTATTACAATATTTATATCAATTATTTATTTTATTGAATCAAGCCTTCCAAGATCCCGGTGAATCATGACCATAAAACCTTTGATTATGTGAATAAATTATAATGAAAAACGCTAAATAAAGAGTATTTATTAAATGTAGTATATCATAATATTAAATATGCAATGTTTGTTTTCTCACAGAATCAGAGGTGTTATGGTCATGACTCATCAGGATCCTGGATGGATTGATTCTAGGCTTAGAATAATTGATATAAATATTCTAGTAAATCTCTATGGGAGAGTTTTCAGCTCTAGAGCTGTTCCATAGCTGCTCCCCACTGTATTACACTGTATTTTGGCTCCCCCTAGTGACCCTTTATAATACGTGCACAGTGCACGCTCCAGCAGGGCTAGTGCGCATGCGCACAACCCTTAGATATCAGCGCGCACACACAGCTAGCTGTTAGCAGTGTCGTGTGAAAACACTTTAATAATAAAAGTAAAACGTTTGAAAACAGCTTAATAATTAAAGTAAGACGTTTGAAAACAGAGTCGTCTTTAAGCAGCTCAACCCTGAAACACAGCAGGTAAGATTAACTGATTAAACCTTGTTTTTACTACATTTATCTTTTATATTATTTACATGGAACAACACGACGAGTATTTCTCTCATATCTGCTTGTTTGTTATAAATTATCCTAAACAAACAGTTAGCCTACTAGCAGCACTGCAGCAGTAATAATATTGTTATAAACAAACAGTAGGCTAGTTATAGCAGCAATAATAGTATTGTGGGCCTAACCTGTTTGTTTTAAACAAGCAGTAGTTAATACTAGCAGCAGTAATAATATTGTAAGAATGTAAGTCGCTCCTCCAAAGGGAGCTAGGTCTCTTGGCTACGTGGCCTGTTGCCTGCCTGCTCTGCTGAGTTGGGGAGAGAGAAAGAGGTTTTAGATTGATTGATTGAACATTCACAGTATGTAGAATGGGTAGGCCTACATTTCGGATGCACAGTGTCAATAATACAAAAACTGCTTATTTGAGGACGAAACCATGAAAAGCACTAAGACTTGTTTACACCAGGGTCCATCAGAACATTTTCGTACACAAAAAGGAAATATATCCTACAGTTAAATAAAGGGAAAAACCTAATTTATTACGACAGTCCGTTTTGAATTTCATGCGCTAAAGAGCAGTTTCGAATTTCGTGCTCTTTAGAGCAGTTTTGTCCTATTGTGTTGTGGTGCACACACCATTGTAACAATGGTTAATATCCTATTGTGTTGTGGTGCACACACCATTGTAACAATGGTTAATATCCTATTGTGTTGTGGTGCACACACCATTGTAACAATGGTTACTATGCTATTGTGCTGTGGTACACACCAATTTGTAACAATGGTTCATGTAACGGACTACTACGTTTTGGCACGTTACTGTCTGTCACAGGCATGGTGGGAGTGATCCTATGTGTGTCATGTGTTCCATCTGAATCACAGCACCTGTGTGCCCTCTAAATACACACCCAGTGCTGTGTGGTGCACACACCATTGTAACAATGGTTACTGCCCTATTGCGTTGTGGGGCGCACACCATTGTAACAATGGTTACTGCACTATTGTGTTGTGGTGCACACACCACAAACTAAACATCTCACTGAGCTTAGGGAGCGGCAAAAGAGGGTGTTCATAACACAATCACACCTGGGGGGAGAAGTAGGGATGTACCGATGAGACAATTTGTCCGATACCAATATCCAATATAATAAATTGCAATTATGGCCGATAACCAATGTCGATATGATCGCATTCTGTATTAAAAATATATAATCATTCTGAAAAAAGACTGAAATTGAAAAAAGCAATGCCTCTTTATTCTAAAACTAGGAATGCAACGTTATTGAAATGTTGGCTCATATCCCAACATAAAAATGTCTCTCTACGTCGTCCTCAGACAGCCCTCCATCAGCGTCTCTAGTCATCTTCTCTGATACACTTGGTAATGCTCCATACAGACGCCAGCATTCACATCCATAGAGGAGAACAGACTCCACGGTCGCATTTTTACGCATGCGTGTTGTTATTGTCCTTCTCTTCCAAGTTCCTCCTCCGCCTCGTCCTCTTCCAATGACAACTCAATAATGCTACTTAATTCTGTAGCCTACTAGTCTTTTTTTTATTCCGGGCCCACCAAAGCAAGCGTTATATGATATTCGATTCTGAGCCATGCTGTAAAAGCCGGGTGTCTTTGGGAGATTTGGCAATGTTAACCGGTTAACCGGTCGGTTCTGTTCATAAGAACTCACCATTTTGTAATGAAAACAAAACACATGCTGTCTCCAAGGCTAAACTCCAAGTAGCAGTTGAACTATTGCTCCATACAAGTATGAAAGTTCCATATGCAATGAACGACAGATGCAAATTGCAAAAGTCGAGATGAGAGTTGTTTTTATTTACGCACCCAGCACCGTCAACACTCAACAGTGAGGCGATACCGGGGTTCCATTGCCACCTATTTCCTCTCAAAACAGGCACACATTTCAAAATAAGACTGTTGTTTTTGTTTGTACATTCAACCCATGCTTTATTTTGGAATCGTACTGGAAATAGAAGTATTCTCTGATGAGGAAGAAGCCTAGTTGACTTGAAAATTAAACTAAAATAATAATAGAGACGTAATGTGCATTTGGGATGGCATACCGGAGCTGCCTCTACAGGTAGGGGAGCTCAAGTGAGCAAGTACCAGAGCTGAAATTAAGCACTGCCTTATTCACTTTACACCATTGTTCATTGTGTAAACTGAAGTTATGTGTGATTTATTCCCTAATGCATGAATCCCATACTCTCCACATTCACATGTTGGAGAGTTGGGCTATCACCACTAGTAGTCTGGCAGCCAACAGGCTTCTTTTGTTTTTTTAAAGTCCTTCCTTAATTCACTTGATTTCAGACCGGAGTCCAGACTGCAGGTGAAGATGAACTATCCAGACTCAGCCAGGGATGTTTCTATTAAACAGGAAGCTGAAGACGTTTCTATTAAACAGGAAGATGAAGACCAGCCACAACTCAGTAAGTTTCATGTGCTCTTCCTTTCTTTAACCCATTAAGACCCGAGACCAGATTCTACAAAAGTCTTCTAAATCATGACCATTTTCTAAAAGAAAAAAAAGAACAAAAAACTGTTTCTATGTCAGTGGATGTCAGACTTTTCCATGTCATGGAGCTACAAAATTATCTGTATTTGGCCGCCAGTATGTCGGTAACAATTAATTTCCCATCCAGGTAGCCGATAGCATTATCCTGTTAATTAGCGTTTGATTTTCATTTTATTAATTATTTTTTACCCCGAATGTAATATGCATGTATACATAATTAACGTTGGTAGACGAATGGTATACATTTATGCTTTTGACATTTACTCCTTTGCAAAGACAAACAAAAAAGCAACATTTTAAATTGTTGTAGGCTTAATCGTCAATAAACAACGCATTGTGATCTGCACGCATGCATCTGCGAGTACAAAACATAAATAAATACAACGCTGTAGTGACAGCAATTTTAACTGTTTTTTAACTATTGTACAGTAACAACCAAAGTCTCTATATTTCTAAAAAAAACTAATAAAAATAAAGGGATTTATAATAATAATATATACGATTTATATAGCGCTTTTCTGCGTACCCAAAGTTGCTTTACAGAACAGAAGTACAGACATTTTTATTAGAAAAACTATTTAAGATCAGAACACGCATTTATTATTATACAAATTAACCGTTAGGCCGATAACAATATTCTGATATTTCTAACGGTCGGCTATCCGGTTACCAGTCGACATCCCTAATCATTAACCATGGTGTTAAAGTAACAAAATAAATTACTTCACATTACTTTTTTAGTATTTTGCTAAAATATTTCTAAAACTTTCAGAACTGTAACGTGTAGTTAGTAAAGTCAATCTTACAAAATGCTCATTTTGTATATGGAAGAATGGATTTAAAATTTTGGAATCCATTGTTGGAAAAAGAGAAAAGAACCCGCACTTGACAAAGTTTTGAGCCAAGGCTCTTCATCTGATCAAACTCGAGATGTGAGTGATTCACCCATTTTAATAATAGACACCCACGGGTCACGTTACTAGTCAGTGGGTGGAACATGGTCATCAAATCAATTAATCAAATATAACTATACAGTGTTTCATATTTTCCGTGTGGACAGTGGAATAAGCCCAAATGGGTAACCCTTCATTTTACGGGACCTGGTAGTAGTTCACACAGTAATTACTAGGTAATTACCAACAAACTACTGGGTAATTTCCAGCTAATGGATTTACCTGGTAATTGCATGGTAACTTACATTACTCAGTATTTACTATGTAATTACCAAGTGTTTTCCCTGACAACTATGGGTAAATGGGTACTACCCATGTAAACACATGGGCCCTCATTTATCAATCGAGTGTACAATCTGCCACATATTCGAGTGCAGGTTTCGTAGTACAACCACGTCGCCACGGCATTTATAAAGTGATCGCAAACAGCTGATCCTTCCTTAATTTCGTTCTGACGTTAATAAATGTGACGGCTGAAATCTATCTGGCACGCCCGATGAAATCAAGCCTCGCCCTCGTTTTTGCGACATGAACAACGTAGTACGACCTTGGAAACCATAGTTACATGACGAAAAAAGTAAATAAAAACTTTTCCCTCTCATACACACACACGCAGACGCACGCACACACACGCAACTTGCAAGCCCATGGTGTGTTAAATAAATAAAGAACTAACACTTTTCTCCTCTCGCCTCGCTTGCCTTGCTGCCCGCCTCTCACACACACACACACGCACGCACATATCGCAACTTATTTGCAAGCAATTGTCACTGTGTCACCGGCGTAGGGTCCAGCCTTGTGCATGCAAATTTCTTGTTAGTAAACTACAGCATGCAAGCCGCCTTTGTTAATGGTCCCCCAAACCGTTCACACCTATCGGCCGGGGATGTGCTGCCCCCCCCCCCCCCCCCCCCCCCCGCATGCTAATTTGCCCATTCAATCATTTGATCCACGCTACGCGCCTGCTGTGTGTTGTTAGTTGTAGCCTATATTAAATGATTACATTATTTTTTCATTTAATATAGCCTACAACAATATATTTGTGAACCTGCATGTGAACCATTAATTAAATAACAAATAGGCGCGCACACACACGCTGCTGTTTTGCAACATCTCCTCTCCTGACCTGTCTGTCTGTCTCTATCACTGTGGTCCGTTCATGACACCGTGACCATGCACGTTTATGACAATCTATTTAGATTACCTCGCTATAGTCGCAGTGGCTGGGCTCATGCACTGGCACTGGTGGGCTGGCAGCCTGGCTGGCTGGGTTAGCCTACCTATCTCCGATGCGGTCGGGCGGTCCCTTGTACTTGCACTGGCACGCCGGCACGGCACACTTGGCATTCGAGCGACACGTCAGGTTTATCCTTAAAATGGCGAGATGTAACTCGAGAAAGACATGGCTGTAGATTGCACTATAGCCTACTCGTTGGTTGGTAGACTTGACTATAGCTGCAGCACTGCAAATGCCTCTCGATCCATGTCATGGATGTTATAACTTCCAGGGGGGGGGGGGGGTTGTGCGCTCATGCAAAACACTGTTTAAATGGCTTAAGCATCAAGCGCGATTTAATTGTAAAGTTGGAAATCCCCTACTAATTTCATATGACACAAAGACACATCGTTGATGTAGGCCTATTATTTTTTTTATTTTTCTTTGTTTACATGTAGCCCATATACATAGAGTTTTATATTCAACCTTTTAGGAGTGAATGTATATATGTTTAGAATGCCTGTGACAGCCTCTCAGCTGGTCAAACAATGCTGCTCCGCTGTTCTACGACAGAAAAACTGGTGATGACAAAGTGTACGACAGCTCCCGACCAGACGTGAGTCAAGTTCAATTTCAAGCTTTAGCGGGAAATGGTAAAAAAAGAAATCGGCGTGCACCCATATTTTGGCGTACGCACGGTTGATAAATGAGGGCCATGGGGTGGTAAACTACCAGGAAATTACCAGTCCTGACAACTACCATGTAATTACCTGATAGGTACCCAGTAAGGAAGGAGGAACTGTTCTGTAAAAGGAAGTGTGCTCTATTTCCATATTACCATGTACCTACCTGGCAATAAGGGGCTTTCTCGGCCCCACCCATCTTCAATTGTTTATATTGTGTTTAGTTTCCAAGATGGCCGCAGCACCAGGAGGGGGTGGGGCGGAGGTGAATCAATCAGGAAGTAGACAGGAAATCAACCAATGACGTAGCTTCAAGGAAAATTGTTGAATGCAGATTGCAGGCCCTAGATGTGTCACAGAGACTACATTTATTTTGGGAGCGTTTTACCCATTGCTGGCTGTCTGAATACCAAAAACAATGTCACCAAAGGGAATGAACGAGGGCTTTCCTTTCAGGCACTTTTTTCTTCACTGTAACTATGATGTATATACATCCTTGAATTGTTGCGTAAGATAATACTTGATTATGTGAATTATTTATATATAGATCATATTAATCATGATGTCCATTTATGCTTATTCCACTGTATATAGTGATATTTAATTCATTTATTTGATGACCATGTTGTGTTGGTTCCACCCACTGACTAGTAACGTGACCCGTGGGTGTCTATTTAAATGGGGGGATCACCCACATCTCAAGTTTGACCAGATGAAGAGCCTTTGCTCGAAAAGTCGTTAATACAGTTTAACTTTTGGAGCAAATGAGTGTGCGCCCGTGTGGTAGAGACCAGCGGGTGGCGCATTTAGCTGCGGTTGAACCCAATATATTATAAATTAATATTGGATAAATTGCGGGTGAAAAAATGCGGGAAAAAAATTAATGGCATTTATCTATATGCTTATTATCGCTTTTAAAACGCACAAAATCTCGGTGTGCGTGCATTAGTAGTATTTTAATTACATCATTTTCCATGATCTGGCACAAATTAGCCAACACAACTATGAAGTTGGGTCCTGACTGTTGCACAACAACAACAACAACAACACAGTGGTCTCCTACAGGCAGCTACGCTAAAGTTGCTAATAGGCAGCTAGTGAGTCTGAGAGAAACTTAAAACTAAGTAATACATATATGTTTTGCGTGGGACTGGGAGTGATTCAGTTCTTTACCCTGCCGATGACTGCTGGATATGCTGTATGAAAATACGTTGCAAAGAACGTGGACAGCGTGTGTGTTACCATAGATATATACAACCACTACGTGGCATGGTCTACAGACCATGTCTCCCTGTCAGCCACTCCCACTTTCCATTCCACTCTGCAGTCCCATTCACTCACCTGTCTCCAACTCCCTCGTCAGCCCACCTGTGAACACTTTGCCACCCTCCTATAAATACTGGACTCATTGCACAAACAAACTGTCAGAACATAAACCATTGTCTGGTGCTCAACCTTGTTTCCTGTGTTGATTTTGGAGTTGCTGGTTCCCTGTTTTGGTTTGGACTTCTCTGCCTTGTGTATTTTTTGAAGGTTTGCATTTTTGTTTTTCTGTTTTAGTGCTTCTGTAACGTTCAGCTTTTTTGGCATTCCTCATTTTCTGTATGCAGCTACTGCTAACTTTGTGTTGTTGCGAACGCAGTGATTGCGACTGTCTGTCTGTGTGTCTGTGTGTCTGTCCCGCTTTTGTGCCCATATATGGAGCTGAGTGATTACGTCACCATGACTCAGCCATAACCATATAAGGAGTCCCCAAAGCAGCTATACGTCCAAAACCCAAATATGTACGAGCTGCGTTCGTTTCCCACGTTTGCGTGTCTTACTGGTGTATGCTTGACCGTGTTTGGTTCAATACATCAGTTAATTTGAACTTGCCTGCTCTCTGCATTTGGCTTCAGTCACTGCCACCGTGACACTAAGTAACATTGAACTGTTGAGAGAGTGGTTAGTGACATTTGTACAAGTAGTATAAATAGCCGATCTACAATCTCTCAACGCGTCACAGCGACGCGTTGTGAGCTTGTAGATTGGCTATACTGTATACCTGCGCAGCGGATTTCGGGTGGTGCGGATTAACCCATTCTGACCTGAGATCAGATTCTAAGAATGTCTTCTACATCCTGACAGTTTTCTGAAAAAGCTACGTTTCTGTGTCAGTGGTTCTTCGATTTTTCTAAAATAGCAGACCTACAAGCTCGTAGCGTGCCACTCGGTGGTGCGCTATGGGCTTGTAGATCTGCTATTTTCAAAAGCTAAAGCATAACATGCTATAACACCAACAGGGGTTCCCGCCCAAAATTGATTAATACATTTGATTAATTTATAAATTGCGGTCGGATAACGGGCGGATTATAATTATGCACACACGGATTCGGGTGACAAAAAAGCTCATCTGCTGATTATTTTCTCTTTTTCTGATGCTACTTTTGAACCCAGCACCTCTACCAAATGATGTGCATATTTTATTAGTTTTTTGTAGGAATCCAGTGTTGACCATCATGCTATGTTTCTACTCCTAGACATCCTGTACATGGTTGTGTGTAAAGAGGAGGTTTCCACTGAACAGGAGAGGAGCCCCAGTCTGCTCCAGCAGGAACCAGAGGCTCACCACATTAACAAGGAACCAGATGAGCTTAAAGAAGAACAGGAGGAGCTTAAAGAGGAACAGGAGGAACTACTTCAAAGACCAGAGGAACCTGTTGGGTCAACGATGACATTACTGGCAGTGAAAGGTGAAGAAGAAAATTATGTTGATGATGAAGAAGAAGACATATCTTCCCACTGCTCTGAGGTTGAAGTTGAACTTGAATCCGACACTGAAGTCACTGAAGACAGTGATGATTGGGAGACCAGTGAAGACGATGATGACGAACAACGTGACAAGAGTTTCAGTTACTCAGCTAATTTGAATACACACCAGCTTGTTCATACTGGAGAAAGACCTTTCCAATGTAAACATTGTGACAAGAGTTTTGGAATCTCCAGTTCCCTGAAGAAACACCAGCTTTTCCACACTGGAGAAAAACCTTTCCAATGTAAACATTGTGACAAGAGTTTCAGTATCTCCGGTGACCTGATTAAACACCAGCGTGTCCACACTGGAGAAAAACCTTTCCAATGTAAACATTGTGACAAGAGTTTCGGATACTCCAGTGACCTGAAGACACACCAGCGTGTCCACACGAAAAGGTCACTTCCATACGCATGGATATTGCCAAAACCCCTGTCCTTTTCAGAAGCACTTTATCCCAGTTTACCCCAGTAGACACCGAAATTGTTAGCAAAGTGGTAAGGGCTCTACTTGTTCCCTTGACCCTATCCCCACTAGCTTTTTTAAAACGTTTTTTTAACTGCCTATCTGGTGAGTTATTAGAACTAATTAATAAATCTCTGCTTACCGGTATTTTTCCTGGGTCACTCAAAAGTGCCTTAGTTAAACCCATCCTTAAAAAGAAAACACTGGACTATCTGGTTCCCAGCAACTATCGGCCAACCTCCTGTTCTTTTTTTTTTTAATACTGTTTTTATTAGGCGTTTTTTGTATGACATCAGAATATTATTGACAATGATGAGTAGTTCAGTTAAATAAAATGGAAAAAGAACAGGCAATGTAAATGTTCCACGTACAATACATGATAAAAAAATACTTAAATGTGATAAACATGAAAAAACTGTTAAACAATGAGTTTACAGACAAACAAAACAGGACAGACACTCTTGCTCTCAAACTTTCCCAACATGTTGTAAATTAAGTGAATTACAGACATTTTTTTTAAATGATGAAAAATAAAATAAAGAAAAAACACTGTTCCTTTTTTTTCTTTCTTTCTTTCTAGTTTAGTCACTAAACTAACATCATATTGGCAAAGTGTATTTAAATAAGTAATTGCACTAAACTTTAGTGTGAGCTAAAGTTTAACATATGAGCTAGAGTGGCTGGCGCCTGGCCACATCTGTCGCAGGCTGGATTCACATTTGGATACAATAATCTAATTTTTAAACGACAACGAAATGCTAGAGATTTTCCAATCTGGTTTCAGAACAAACCATAGTACAGAGACGGCACTAGTCAAAGTACTAAATGACCTCAGAAAAAACACAGATGCAAAAACCTCTCCGTTCTTGTTCTTCTGGACTTAAGTGCAGCATTTGACACAGTGGATTACGACATCCTTCTGGACAGACTTGAAAACTGTGTTGGCCTCTCATAGTCCAGGCAAAGTAGCATTTCCAGACAGACTAATTCAAAGAGAATTTTTTTCACCATAGATCATCTCTATGAGGTGTCTAGAACAACATACTAAAAGTCCCAAGAAATCCTAGATGCGGAAATATGTTTAATTGTCATCAATTCAAGATGTGTGCGAATACCTCGAGAAAACTAAACACCCCAATGGGATTTTTTTTCTTTTGTCCTATCACAATGAAACTTTCCACAATGAATCTTAACATGAAAGTCTGATCAGTGTGTTTGATATCATTAACAAACAACAATGTAAATATTATACATTTTGGGGAAAAGTAATTTTCGTGATATGCAAATGTGGGCATATTCAATATATATTAAGCTAATTTGCATATTCAAATTAAGTTTCAGAGAAACTTGTAATACAAAAAAGTTTAGTTTTCATGTTAAGATTCATTGTGGAAAGTTTCATTGTGATAGGACAAAAGAGAAAAAATGGCCATTAGGGTGTTTAGTTTTCTCGAGGTATTAGCACACATCTTGAATTGATGAGAATTAAACATATTTCCGCATCTAGGATTTCTTGGGACTTTTAGTATGTTATTCTAGACACCTCATAGAAATGATATCTGTTGAAAAAAAATCTATTTTAATTAGTCTGACTTTTGGGTCTAAAATGGGCTGGATTGCCTGGACTATCAGGAACAGCTCTTGAGTGGTTCAGGTCCTACCTGACTGCTCGTGATTTCCGAGTAACACTTGGTGAATACTCCTCCGACATCGTTGAGCTGACGTGCGGTGTCCCCCAGGGCTCTATTTTAGGCCCCATTCTCTTCAACCTTTACATGCTACCACTTGGCTCAGTTATCAGAAAACACAATATACACTTCCACAGCTATGCCGATGATGCTGAATGCTTCCAAATGCTTCCAAAATATGTTCCCGGCAGGCCCCTTAGATCATCCAGCACTGCTCTCCTAGAGATTCCAGAGACCCCTAAAACAAAAAAATATGGCGAAGCCGCCTTTAGCTACTACGCCCCTGTGCTGTGGAACAGCCTGCCAAGGGATCTACGGTTCTCTGAATCTGTGGACATTTTTAAACGAAATCTTAAAACACACCTTTTTAGCATTGCTTTTACAATTTAGGCATTTAGCAGACGCTCTTAATCCAGAGCGATTTACATTAAGCAAGAACAAAAAGCATGGGAATACATCACATACAAGCATTTATCATGAAAAATGCGTAAGCTAAGAAAGTTACAGTGGAATATCTATATAATGAAACTATACATATAAACTATACATATATACTACTATGCTATACATACTATGGCGTGCTATGACTATATACAATGCAATTATAGTGCTGTCTACATAACATGCTATAAGTCTGTATCAAATGCTATCTAAGTCTACGGAAATGCTATCTAAGGGGGTAGGGTAAGTGCTATGGGCCAGGATGGGGTCTGAAAAGGTGGGTTTTCAGACTACGGCGGAACCTCCTAGATCTAGATGACCTAGATGTCCTTTTCCTGTTTTTAGTTGCTCCTTTTATTATTGTTTTTTTCTTTTCTGTTTGTTATTACTATGTAGTTTATGCTTTCTTGTTGTGTTTTTGCTCTTTTGTTATATATATATATATATATATATATATATATATATATATATATATATATATAATTATTTTTTGCTCTTACTGTAAAGCACTTTGAACTGCACTCGCTGCATACAAAATGTGCTATATAAATAAAGATTGATTGATTGATGTCCACTTTAAACGGTGTGACCAAAGTTTAAAATAACTCAGCTAAGACACCATTGCATTCACACCATGGGGTAAAAAAAAGGTTTCCACTATAAATGAGCTCACTGGGAGGATCAAATTAAACAGCTGTATGTTCGTATATCGATAGACATGGCCAATATTATGGATTATTATACTGCTCCTATATTTCAAAACAAATGCGGGTCAATTCTCCTTCTACAGCATGGCCACCCGGGCGTGGAATGCCCTGACCCCTTCCCTCAAAAAATGCAATCACTTACATATTTTAACACAGGCCTGGATTGGCTTAGCATGGAATGTGTGATGTATGATGATATGTATGATGGGGCAGCGGTGGCCGAACGGTTTGGGGAGCGGTCTTGATACCGGAAGGTCGCTAATTCGTATCCCCGCACCGGCACGTCGGGTGTGTTCTGTTGTTAAACAAACAAATTAAAAGGATATCTATCCATCATTGTTCATAATTATAGCAAGATGCGCGTGGCAAAGAAGCCTAAGACGTGTGGGAACGATGTCACATTCCAAGTCCAACTGCGTATGCCTTACTCGAGCCCATCGCTACATTCATGTGCTTCCCATTCAGAAGCTGATGTTGATTCCATTGCCTCGAAAATAGCAACACTTTTTAACATGAACTCTTCTGCGTTGGAGAATGAGATCATGGCACTGCAGGCTGACATACAGTTAAAGTTGCGCGCCCGTGATGGAGAGTTTTGGAACTTACTCGTGGAGGAAAAGTATCCAAACATCAGGACTTGTGTAGCCTCGCTCACAGCGTTATTTGGCTCCACATATTTATGTGAATCAGCGTTTTCCCACATGAAGATAATTAAGTCCAAATAACGTTCCACGTTGACGGACGATCATTTGGAGGCCTGTTTAAGACTAGCTGTCAGCAGTGACTGTCCGGATTACGCAGCGCTGACGGACTCCATTCAGTACAAGGCTGCAAGCAGTCATCTGATTAAAGGGATAGTTCAGATTTTTGTAATTTAAATTGTATGAAATACTTTATATTAATAAAGTGGTTGCAACTGTATGAATTGATTGCCAGAGTCCTGTGGTGGGAGTTCTGCTCTGGTTGAGTTGAGTGGTGCATTATTCCTTCATGTGATTGTGTATGCTTTTTATGTGTGATAATATTTGTAACATTTTATGAGCAATATGTTATTACAAATTGAAATTGACGTTATTACAAAGAGTAACTTTAACAAAAAATCTCTTCTTTGCAATGTGGGGTAACTGAAAAGGTGAATTGATTTTGAAACAGTCCTAATGCCTTAATGTTATTTATTTTGAGTATTTTCAGCAATGGGATAATATTTTTTGGGTTGGTAGATCACCTTGAGCTCGCAATTTTAAAAGTAGACCTCAAGTCAAAAAAGTGTGGGCACCCCTGGTGTATATGGTAGAAACCAGATGCCACAGAGGCGAGCTCACACCGACCGCCCGACACATTGGAGGCAGTGTAGTGTAGTGTCTTGCCCAAGCAGGCGCGGAGCTACCGGGGGGGTGGTCACACTCCGGCCCGGACCTCCTGGGGGCCCGGGCTGTCAGATGATCGATGGACGATTTTTTACACAGTCACTCACGACTGATAAAAAACCAGCGGGCCCCCGCAAATCCCGTAATTAACCAGATACAGAGCTTATATAGCTTATAATAGCCTACACTTTAGCAAAATATCATGTCTGATGAGAATGTACTGCGCTGGACTGTACAAGCACCGTGGAGTCTGTCTCACACTCTCTCCAACAGACATCCTCAGCCACGCTCCAAAAGTGGTAGCCCTGGTCCAGGGCTTACAGCGAGTCTCTCTCTGACGCCCTGTGGAAGTCCCTTCCGCAGCCCTCTGGTGATATTCTCACTCCCGTGCGCGGGTTTTCAAATCCCAGCAAATAAACAAAATGACTTAACTACTCAACGAAACAAAGCCTGCTAGACCTTGGTAAAAGTCCATTCTCGTAGCTGGGAAGCGTCTCAGGTCCCCAGTTTCTCTCTAAAATGCACTTTGTGCCATTTTAATAACGCAATGTACCCTGAATTTACCGGGCAGTCATTTCTTCTACTATGGCATTTTCGGGTTTTGCCTGCGCCAATCTGGTTGGTTTAATTTTATTTAATGATTAAAATAGTGCATTTTAGAGAGAAACTGGGGACCTGAGACGCTTCCCAACTACGAGAATAGATTTTTACCAAGGTCTAGCAGGCTTTGTTTCGGTGAGTAGTTACGTCGTTTTGTTTATTTGCTGGGATTTGAAAACCCGCGCACTGGAGTAAGAATATCACCAGAGGGCTGCAGAAGGGACTTCCACAGGGCATCAGAGAGAGACTCGCTGTAAGCGGTCCAGGGCTACAAAAGTGGCAGCACCTGTCACTCATTAGTAGGCTAATCACTCTGTGAGGACTTAGGAGTGCATGTGTGGACTTCCTTTTCTCCACATCGGACTGTTTCAATTCTAAACCCCTTCTTGTTGCTTTTCCCTGTGTGCGATCACTCAGCAATAAGGTGCAGAACACAAAGATGAGTAGCCTATTTTTTTTATTTAACACGCAGCACCTCTCTCTCTCTCTCTCTACGTCTGTCTGTCTCTCTCTCTCTCTCTCTCTCTCTCTCGTGTGTGTGCACTGCTGCGCAATGTCACAGACACAGACGCGATCAATAATATATAGCATAAATAATAGGCAAAATATAACACTTTCCCTCTATCTGTGACTGTGATCAGCTCCTCTCACACATAACTCCTCTCTCTGCTCAAATTAGCTCAATCTCAGCAACTGTCTAAATTATTTTTTTCCATTGGGGGGGGGGGGGGGGATGCTGTTGGGAGTCAGGTTCGGTGAGGCCCGTTCGTGCTGTCTCACCCCCCGGCCCGGCCCAATGGTGTTCCGCCACTGTGCCCAAGGACACTTCGACATGTGCCCAAGGACACTTCGACATGTGTACAGGAGGACCCGGGATTCTAACCGCCAACGCTGGGGTCATTGGACGACCTGCTCTACCTCCTGAGCCGCAGCCGCTCACATAAATCATACAACAATGGATACACAGTATAAATGAAAAAGTAAAAATACATAGGCCTATTGGTAGAAATGAAAAGTGTATGTGTAGTGGAGTAGAAGAGACTGACCTTGAATTGTTAGTTTTGTTTATATTTAAAATTACCAGAGGGCCACTAGTTCTGGAAACACTGAAAATAATTGGCCATTAATTTAAAAAAAATATATAGGCTTTTTAATTGTATTAAAATGTATCAATTATTTATTTTATTGAATCAAGCCTTCCAAGATCCTGGTGAATCATGACCATAAAACCTTTGATTATGTGAATAAATTATAATGAAAAACGCTAAATAAAGAGTATTTATTAAATGTAGTATATCATAATATTAAATATGCAATGTTTGTTTTCTCACAGAATCAGAGGTGTTATGGTCATGACTCACCAGGATCCTGGATGGATTGATTCTAGGCTTAGAATAATTTATATAAATATATATTCAGCTCTAGAGCTGTTCCATAGCTGCTCCCCACTGTATTACACTGTATCTTGGCTCCCCCTAGTGACCCTTTACGGTACGTGCACCGTGCACGCTCCAGCAGGGCTAGTGCGCATGCGCACAACCCTTAGATATCAGCGCGCACACACAGTGACACAGCTAGCTGTTAGCAGTGTCGTGTGAAAACACTTTAATAATAAAAGTAAAACGTTTGAAAACAGCTTAATAATTAAAGTAAGACGTTTGAAAACAGAGTCGTCTTTAAGCAGCTCAACCCTGAAACACAGCAGGTAAGATTAACTGATTAAACCTTGTTTTTACTACATTTATCTTTTATATTATTTACATGGAACAACACGACGAGTATTTCTCTCATATCTGCTTGTTTGTTATAAATTATCCTAAACAAACAGTTAGCCTACTAGCAGCACTGCAGCAGTAATAATATTGAAACTTTGTTATAAACAAGCAGTAGGCTAGTTATAGCAGCAATAATAGTATTGTAGGCCTAACCTGTTTGTTTTAAACAAGCAGTAGTTAATACTAGCAACAGTAATAATATTGTAAGAATGTAAGTCGCTCCTCCAACGGGAGCTAGGTTTCTTGGCTACGTGGCTTGTTGCCTGCCTGCTCTGCTGAGGTGGGGAGAGAGAAAGAGGTTTTAGAATGATTGATTGAACATTCACAGTATGTAGAATGGGTAGGCCTACATTTCGGATGCACAGGTCAATAATACAAAAACTGCTTATTTGAGGACGAAACCATGAAAAGCACTAAGACTTGTTTACACCAGGGTCCATCAGAACATTTTCGTACACAAAAAGGAAATCATATATCCTACAGTTAAATAAAGTTAAAAAAAAGGGAAAAACCTAATTTATTACGACAGTCCGTTTTGAATTTCATGCGCTAAAGAGCAGTTTCGAATTTCGTGCTCTTTAGAGCGGTTTTGTCCTATTGTGTTGTGGTGCACACACCATTGTAACAATGGTTAATATCCTATTGTGTTGTGGTGCACACCATTGCAACAATGGTTACTGTGCTATTGTGCTGTGGTACACAACAATTTGTAACAATGGTTCATGTAACGGACTACTACGTTTTGGCACGTTACTGTATGTCACAGGCATGGTGGGAGTGATCCTATGTGTGTCATGTGTTCCATCTGAATCACAGCACCTGTGTGCCCTCTAAATACACACCCAGTGCTGTGTGGCGCACACACCATTGTAACAATGGTTACTGCCCTATTGCGTTGTGGGGCGCACACCATTGTAACAATGGTTACTGCACTATTGTGTTGTGGTGCACACACCACAAACTAAACATCTCACTGAGCTTAGGGAGCGGCAAAAGAGGGTGTTCATAAGAAAATCACACCTGGGGATGTACCGATGAGACAATTTGTCCGATACCAATATCCAATATAATAAATTGCAATTATGGCCGATAATCGATGTCGATATGATCGCATTCTGTATTAAAAATATATAATAATTTTGACCATTCTGAAAAAAAGACTGAAATTGAAAAAAAGCAATTCCTCTTTATTCTAAAACTAGGAATGCACCGTTATTGAAATGTTGGCTCATATCCCAACATAAAAAGCCTGTATGTCTCTCTACGTCGTCCTCAGACAGCCCTCCATCAGTGCCTCCAGTCATCTTCTCTGATACACTTGGTAATGCTCCATACAGACGCCAGCATTCACATCCATAGAGGAGAACAGACTCCACGGTCGCATATTTTACGCATGCGTGTTGTTATTGTCCTTCTCTTCCAAGTTCCTCCTCCGCCTCATCCTCCTCCAATGACAACTCAATAATACTACTTAATTCTGTAGCCTACTAGTCTTTTTTTTATTCCGGGCCCACCAAAGCAAGCGTTATATGATATTCGATTCTGAGCCATGCTGTAAAAGCCGGGTGTCTTTGGGAGATTTGGCAATGTTAACCGGTTAACCGATCGGTTCTGTTCATAAGAACTCACCATTTTGTAATGAAAACAAAACACATGCTGTCTCCAAGGCTAAACTCCAAGTAGCAGTTGAACTATTGCTCCATACAAGTATGAAAGTTCCATATTCCATTATGCAATGAACGACAGATGCAAATTGCAAAAGTCGAGACGAGAGTTGTTTTTATTTACGCACCCGGCACCGTCAACACTCAACAGTGAGGCGATACCGGGGATCCATAGCCACCTATTTCCTCTCAAAACAAGCACACATTTCAAAATAAGACTGTTGTTTTTGTTTGTACTTGTGAACATTCAACCCATGCTTTATTTTGGAATCGTACTGGAAATAGAAGTAGCTCTGATGAGGAAGAAGCCTAGTTGACTTGAAAATTAAACTAAAATAATAATAGAGACGTAATGTGCATTTGGGATGGCATACCGGAGCTGCCTCTACAGGTAGGGGAGCTCAAGTGAGCAAGTACCAGAGCTGAAATTAAGCACTGCCTTATTCACTTTACACCATTGTTCATTGTGTAAACTGAAGTTACGTGTGATTTATTCCCTAATGCATGAATCCCATAATCTCCACATTCACATGTTGGAGAGTTGGGCTATCACCACTAGTAGTCTGGCAGCCAAGAGGCTTCTTTTGTTTTTAAAGTCCTTCCTTATTCACTTGATTTCAGACCGGAGTCCAGACTGCAGGTGAAGATGAACTATCCAGACTCAGCCAGGGATGTTTCTATTAAACAGGAAGCTGAAGACGTTTCTATTAAACAGGAAGCTGAAGACCAGCCACAACTCAGTAAGTTTCATGTGCTCTTCTTTTCTTTAACCCATTAAGACCCGAGACCAGATTCTACAAAAGTCTTTTAAATCATGACCATTTTCTAAAAGAAAAAAAAGAACAAAAAACTGTTTCTATGTCAGTGGTTGTCAGACTTTTCCATGTCATGGAGCTACAAAATTATCTGTATTTGGCCGCCAGTATGTCGGTAACAATTAATTTCCCATCCAGGTAGCCGATAGCATTATCCTGTTAATTAGCGTTTGATTTTCATTTTATTAATTTTTTTTACCCCGAATGTAATATGCATGTATACATAATTAACGTTGGTAGACGAATGGTATACATTTATGCTTTTGACATTTACTCCTTTGCAAAGACAAACAAAAAAGCAACATTTTAAATTGTTGTAGGCTTAATCGTCAATAAACAACGCATTGTGATCTGCACGCATGCATCTGCGAGTACAAAACATAAATAAATACAACGCTGTAGTGACGGCAATTTTAACTGTTTTTTAACTATTGTACAGTAACAACCAAAGTCTCTAATGTTTATATTTCTAAAAAAAACTAATACAAATAAAGGGATTTATAATAATAACAATATATACGATTTATATAGCGCTTTTCTGCGTACCCAAAGTCGCTTTACAGAACAGAAGTACAGACATTTTTATTAGAAAAACTATTTAAGATCAGAACACGCATTTATTATTATACAAATTAACCGTTAGGCCGATAACAATATTCTGATATTTCTAACGGTCGGCTATCCGGTTACCAGTCGGTGTGCACCCATATTTTGGCGTACGCACTGTTGATAAATGAGGGCCATGGGGTGGTAGACTACCAGGAAATTACCAGTCCTGACAACTACCATGTAATTACCTGATAGGTACCCAGTAAGGAAGGAGGAACTGTTCTGTAAAAGGAAGTGTGCTCTATTTCCATATTACCATGTACCTACCTGGCAATAAGGGGCTTTCTCGGCCCCACCCATCTTCAATTGTTTATATTGTGTTTAGTTTCCAAGATGGCCGCAGCACCAGGAGGGGGTGGGGCGGAGGTGAGCGGGTGGGGTTGACATATGCCCTTACTGAGCTGCGTTCACACATTCACGACACCTGTCTTGGTCTGTCTTATGTCTGTGTTTAATGGCTGCTCCAATGCATTTCCAATATGGTTTGACCAAAAAATTAGTTTGATGGGGGGAGGGGGGAGGCTCACATAAGGCAAGATGTTTCCTGTGGTTCTGTTTCAGACAAAGACATAGGCAGTAGTACAGGTAATACAGTCTTTGAAAGTTATCCTGTTTTTGCATATTTGTTACTGGGTGGTGGTGTAATAATAATGCATTTTATCTTTATGTAGTTGATGGCTGGTAATGGTGGGGATACTGGTGTTTTGGGTCCTGGGAACTCTATGGTTGTTTCCTCTTATCTCCTCACAGCAGTGGCATGGAAAGGGAATTAAATGTGTGAAAGATCTATTCAAGGAAGGGCACTTCCTTTCTTTTGAGCAAATGAAACGGGTTTTTAATATTTCACAGTCAAACTTCTTTAGGTACTTACAAGTACGTAGCTTTGTTGTAAAGTATTTATCTTTGACAACTCCACCGAGTACCTGGGTAGACGAGTGTTTGAGTTGGGATCCGGTTGACAGGGGGATGATTTCTAGGCTATATGACTGCATTCAGAGGGTGGCTTCCCCGTCACTTGAACGGGTGAAGGGGGCATGGGAGGAGGAGTTGGGTATGGACTTACCAGATTCTGCCTGGCAGAGGGCAGTCGCACTGGTACACTCATCCTCAATATGTATTAGACATGGTTTGTTACAATTTAAGGTTTTACATAGACTACATTTTTCCCCTAGCAGACTAGCCACGTTCTATCCAGACTTTTTTTGGTCGTGTCCCAGATTGACTACATTTTGGACAGAGATATTTAATACCTTCTCGTATATCTGTAACTCAACCATAGATCCCAATCCAATAACGGCGCTGTTTGGTGCACCTCCAGAGGGAATACAAACTCCAACTCATCAGGCTGAAGCTATAGCGTTCTCCTCCTTACTTGCCAGACGCCTGATACTATTTAATTGGAAAAAAGCAGCGCCGCCATCTCGCAAACGTTGGGTGGAGGATGTTATGTCACATCTCAAGCTCTAAGAACTTAAATATACGATCAGGGGCTCCACTCAGAAATATACCAGTTTGGCAACCGTTCCTAACCTACTTTGCGGTAGTATTTTCTACATAACCATGGGCCATCCCCCCCCCCCCCCCCCTTTTCCTTTTGTTTTGTATTTTTATTTAATGTATTTTGCTTTATACTTTATTTCAGTTATTGAAATGTACAATTTGGAGGGTTTTGTTTTACATTGTATTTCAGACAATAATATAATATATATAGTATAGTATAATATAATATAATATAATATATATTTTTACATGAATGTTGAGTACTGGTGATGTTGTTGTTGGTTTGTCCGGTATCTGTCTTGTACCTGTCCTGTCTTATGTTCAAAAAAACTTCAATAAAAATACTTGAATATCTCCTCACAGCTAATATACAGATGCAGTGTGTACAGTGTGCTGTCCAGGGGGAGAAGCAGACTTATGGACACGTGTTGGAGGCGGAGAGGATGCCGCCAACGACACTGATCATTTAGTCTTAGTCGTTATCACTCCCTGATATAATTTTACACACCCATGGTAAACACCAGATTGGGTAATAATCTACTAAATACTTGGTAAATACCTGGTAATCTTCCAATTCTGGGGAAAGGACATGGTAATGTCATGTAAACCACGCTTCCTTTCACAGTACAGTTCCACGTTTCTTACACGGTAACTTGCTAAAGGTTTTACCTGTTAACGTTTTGGAAATGTATGTGGTCAAAAAGTTATTGCCAGTTCAAAATTTAAAGTTCAAAGTTCAAAATACACCCTGATGGGGGAGGATTATCAAATCAAATCAAATCAAATAAAATGTTATTTATAGAGCACATTTTCAAAGACCAGGAGGCCAACCAAAGTGCTGTACAGGAAACATGACACAAGTAACATAGTAAAACAAAATCAAAGCAACACAAAAAGTACACAGGTTACATTACAAAATCAAAGCAACACAAAAAGTACACAGGTTAATTAGGTCAAACATTGAAAGCCAGGGAGAAGAAATGGGTTTTTAGTAAAGACTTAAAAGCCTCTAAGGAGGGAGCAGACTTAATATGAGGGGGCAGACAGTTCCAGAGTTCCAGAGATTATAATCGACAATTACCAGGTAGGTACATGGAAGTAGAGCACACTTCCTTTTACAGGACAATTCTTCCTTCCTACCTGGGTACCTATCGGCTAATTACATGGTAGTTGTCAGGAAATTACCTAGTAACACCAAGCTTTGTCATTGGTCGAAAAAAACCCAGTCGAAATGACTAACCAATCAGGAAGTAGACAGGAAATCAACCAATGACGTAGCTTCAAGGAAAATTGTTGAATGCAGATTGCAGGCCCTAGATGTGTCACAGAGACTACATTTATTTTGGGAGCGTTTTACCCATTGCTGGCTGTCTGAATACCAAAAAGCAAAGGGAATGAACGAGGGCTTTCCTTTCAGGCACTTTTTTCTTCACTGTAACTATGATGTATACACATCCTTGAATTGTTGCGTAAGATAATACTTGATTATGTGAATTATTTCTATATACCGGTAGATCATATTAAGCATGATGTCCATTTATGCTTATTCCACTGTATATAGTGATATTTCATTAATTTATTTGATGACCATGTTGTGTTGGTTCCACCCACTGACTAGTAACGTATTTAAATGGGGGGATCACCCACATCTCAAGTTTGACCAGATGAAGAGCCTTTGCTCGAAAAGTCGTTAATACAGTTTAACTTTTGGAGCAAATGAGTGTGCGCCCGTGTGGTAGAGACCAGCGGGTGGCGCATTTAGCTGCGGTTGAACCCAATATATTATAAATTAATATTGGATAAATCGCGGGTGAAATAATGCGGGAAAAAATGTATGGCATTTATCTATATGCTTATTATCGCTTTTAAAACGCACAAAATCTCGGTGCGCGTGCATTAGTAGTATTTTAATTACATAATTTTCCATGATCTGGCACAAATTAGCCAACACAACTATGAAGTTGGGTCCTGACTGTTGCACAACAACAACAACAACACAGTGGTCTCCTACAGGCAGCTACGCTAAAGTTGCTAACAGGCAGCTAGTGAGTCTGAGAGAAACTAAGTAATACATGTTTTGCGTGGGACTGGGAGTGATTCAGTTCTTCACCCTGCCGATGACTGCTGGATATGCTGTATGAAAATACGTTGCAAAGAACGTGGACAGCGTGTGTGTTACCATAGATATATACAACCACTACGTGGCATGGTCTACAGACCATGTCTCCCTGTCAGCCACTCCCACTTTCCATTCCACTCTGCAGTCCCATTCACTCACCTGTCTCCAACTCCCTCGTCAGACCACCTGTGAACACTTTGCCATTAACCTGCCTCCTATAAATACTGGACTCATTGCACAAACAAACTGTCAGAACATAAACCATTGTCTGGTGCTCAACCTTGTTGTTTCCTGTGTTGATCTTGGAGTTGCTGGTTCCCTGTTTTGGTTTGGTTTGGACTTCTCTGCCTTGTGTATTTTTTGAAGGTTTGCATTTTTGGACATTCTGTTTTTGTGCTTCTGTAACGTTCAGCTTTTTTGGCATTCCTCATTTTCTGTATGCAGCTACTGCTAACTTTGTGTTGTGTATGCTTGACCGTGTTTGGTTCAATGCATCAGTTAATTTGAACTTGCCTGCTCTCTGCATTTGGCTTCAGTCACTGCCACCGTGACACTAAGTAACATTGGTGAACTGTTGAGAGAGTGGTTAGTGACATTGTTTGTACAAGTAGTATAAATAGCCGATCTACAAGCTCACAACTCGTCACAGCGACGCATTGTGAGCTTGTAGATTGGCTATACTGTATACGCTGGGCGCTTCCCTGCGCAGCGGATTTCGGGTGGTGCGGATTAACCCATTCTGACCTGAGATCAGATTCTAAAAATGTCTTCTACATCCTGACAGTTTTCTGAAAAAGCTACGTTTCTGTTTCAGTGGTTCTTCGATTTTTCAAAAATAGCAGACCTACAAGATCGTAGCGTGCCACTTGGATGGTGTGCTATGGGCTTGTAGATCTGCTATTTTCAATAGCTAAAGCATAACATGCTATAACCCGCCCAAAATTGATTAATACATTTGATTAATGTATAAATTGCGGTCGGATAACGGGCGGATTATAATTATGCACACACGGATTCGGGTGACAAAAAAGCTCATCTGCTGATCTCTAGTTATTTTCTCTTTTTCTGATGCTACTTTTGAACCCAGCACCTCTACCAAGTGATGTGCAAATTATATTAGTTTTTTGTAGGAATCCAGTGTTGACCATCATGCTATGTTTCTACTCCTAGACATCCTGTACATGGTTGTGTGTAAAGAGGAGGTTTCCACTGAACAGGAGAGGAGCCCCAGTCTGCTCCAGCAGGAACCAGAGGCTCACCACATTAACAAGGAACCAGATGAGCTTAAAAAAGAACAGGAGGAGCTTAAAGAGGAACAGGAGGAACTACTTCAAAGACCAGAGGAACCTGTTGGGTCAACGATGACATTACTGGCAGTGAAAGGTGAAGAAGAAAATTATGTTGATGATGAAGAAGAAGACATATCTTCCCACTGCTCTGAGGTTGAAGTTGAACTTGAATCCGACACTGAAGTCACTGAAGACAGTGATGATTGGGAGGAGACCAGTGAAGACGATGATGACGAACAACGTGACAAGAGTTTCAGGGACTCAGGTTCCCTGAAGAAGCACCAGCGTGTCTACACTGGAGAAAAACCTTTCCAATGTAAACATTGTGACAAGAGTTTCAGATATTCAACTAATTTGATTACACACCAGCGTGTTCATACTGGAGAAAAACCTTACCACTGTAAACATTGTGACAAGAGTTTCAGGGATCCAAGTCATTTGAAGACACACCAGCGTGTCCACACTGGAGAAAAGCCTTTCCAATGTAAACATTGTGACAAGAGTTTTGGTAGGTCATCTTACCTGAAAATACACCTTCGTGTCCACACTGGAGAAAAACCTTTCCAATGTAAACATTGTGACAAGAGTTTCAGAGATTCATATCATTTGAAGTCACACCTTCATGTCCACACTGGAAAAAAACCTTTCCAATGTAAACATTGTGACAAGAGTTTCATTCAGTTAGGTAACCTGAAGAATCACCAGCGTGTACACACTGGAGAAAAACCTTTCCAATGTAAACATTGTGACAAGAGTTTCAGTGATCCAAGTAATTTGAAGACACACCAGCGTGTCCACACTAGAGAAAAACCTTTCAAATGTAAACATTGTGACAAGAGTTTCAGTGATTCAAGTAATTTGAAGACACACCAGCGTGTCCACACTCGAGAAAAACCTTTCAAATGTAAAGATTGTACCAAGAGTTATAGTCAATCATTTTCCCTGGAAATACACCAGCGTGTCCACACTGGAGAAAAACCTTTCCAATGTAAACATTGTGACAAGAGTTTCATTAACTCCGGTGACCTGAATAAACACCAGCTTGTCCACACTCGAGAAAGACCTTTCAAATGTAAAGATTGTACCAAGAGTTTTACTCAATCATTTTCCCTGAAAATACACCAGCGTGTCCACACTGGAGAAAAACCTTTCCAATGTAAACATTGTGACAAGAGTTTCAGAGATTCAAGATATCTGAAGAGACACCTTTGTGTCAACAGTTCTCACAGGACAATACAAAAAATGACCTTGCAACACAGGAAAAATCTAACGAGTTCTCAGCCTATTTCAGGGAAAAGGTCACTTCCATATGCATGGATATTGCCAAAACCCCTGCCCTTTTCAGAAGCACTTTATCCCAGTTCACCCCAGTAGACACCGAAATTGTTAGCAAAGTGGTAAGGGCTCTACTTGTTCCCTTGACCCTATCCCCACTAGCTTTTTTAAAACGGTTTTTAACTGCCTATCTGGTGAGTTATTAGAACTAATTAATAAATCTCTGCTTACCAGTATTTTTCCTGGGTCACTCAAAAGTGCCTTAGTTAAACCCATCCTTAAAAAGAAAACACTGGACTATCTGGTTCCCAGCAACTATCGGCCAACCTCCTGTTTTTTATTTTTATTTTATAATACTGTTTTTATTAGGCATTTTTTGTATGACATCAGAATATTATTGACAATGATGAGTAGTTCAGTTAAATAAAATGAAAAAAATAACAGGCAATGTAAATGTTCCACGTACAATACAATACAAAAAATACATAAATGTGATAAACATGAAAAACAGGACAGACACTCTTGCTCTCAAACTTTCCCAACATGTTGTAAATTAAGTGAATTACAGACATTCTCTTTTTTTAAATGATGAAAAATAAAATAAAGAAAAAACACTCCTTTTTTTTCCTTTCTTTCCAATTTTCTATTGTGCTATCTATTGTGTAGGAGGGGTTAGCGTGCACCTATTGAAATATTCAATGAAGGGTTGCCATGTCTGGTAGAATCTATCTTCACTCCCTCTCAATTCAAATTTAATCTTTTCCAATTGTAAGTAGTGCATAACATCTCTCATAAGTGAAGTGTGAGTCGGAACCTGTGCTTGTTTCCAATTCAACAGTATCAGTCTGCGAGCCAGTAGAGTCACATATTTTACCATGTTATATTGGAAAGTAGACAGTTTAAACCCGGGCCCCCTGACTCCCATAACTGCTGTCAGTGGATCCGGGTCAAAAGGTCCTCCAACAATGTCTGACAGTGATTTAAATATACTTTGCCAATATGATCATGTTAGTTTAGTGCAATGCCAGAACATATGAGCTAGAGTGGCCGGCGCCTGGCCACATCTGTCGCAGGCTGGATTCACATTTGGATACATTCTGTTGAGTTTTTCCTTTGACAAATGTAATATTTTAAACTGTATAAGACGGCCAACCTCCCGTTTAAGTAAGATCCTAGAAAAAATAGTTTTTAATCAATTAATCTCATTTTTAAACGACAACGAAATGCTAGAGATTTTCCAATCTGGTTTCAGAACAAACCATAGTACAGAGACGGCACTAGTCAAAGTAGGCTACTAAATGACCTCAGAAAAAACACAGATGCAAAAATCTCTCCGTTCTTGTTCTTCTGGACTTAAGTGCAGAATTTGACACAGTGGATTACGACATCCTTCTGGACAGACTTGAAAACTGTTGGCCTCTCAAGAACAGCTCTTGAGTGGTTCAGGTCCTACTTGACTGCTCGTGATTTCCGAGTAACACTTGATGAATACTCCTCCGACATCGTTGAGCTGACATGCGGTGTCCCACAGGGCTCTATTTTAGGCCCCATTCTCTTCAACCTTTACATGCTACCACTTGGCTCAGTTATCAGAAAACACAATATACACTCAGCTATGCCGACGATGATACCCTCAAAAAGTGTATTACTGACATAAAAACATGGATGTCAGAACATTTCCTTTAATTAAATGAAGGTAAAACCGAGATCCTCCTTGCATACCTTAAATTAAAAGCACTTCACACCAAGGACCAGGTGAAAAACCTTGGTGTTATTTTTGACAGTGACCTGAACATGGAGGCTCATATCAGAAACACCACAAAAATATAATTTTACCATCTGAGAAACATTGCCAAAGTCCGATCATTTCTGTCCCAAAAAGCTTATCCACTGTTTAATCACCAGCAAGCTTGACTACTGCAATGCTCTCCTGTCTGGCTTACCCAAAGAGTCCATTGGTCGGTTACAACTGGTCCAAAATGCAGCTGCCCGCGTGCTGACAAAGACCAAACGCAGAGCACACATTACACCAATTTTAAAGTCCCTGCATTGGTTGCATATACATTTTTGAATAGATTTTAAAATAGTTTTACTTGTTTTTAAAACATTAAATGGAAATGCACCTTGTTTTTAAAACATTAAATGGAAATGCACCTATCTATTTTTCAGAAATGCTTCCAAAATATGTTCCCGGCAGACCCCTTAGAATCTTAAATCATCCAGCGCTGGTCTCCTAGAGATTCCAGAGACCCCTAAAACTAAAAAATATGGCGAAGCCGCCTTTAGCTACTACGCCCCTGTGCTGTGGAACAGCCTGCCAAGGGATCTACGGTTCTCTGAATCTGTGGACATTTTTAAACGAAATCTTAAAACACACCTTTTTAGCATTGCTTTTACAATTTAGGCATTTAGCAGACGCTCTTAATCCAGAGCGACTTAAATTAAGCAAGAACAAAAAGCATGGGAATACATCACATACAAGCATTTATCATGAAACATGCGTAAGCTAAGAAAGTTACAGTGGAATATCTATATAATGAAACTATACATATAAACTATATATACTACTATGCTATACATATGTACTATGGCGTGCTATGACTATATACAATGCAATTATAGTGCTGTATACATAACATGCTATAAGTCTGTATCAAATGCTATCTAAGTCTACGGAAATGCTATCTAAGGGGGTAGGGTAAGTGCTATGGGCCAGGATGGAGTCTGAAAAGGTGGGTTTTCAGACTACGGCGGAACCTCCTAGATCATTACATGTCCTTTTCCTGTTTTTAGTCGCTCCTTTTATTATTGTTTTTTTCTTTTCTGTTTGTTATTACTATGTAGTTTATGCATTCTTGTTGTGTTTTTGCTCTTTTTGTTATATATATATATATATATATAAAATTATTTTTTGCTCTTACTGTAAAGCACTTTGAACTGCACTCGCTGCCTGCAAAATGTGCTATATAAATAAAGATTGATTGATTGATGTCCACTTTAAACGGTGTGACCAAAGTTTAAAATAACTCAGCTAAGACACCATTGCATTCACACCATGGGGTAAAAAAAAAGGTTTCCACTATAAATGAGCTCACTGGGAGGATCAAATTAAACGGCTGTATGTTCGTATATCGATAGACAAGGGCAATATTATGGATTATTATACTGCTCCTATATTTCAATACAAATGCGGGTCAATTCTCCTTCTACAGCATGGCCACCCGGGCGTGGAATGCCCTGACCCCTTCCCTCAAAAAAATTGCCACCGCTGAAGTGCCCTTGAGCAAGGCATTGAACCCCTACCATGAAATGTTCTATGAGCAGGGCCTGGCTGTAAATAAGTTCTTGAGCTTAGTCCAGTTACCCTGGGTAAACATAGTCACTTTGCTTTGCACCCCTCACTTTTGTTATTCTTCATATCATGTCTATGAATTGATTGCATTGGGACTTTTTTTGTGCTATCCCTTTTGGAATAAGTGTTTGACTGTACTCTGTTTTGGGCGCTATAGCCCCTCCTATATTCAGCTATTAGTGTAGATTTTCGTCTTACACAAACGTTAAATGAAAATTAATGGAGAATGTAGCATTTTACATCATTGTGTCCGAGCAAATTGTGTCTATTTTACGTTATGGTGATGTACGATGATAGCTGTTGCCCTAATACATGGAATGACCTGCAAACGGCATTGGAACGCTTGAGTCGTCTTAAAACCTTGGTGAGCATACAGACCACCACAATATGTAACTGTTTTTAGATCATTTAGAAATTTGTCTTGGCTTTTTTAGTTTTTTCTTTTCCTGTTATTTTTTCTACATAATATTGTATTCCTCGACGACACTGGAAATTTGTTTTAATATGAGTTTGTAGTCCCTTAGTAGTCAGTTGTTCATTCAGACACACAGAAAACAACTACTGTACCAAATGCAAATCATTGAGTCGCAATGAGTTGCATTGGTGTGGTTGACCTTAAAAATATTGTTGTGGACTAACTTTCTGTGGTTTGGAGGCGAGGAATGATGCCACAACAAGGGTTTTCAGTAGCATGCTGTTTACTGGCAGAACGGCACATACAGTGTACCGGTACTTCCAACAGGTTGGCACAATAACAACAGGACTTCATAGGTCGGCAATAATACAGCAGCAGTACAGGTAAACTCACACTAGTACTACTGTCTCTTTGGTGGGTGAGTCTTGTCCGTGGTGGTCGGGTGGAGACGGAGGATTCCTCGGTACGTCTACACTCATTGAACACCGGAACATAACACACTAAACTGGCGGGCTGAACATAACCTACCCAGAACCCCCTGGGGCTGAGACCCAATCAGAACATAGGCTTAGTAACTACACACACACAATAGGCTGTGGACAATACACTGTAGAAGCAGTAAATGAAAAGATATCGGCTAATACCAATTTGATTGATGACCGATTCATTGCCTATCCCTAGATAAAGTACTTTGTGTGGGAGAATGTCTTGATTTAAAACAATGTTTGAGTGCAGTCTGGCTGAACCTCTATATATTAACCCAACGGTCACATCTACAACACTTCTTATTTTTATATTCTAAACCAATAGTTGTGATCGTATTCAAATGTAATTTTATTGTGAATACATCACACTTGACATTACTCTTTATGTTTTGTGTGTAAAGCACCCTGCCTTCCTTGTTGAAATAAATATGCTTACTCTAATGGTCTGTTCCTGGTAACTGGTATACTGCAACACTCCCAGTCGTTCGTCAGTGAATTAAATATCTGCTGATGCATGAACACCTTAGTGTTGTAAACCAAGACTTGTATACATCAGGGTCCTCCATTTTCACTTCATGAAATCTGTATACTGCTGTAGGCCTCCTGCAGGAAGTATACAGAATAAAGGAGGGAATGGAAAGAGCTGGATTAGGTGGAGTAAGAATAAAGGGATCCTTTGATGCATAGGATTCTTTTTATTTTTTATTTGCAGATTTAAAAACAACACAGATTGGAACAACATATACTGCAGGTGAGATTCAGAAAAACCCTGTGGGGTTTAGTAAAGTTAATCTCATTTAACAAAAACATTGTTTATGGCAACATAATGAATGAATTGCATTTTTCCAAGTCCTCAAAGCGCTTTACAATGGATCATTCATTCATACATTGGGAGGTGAAGCGGCGAACAGTCGACGCCAGCGTCCTCACTTCCCACATTCACACATTGGTGTGATATCTGGCATTCCATAATTATTCATATTTCATGTCCTGATCTTGTGTACTCAACAGGTCTGGCTAAAGCTGGCTGGCTTAATTATGCAAGTCAGTTCGTCTCCAAGGCCTGTCTTTGTTCTACTGATATTCAAGGGCCACCTGGGGACAGGAGGGTGATGATTTGTAAATACTCCTGAGTCTGTTCCTGTGGCAATTTGTGTAACAAAATAATTTGTTTTGATAGCTGGGAGCAAATGGTTGATCAATGGGTAAGCAATCTCGTCTTCAGAGAAGCAGTGAACACGCCTATATTCTCACCTCTGTTTGTGAAACTGCACTTAATTCCATGACATTGAATGTAATATGTCATATTCTACCCGACAGCGTAAGGCCGCCGGAGGTGCCTCTGCTTTGCTGCTGTACTTTTACTGCTGAAATAAACAACAACATCGGAACATCTCATCTGCTGCCGTCGTGCCGTGTCACATTTTCTCCGATTGCTCTCCCAGTTAGTATTTTGTATGATAGTGTATATCAGGGGTGCCCATTACGTCGATCGCGGTCGACCAGTCGATCGCAAGCGCTGCGCAGGTAGACCGGCGCTTGGCCCTGACATGAAAAAAAAAAACAATCTTCGCCGCGGGCAGGCGGCGGCGGCTTTAAAACCCCCCACAATGCAGTGCCTTGTTTTCAAGTGTGGGGAACGTCGGGTGTGTTCTGTTGTTAAACAAACAAATTAAAAGGATATCTATCCATCATTGTTCATAATTATAGCAAGATGCGCGCGGCAAAGAAGCCTAAAACATATCACTTCCATGCAGAGTGGGATGTGGGAACGATGTCACATTCCAAGTCCAACTGCGTTTGCCTTACTCGAGCCCATCGCTACATTCATGTGCTTCCCATTCAGAAGCTGATGTTGATTCCATTGCCTCGAAAATAGCAACACTTTTTAACATGAACTCTTCTGCGTTGGAGAATGAGATCATGGCACTGCAGGCTGACATACAGTTAAAGTTGCGCGCCCGCGATGGAGAGTTTGGAACTTACTCATGGAGGAAAAGTATCCAAACATCAGGACTTGTGCAGCCTCGCTCACAGCGTTATTTGGCTCCACATATTTATGTGAATCAGCGTTTTCCCACATAAAGATAATTAAGTCCAAATAACGTTCCACGTTGACGGACGATCATTTGGAGGCCTGTTTAAGACTATTCTCCTCTTGCACAATGTAGTAGACGGGACTTCCTGGTTCTGTATCCCCCGTCTCTTCACTTCCGGCCCATCCACAGTGCATTGATTTCGCTGCATTTCTACGGACAATATTATTATTTTCTCGTCACTGGTAAATTCTGTAAGTACGTTTAAAAATTAATTTTATTTGTATGGTTCATTAATATACCTTTCGTTTTTATCGGAATTGTTTTATCGTGTGTTAATATTTCCAAAGAGAAATGATGTGGATTGCTACTAGGCGGTAGGCGGTACTAGGCGAATTGGCTGTGCACACTGCTACTGTAGATTCTAAGGTAAACCTTTTATTATGCTACAATCTGTTTAATAAGCTAACGTTTGTTAAGTGTTTTTATCAGTGGTGTCTTTTAAGCTTTTGGGGCTTTATTTAATGTATAAATAAATATACATCAAAATAAACGTTTACTGTTAGAGCAAGGACCCGTTTGGGGAAGCACCCTATGATGGTTTAATTTGTTTGTGCATACTGCATATAATCATGAGACATCATCACGTTTGTTAGACCTAGACTCGTTTGATAATGACAAAGAACACGTTAGCAACATTAGCATCATCATCAAGACATTTAGCATCACAGATTAGCTCCGTCTGAAGCCAATCTCTCATAGCCATTAATGAACGGTTTGCATAATTACAGTACATTCAAGCACAACTCAATACAACAACTGTTAACTGTGAATTCAATCAATTCATCATAATGATAAATGATGTTTGTGTTTGTGATGTTTTATAATGTTATGCCAAATATGTTCAGTATGTCTGCTTTTTCCACCACTGCCTGCATCTGATCACAGATAAATGTATTTATCTGTACAAACACTCTGTACTTTATTATTATTTTTTCATATTATAAGGCCTACATACACTTATTATTGCATGACAAAAGGTGAAATTGGGCTATCTACATGCTCACAAGTCACAATGCAATGTGGTCTTGTAGATCTTTTTTTTTATTATTCAAATATTAATAACCCTGTTTCTGTGTGTAGGGACCCACAACCAGGTAGCCTTCATGATCATCTGACAAATACAGGAGGACAGTGTTGGCAGGTATGTTTTTTTTATTCATTTGTATTATTGTATCATACCACATCTGTCTGATCGGTGCAGTTATCCACTGGTCTCTCTCTCCTCTCCCAAACACACATCTTAATGAATTCCTGCCGTGCTTCTATGTACTCATATGTGTATTGGTCAAGACACTGTACCTAAAGAATGCAGCATTTTTGTGTCTGTTTCTCACAAAAGACTGATTCTTTATAAAATCTAATTGTCTATATGCGCCTGGTTTTTTGCTCCAGGATGAAGAAAGGCACTGTAAAGTATATGAAGAGGGCGTGTGGTTCTGCAGAGTTTTGCTCCAGGATGAAGAAAGGCATTGTAAAGTATATGAAGAGGGCGTGTGGTTCTGCAGAGTTTTGCTCAGTCCCTCTTTGCTCTACATCAGCTTCAGTCTGTTCGCTCAGTTTCCATGCCATCCCAGCTAATGCTGAACTGAGGGCAAGGTGGCTTGTCAACATCAAAAGGGATGACTTCAAAGGAGCCACTGCCATTCCTAGAAAAATAATAGATTTTCAAAATATTGCATTCATGTGTGAAAGGTTTGATTTACAAGTATGTATCCAACTTCCAGCATACAAATGGAACCAAATTGATCAGTACAGGTCCATCCTATAATTTTACATCTTGACTTAGATCTTCATACACTTGTATAGCAGGAGTATGCATGCAGACAGATAAACAAACAGAACACAGAAAGCTTCCATATATGATACAATAATAATGAATAAAAAAACATACCTGCCAACACTGTCCTCCTGTATTTGTCAGATGATCATGAAGGCTACCTGGTTGTGGGTCCCTACACACAGAAACAGGGTTATTAATATTTGAATAATAAAAAAAAGATCTACAAGACCACATTGCATTGTGACTTGTGAGCATGTAGATAGCCCAATTTCACCTTTTGTCATGCAATAATAAGAGTATGTAGGCCTTATAATATGAAAAAATAATAATAAAGTACAGAGTGTTTGTACAGATAAATACATTTATCTGTGATCAGATGCAGGCAGTGGTGGAAAAAGCAGACATACTGAACATATTTGGCATAACATTATAAAACATCACAAACACAAACATCATTTATCATTATGATGAATTGATTGAATTCACAGTTAACAGTTGTTGTATTGAGTTGTGCTTGAATGTACTGTAATTATGCAAACCGTTCATTAATGGCTATGAGAGATTGGCTTCAGACGGAGCTAATCTGTGATGCTAAATGTCTTGATGATGATGCTAATGTTGCTAACGTGTTCTTTGTCATTATCAAACGAGTCTAGGTCTAACAAACGTGATGATGTCTCATGATTATATGCAGTATGCACAAACAAATTAAACCATCATAGGGTGCTTCCCCAAACGGGTCCTTGCTCTAACAGTAAACGTTTATTTTGATGTATATTTATTTATACATTAAATAAAGCCCCAAAAGCTTAAAAGACACCACTGATAAAAACACTTAACAAACGTTAGCTTATTAAACAGATTGTAGCATAATAAAAGGTTTACCTTAGAATCTACAGTAGCAGTGTGCACAGCCAATTCGCCTAGTACCGCCTACCACCTAGTAGCAATCCACATCATTTCTCTTTGGAAATATTAACACACGATAAAACAATTCCGATAAAAACGAAAGGTATATTAATGAACCATACAAATAAAATTAATTTTTAAACGTACTTACAGAATTTACCAGTGACGAGAAAATAATAATATTGTCCGTAGAAATGCAGCGAAATCAATGCACTGTGGATGGGCCGGAAGTGAAGAGACGGGGGATACAGAACCAGGAAGTCCCGTCTACTACATTGTGCAAGAGGAGAATAGTCAGCAGTGACTGTCCGGATTACGCAGCGCTGACTGACTCCATTCAGTACAAGGCTGCAAGCAGTCATCTGATTAAAGGGATAGTTCAGATTTTTGTAATTTAAATTGTATGAAATACTTTCCATTAATATAGTGGTTGCAACTGTATTAATTGATTGCCAGAGTCCTGTGGTGGGAGTTCTGCTCTGGTTGAGTTGAGTGGTGCATTATTCCTTCATGTGATTGTGTATGCTTTTTATGTGTGATACTTTTAATATTTGTAACATTTTATGAGCAATATGTTATTACAAATTGAAATTGACGTTATTACAAAGAGTAACTTTAACAAAAAGTATCTTCTTTGCAATGTGGGGTAACTGAAAAGGTGAATTGATTTTGAAACAGTCCTAATGCCTTAATGTTATTTATTTTGAGTATTTTAAGCAATGGGATAATATTTTTTTGGTTGGTAGATCACCTTGAGCTGGCAATTTTAAAAGTAGACCTCAAGTCAAAAAAGTGTGGGCACCCCTGGTGTATATGGTAGAAACCAGATGCCACAGAGGCGAGCTCACACCGACCGCCCGACTCATTGGAGGCAGTGTAGTGTAGTGTCTTGCCCAAGCAGGGGCGGAGCTATCGGGGGGGTGGTCACACTCCGGCCCGGACCTCCTGGGGGCCCGGGCTGTCAGATGATCGATGGACGATTTTTTACACAGTCACTCGATCACGACTGATAAAATCAGCGGGCCCCCGCGAATCCCACAATTAACCAGATACAGAGCTTATATAGCCTACACTTTAGCAAAATATCATGTCTGATGAGAATGTACTGTGCTGGACTGTACAAGCACCGTGGAGTCTGTCTCACACTCTCTCCAACAGACATCCTCAGCCACGCTCCAAATGTGGTAGCCCTGGTCCAGGGCTTACAGCGAGTCTCTCTCTGACGCCCTGTGGCGCAGCCCTCTGGTGATATTCTCACTCCCGTGCGCGGGTTTTCAAATCCCAGCAAATAAACAAAACGACTTAACTACTCACCGAAACAAAGCCTGCTAGACCTTTGTAAAAGTCTATTCTCGTAGCTGGGAAGCGTCTCATGTCCCCAGTTTCTCTCTAAAATGCACTTTGTGCCATTTTAATAACGCAATGTACCCTGAATTTACCGGGCAGTCATTTCTTCTACTATGGCATTTTTGGGGTTTTTTTGCCTGCGCCAAACGCCAATCTGGTTGGATTCATTTTATTTAATGATTAAAATAGTGGACTCACCAGGATCTTGGATGGATTGATTCTAGGCTTAGAATAATTTATATAAATATATATTCAGCTCTAGAGCTGTTCCATAGCTGCTCCCCACTGTATTACACTGTATCTTGGCTCCCCCTAGTGACCCTTTACGGTACGTGCACCGTGCACGCTCCAGCAGGGCTAGTGCGCATGCACACAACCCTTAGATATCAGCGCGCACACACAGCTAGCTGTTAGCAGTGTCGTGTGAAAACACTTTAATAATAAAAGTAAAACGTTTGAAAACAGCTTAATAATTAAAGTAAGACGTTTGAAAACAGAGTCGTCTTTAAGCAGCTCAACCCTGAAACACAGCAGGTAAGATTAACTGATTAAACCTTGTTTTTACTACATTTATCTTTTATATTATTTACATGGAACAACACGACGAGTATTTCTCTCATATCTGCTTGTTTGTTATAAATTATCCTAAACAAACAGTTAGCCTACTAGCAGCACTGCAGCAGTAATAATATTGTTATAAACAAGCAGTAGGCTAGTTATAGCAGCAATAATAGTATTGTAGGCCTAACCTGTTTGTTTTAAACAAGCAGTAGTTAATACTAGCAGCAGTAACAATATTGTAAGAATGTAAGTCGCTCCTCCAAAGGGAGCTAGGTCTCTTGGTTACGTGGCTTGTTGCCTGCCTGCTCTGCTGAGTTGGGGAGAGAGAAAGAGGTTTTAGATTGATTGATTGAACACTCACAGTATGTAGAATGGGTAGGCCTACATTTCGGATGGACAGTGTCAATAATACAAAAACTGCTTATTTGAGGACGAAACCATGAAAAGCACTAAGACTTGTTTACACCAGGGTCCATCAGAACATTTTCGTACACAAAAAGGAAATCATATATCCTACATTTTAAAAAAGGGAAAAACCTAATTTATTACGACAGTCCGTTTTGAATTTCATGCGCTAAAGAGCAGTTTCGAATTTCGTGCTCTTTAGAGCAGTTTTGTCCTATTGTGTTGTGGTACACACACCATTGTAACAATGGTTAATATCCGACCTATTGTGTTGTGGTGCACACACCATTGTAACAATGGTTAATATCCTATTGTGTTGTGGTGCACACACCATTGAAATGGTTACTATGCTATTGTGCTGTGGTACACACCAATTTGTAACAATGGTTCATGTAATGGACTACTACGTTTTGGCACGTTACTGTCTGTCACAGGCATGGTGGGAGTGATCCTATGTGTGTCATGTGTTCCATCTGAATCACAGCACCTGTGTGCCCTCTAAATACACACCCAGTGCTGTGTGGTGCCAGGGGGGCAGTCAGACAGATTTTTTGTGAAGCCACTAAGGAAATGAAAGTTCATATAATGGCCTGTTGTGGCGCTATCATTGGGCTCAAAAAACCCCATAGCCCCATAGAAGTCCATGTATTTGGGCCCAACTTCACCTAGACTGTATTACCTTAATAAACATGAGGTGGATCTCAATTCGCGGTGTACACACTTCAAGGTGCGATACTAGGTAGAATAGGGTGGTGACTGCACTGGCACTAACAGGGGACTACACTGCGTAGGTGGCAAAAGGGTACACGGCATAGTGTACACTGTCGATTGGGATACTGAGCTGGGCGGAGCCGAGTGGAGCTGGGCGGAGCCAAGCGGAGCTCAGATTTCTCGACTGGCAGCCATTACTTTTTTCTCCGCACTGACCGCAATGTTTTTAAAAGGTCTATAAGCTACTTTTTTAGCCCACGGAATTTACTTTCAAGTTATTTTTGGGGAGTATTTAGTTGTTTAAACTTCATATGTGTGGTCAATTAATCATAAAAGATCCTATTTAAAAATATCAAACAACGATGTCGGAGAATCAGAGAACCACGTTGTCTCGCTTTGGGGGCTGCCAGCAGAGAGACGTACCCGTGTTTACCTCTCCTTTGTCGGCATAGGCCGAAGCAATTTCCCCTGTTTCTCCTACGGAACGAAATTATGACCCATGCCCGTCTATTGTGGATATTTACAGCCTACATGCAATTCGTTTCCAATTGTTTTATTTCCCCAAATGTCAAGTGCATTATAAATAACAGCTATTATATTATTGTTATTATTATTACGTCGAGTCTATGGTCGAATCTGATTTAACCCGAGTCCTGATTCCGTGCAAAGAGTTGCTGAAAGGAAGGATATAGGCTACCTGTAACCTGCATATATATATAGCCTATTCACTTAATGATAAATGTTTTTACATTTGGATAGAATACAGACTATTGTCGCATCTGCTGTTTGATTTGTATTAGCAGGCACCGATCAATCACTGATATACGCTATGAGCTTGTAGATCTTCTAAGTAAGTTCATGGTTAATTTGTGTATGCCTATACCTTTACAGCCAGCTAACAGCTAGTTCGTTTTCATATAGGCTAAGTTTATTGCTATAATGACATTTAACTTTGACAATATAGGTCTACTTTTACATTTAAAACAACCACATATAGGCCTATATAGCCTACTGTAAAGTGAGTATAAACTGTTAATTCAACTGAGAGAAATTCATTAATCAGAACTACTCTTAATCAGTTAATCACATTTGCATTTACATGAATGAAAAGGTTAAACCAGGCCAACTCTCAGCTCCAAATAGATAGGCTACATTTATCACAATATTACTTTACTGTGTAATCTAACACAAATCTTACAAATGCTGTCACTCAGTTATTTAATTTAGGCAGAAAATATATCACTGAATAGTGTATGCAATTAATGCATTCAAAAGAGCATGAAATGTTTTATGGACCCACAATAGTGATTATTTAATAATAATAAAACTGTATTTGTATAGCACCTTTCATGACATGAAATGCAGCTCAAAGTGCTTTACAGAGCAATGGAGGGAAAAAAAGAAAAGCAAGGCAACGACATTAAAAAACAAGTAGTAATGCAATGCAATACAGTGAGGACATGAATAACAAAAAATAAAAGATCAATTAAAAGCAATGTTGTAGAAGTGGGTCTTGAGCTGTGCTTTAAAAATGTCTAGAGGCTGCCTGTCGAAGGTACAGTGGGAGCTTGTTCCATGCCGACGGCCCGTAGAAGCAAAAAGCTGCTTCCCCGTATTTTTTAGTTGCCATTTTTTTCAGGCAAAGCGAGCAGGCCAGCAGTGGAAGACCTTAGGGGGGGGCGGTTTGGGACATATTTAGGAAGGCAGTCGTGTAGGTAGGAAGGTGCGAGACCATTGAGAGCTTTATACACAAGTAAAATAATTTTAAAATCAATCCTAAAAACAACCGGAAGCCAGTGCATGTGAAGCCAAAACTGGAGTAATATGTTCTCTCATCTTAGTTCTAGTTAAAACTCTGGCTGCTGCATTTTGGACAAGTTGTAATCTGTCAGTTGTTTTCTTAGGCGCCTGTCACACCTTTCAGACAAGCGTCTTATCAATGTTTTATGGTTTCATCTGTCTTGTCGTTTGTCGCATCAATTGACCACAATGCTTTGCGGAATCTGGGCGGTGCGTGGGCGGTGCGAGGACATGCGGAAACATCCACGTGTTGCCTGTTGTTGTCCTTACGCTGTTAGCTGCGGGACACAGTAGCTAGTAGCTAGCGTTGGTTGTGTCAACGTGTTGCGTCTCCACTTTATCAGTACCACTACCACAGTAGGTGCCAAGTCTGGCACTGATTCCGTGTGTATGTATATAGCCTCCAGGTACGCAGACTAAGCATGGCATCATTGTGGAAAATTAATATTTTCTGTTAACGACTCCATTATTTTTAATAAAGCGCATCCATTTTACCACAACACACGACTTGCTGCATTTCAGGCTGTTAGCCATGGGGCGCCTGGGCGCACGGCTCTCTCCTATCTGCAGTCAGACCGTTCAGCGTTACTTCAGGAGAGGAGACGACAGATTGCAGTGGACACCTCGATGTTAATGTTATTAAACAAAATGAGAGAAAAAAAAGGGGGGGAATCATAACATTTCATGCCCAAAATGATTGTTTGGGAGCAGTAGCATTATATATATATAAGTCATGGCTACGACTCTTTCATAATCTCCAGTCCAATGCGCACTGCCCATGCGAACTGAAAACATGTTCATTCATATTAACAGTTTTATTTTATTTTAACAACCAAATCATATGATTTTGAATCATATGAATCATATGAATCAAAATTTCTGCTGAGACAGTATTTGAAATTTTAATATAGTCGCGTAGTTTCAGCGATGAACGATGCACACCGAACGTTAAGCAGCTCAACCCTGAAACACAGCAGCAGCTCAATGACGAAGCTCCGTCTTTTTAAGCTCTTTTTAAGCCCTGTTTTTTAACCACTGCAGACAGCATATGGATTTTAAGGTTCGGATACACAGTTTTACTGATGTGCTTTTTAACTGGATTGCCGACATTCGGACTGTCAGCCCTGGCCTGTTGCTAGTTTGACAGCTGCAGCTGCTAGCTGTCACAGCCGTGGCACGTTAAACAAGCGACTTTTTCAGTTTATAAGTAGCTCCGGTCCATTCTGTCAATGCAGGGTGTGCGTGTGCGTGTGTACACGATAAATATCTAGTACATTTGTATATTCACGTACAGTCGTACAAGTAGGCTACACAGCATAGGCACTCAGATCATAACACAGGGCAGAATCATATAAGCATTAGGAGTGAAAATGCATGCACCTTGAATTATAACGTTTGTTTTAATTTTCTGTTCGGCCACGACGGGCAGGGATTATATTTTCCTGTTGAATTGCTTACTGGAACAGACCAAACTACTTTACTTCATTTTCGTTAATACGAAAGTGCATAGGCTTTCCTCTTCCGTGTCTGCACTATGCAAAAAAAAAACAACAGACTCAGAGTGTGAAAAGACCGCCCAGTGCAGCGTAACAAACGGACCTTCTCTCCTATTGGTTGGCGGGTAAACCCAACCCTTTTTGTCTTGTCTGAGGTGCCGCCTTGTTCTTCAGCTTGTGGACTACAGAATGTTTTGTGTCTTGTGTCTCGCCCCCCCCCCCCATGAAACACGTTTGTCTGATGAGACCACGTGACTCCCATTAGAAATGCATTGGGAGCTGTCTTGTCTGATGCTTTTCATCAGACAACCATAAGACGGCTGTCTCAAAGGTGTGACTGCGGCCTTAGGCAGTCCTGAAAAAAGTGCATTGCAGTATAAATCAAGCAGAGAAAAAACAAAGGCGTGGATTAGCGTTTTTGCATCGTCCAAAGACAAATAGGCTCTGATTCGTGCAATATTTCTAAGGTGAAAAAAGGCAATCTGGGTAACATGATTAATGTGATTAATTTAAGTTGTTTCGCCATACCCATTTATTTTGCCATAAATCAGATAGCTTTAAGGTACGGCCATGACAGCAATGGTATAGGAAAAAATATATATAATATTAATCATATTCGGATATTCGGTTTTCGGGGGGCCAACTGTTTCCTATATTCGGTATTCACTGCAGTTTCGGCCAAGAATTTCCCTTTCGGTGCATATTGTATGAGTACGGGTATGTAAATAGTTCAATTCAACTTTGTAAATACAAAATGTATTTATTGTTATTTTGTCTTCAGTATAAAAATGAATGAACATTGAACAAGGATACCGTATCTCAGACTCAATCATGTAAAAAATAACGTCAAAATCAAGTCATTCCAGTAGAAAATTAACACAAATACATAAATAAAAAGTACATTCATTGAACATTAAACACAAACAAATAGATTGCACTGAACTGAAAATAGATTGCACTGAACATGAACATTACACATTGCAGAGAGAGGATGAACTGGCTGTTCTCTAGAGTCTCTACTACATTTAAATGTAAACTACTACTACTACTACTACTCTCCCCCTCTTCTTCGGGCCAGCCTGCACATTGGGCCCTGGTGTTCCTGACCCTGCTCCAGACCCCAGTGCAGCTGTACCACTATGGTCTGGTATGGCCTCGGCTAGGCCTGGTGGTGCTGTAGGCCAGCAGTCCGGCTCCGCTCCAGAGACTTCCAGACATGGCAGTCTCACGTGGTGGTGCTGCTGTAGGCCCGCCGCTGCAGGCCACCTCCTCACCCGTCTTTGGATCCTAAGGCAGTGGAAAATGAAGGTTTCAGAACCACTGGCTTAACAGGTTATTTGTATGGCAGTAGTGCTACAACTCAGAATTCCCTTATTGTTAAAAAAAAAGGCTTTTGTGCTTGGGTAATATGTTCTGTTGTGGTCCAATGATGACTTTACAACAGGTTGCCAGGTTGTATTCTATTGCTAGTTTGATCACTTTCACCTTAAAATAACATGAATTAATAAATGACTGAAAATAGCCAATCTACAAGCTCAGAAGTCACAACATGTCGCACTGCAACGTGTTGGGAGCTTGTATATCTTCTATTTTTGGTGTGGACTTTTCTAGTCCTCTATAGCAGTGCTTCCCAAACTTTTTCATGTCAAGGACCCCCAAAATGATACTAATTATCCTGCGTACCCCCATTAGAAAAGATATGCCAGGGACAGACCCCCCCATAAAAATGTTTTTACAGATCTAGCAGTGATTTTCAAACAGTTTCATTTCAAGGGACCCCCAGTTTGACCTGAATTAGGCTATGAACCCCCATAATGGCATTTCTATCTCTGGGACCCCAATGTATATTGTAAAATCAGAGTGTACAAATGGAAAGGGGTTCAACTAAGAGATTGTACCATTTATACAATCTATCTCTGAGTAATAATAACAATAATATAATAGCGGTTATTTATAATGCACTTGACATTTGGGGAAATAAAACAATTAGAAACGAATTGCATGTAGCCTAGGCTGTACTAGCCCTAGTATGCACAGTATTTCACATACAGAGCCATAGAACGGCCAGGTTAATTTCTTGTTCGGGTTCAAACTGTGCGCCATAAATGTGATAAATGCTCCGTTTGTACTCACCCATTAAATAATTCCAAAGACGTGGTGTGAAAAATGGTCCTCTAGTTTTATATCCATGTGAAAGTTCTGGCACAAAACGCGTATTTAGTGAATTATCTCCACTTTTTCAAGAGATGCACACGGACGCCTTTCTCTCCGGGCGAGGGGGACACAGACACAAACACAGACGTCATCACCAATTGACCAGGGAAACACAAAAGTTTGCGGTCACACAATTGGCAGGTGCTTTGCGATAGGTGCTGGGTAATTAATCACACCACCTGCCAATTGTGTGACCGCAAACTTTTGTGTTTCCCTGGTCAATTGGTGATGACGTCTGCGGTAAACAACAGGAAGGTTCAACTATCACTCCGGCCCCCCCCTCGCCCGGAGAGAAAGGCGTCCGTGTGCATCTCTTGAAAAAGTGGAGATAATTCACTAAATACGCGTTTTGTGCCAGAACTTTCACATGGATATAAAACTAGAGGACCATATTTCACTCCACGTCTTTGGAATTATTTAATGGGTGAGTACAAACGGAGCATTTATCACATTTATGGCGCACATTTTCATATCTACAAGAAACGATGGAAGCTATCTATGCCTTATGATACATGAAAATTTACGAAGTATAATTAAATGATCACAGGCATTCTAGGTCTAAGGCTGTACATATCTACAACGGATCATTCATATCATACAGCGGTGAATTGCTTCGGGCTACGCCGAAAAAGGGTAGGCTCACACGGGGACATCTCGTCTGTGGCCGCCCCAATGCGAGACGACACGGTCCTCGAATTCTCCGACATGATTAATTATAATCTAATATAATGATTAATTGACCACATATATGAAGTTTAAACAACTAAATACTCTGCGAAAATAACTTGAAAGTAAATTCCGTGGCCTGTGTGTGACAAGTTTTAAGAGGGCTTAAAAACCACAACAGTAATGGCTGCCAGTGGATCTTTTTTATTTGGCTCCGTCTGTCATGAATACATTTGATAGCATAAACAACTAACTAAATACTATCCCAAAGATATTAAAATATTAAAATTCGTCGTGACAACAACGCATGTTTAGTTTTGCTGTTGGGGAAATGCACCGGGGGACTAACGCGATAGCGTTACTTCAAAATCTCCGACGACAACATTTTTTATTTTCTTTATTTGGCTCTATCATGATACATTTGATAGCTTAAACAACTAAATACTATCCCAAAACATATTACAATTACCTTCCGTGACACAACAACACTTTTAAAAGAGTATAAAACTTACTAGTTTCCGACATTTTTCTCTGTCTCTGCGGGCTGTCTTTCTCCCTCGGAGAAATTCCATGGGTTGCGCAGTACGGCTGCGCCGTGGCGATATACCCTGCAAGGCTCAGGGTACATCCAAGCTGGACTTTAGAAGCGGGCTCGGGCGGGGGAAATAGTGCGTAGCCCTGTGTAGTGTCAGCGCCTGTCTTTTTGTGGTCTGTGGATTGGGAAGCACTGTCGCGCACCGTTGTGACGTCACATACGCCGAAATACACACTGGCCAGTGTCCACCCTGCGGTTTGAGATTCACCTATGGTCATGAATACTTTTCGCTTCCAGTCACTAGTTTAAAGTCTCATTTCTAATGTCATAATATTCTTTTTGGAAAATGATGGCCCCATTTATAAAAAAAATGACCATAAAGTCGCGCATGTTCTGAGGGGCGTGGCTACCGTTACAGTTAATGAACGGGATCCCCCACCCACTCGAGTCAAAATAAAAACCAACGAAGAAGAAGGGGGGAAGTCCCGCCTCGTTGTCTGGGCCAGCCAATGGCCAAACTGGGCTCAAACGGATCTTGAAAGATGGCGACTTACAGTGCAAGGGATTTCAGGCTTCATTTTACGTTCACGTTAGACCCGGGGAACGCTTTGTCCATATTTTTTTACAGTCTATGTGTGGTGCACACACCATTGTAACAATGGTTACTGCCCTGTTGCGTTGTGGGGCGCACACCATTGTAACAATGGTTACTGCACTATTGTGTTGTGGTGCACACACCACAAACTAAACATCTCACTGAGCTTAGGGAGCGGCAAAAGAGGGTGTTCATAAGAAAATCACACCTGGGGATGTACCGATGAGACAATTTGTCCGATACCAATATCCAATATAATAAATTGCAATTATGGCCGATAACCGATGTCGATATGATCACATTCTGTATTAAAAATATATATAATAATTTTGACCATTCTGAAAAAAAAGACTGAAATTGAAAAAAAAGCAATGCCTCTTTATTCTAAAACTAGGAATGCACCGTTATTGAAATGTTGGCTCATATCCCAACATAAAAAGCTTGTATGTCTCTCTACGTCGTCCTCAGACGAGCCCTCCATCAGCGTATCCAGTCATCTTCTCTGATACACTTGGTAATGCTCCATACAGACGCCAGCATTCACATCCATAGAGGAGAACAGACTCCACGGTCGCATTTTTTACGCATGCGTGTTATTGTCCTTCTCTTCCAAGTTCCTCCTCCGCCTCGTCCTCCTCCAATGACAACTCAATAATACTACTTAATTCTGTAGCCTACTAGTCTTTTTTTTATTCCGGGCCCACCAAAGCAAGCGTTATATGATATTCGATTCTGAGCCATGCTGTAAAATCCGGGTGTCTTTGGGAGATTTGGCAATGTTAACCAGTTAACCGGTCGGTTCTGTTCATAAGAACTCACAATTTTGTAATGAAAACAAAACACATGCTGTCTCCAAGGCTAAACTCCAAGTAGCAGTTGAACTATTGCTCCATACAAGTATGAAAGTTCCATATTCCATTATGCAATGAACGACAGATGCAAATTGCAAAAGTCGAGACGAGAGTTGTTTTTATTTACGCACCCGGCACCGTCAACACTCAACAGTGAGGCGATACCGGGGTTCCATAGCCACCTATTTCCTATCAAAACAGGCACACATTTCAAAATAAGACTGTTGTTTTTGTTTGTACTTGTGAACATTCAACCCATGCTTTATTTTGGAATCGTACTGGAAATAGAAGTAGCTCTGATGAGGAAGAAGCCTAGTTGACTTGAAAATTCAACTAAAATAATAATAGAGACGTAATGTGCATTTGGGATGGCATACCGGAGCTGCCTCTACAGGTAGGGGAGCTTGTCACGACTATGGTCGTGTGTGGTTATGATTAATTATGAGTGTTATGATTTATGAGTGTTATTTTGGATTATAAATATATATATATGTTTATTGCTAATAGTGTATATATATTTATATGGTGGTATATTGTTATAGTATATATATATGTATGTGGATTATCTTAGGCCTAGATGTCTTCTAGTATATATATATATATCTATATCTGTGCAGCAGTTGTTATGAACCTGTATTAGACTAACTCTCCTCCCATGCAGAGTATACTAATGGGTCTTCAGACAGACTGATTGTCATCAGCTGTGTGTCTGGGGTAACCCTGTTGGCCATGACCATGGAGGTCTGATCAACCTCCCTGATTGGCTGACGGTCACGTGAGCGAGCTAGCGGCCGCGGCTCTCTCACTACATAGCCCATTCATGCCCAGCCCAGCGCTGGGGAAACACTTCTAAGGTCTTTCCCCCATCCGTCGTACTACTGTCGCCAACTGTTTTCGTTTTGTTCTTTAATTTGTGAAGTTGAACCTTTGTTTGTTTAGATAAGTTTTCCCTTCGGAAAGGAATAACTTTAGTTTTGTTTTGTGATCCGGTTTGTATTAATTTGAAGTTGAAGAGCCATTTATTTTGTACTATTGTTAATTATTATATTTATTCACTATACTACTGAATAAATACTTGCATTAAGGCCTTGGTTTCCGTTTCTCCTACCTATCTTACATTACCTTTTACCCCTAGACATATGGTTTTGTAACATATTTGGGAGCCCGTCCGTTTCAAAAAACAAATTAAGGATTCAGTTGTTCAGTTGGTTATGTTTTTTGTTTTGCTAGTATTGCTTTTGGTGGTAGACGGATTGGGGAGTATTAATGGTGAGTATGTTGCTCGCACCAGTTTGAGTAACAGATTTTGTTGCGGTGGTATGGCCTCTGATGACCAGGGTGCTAGTACGGATGTCCTGTCGCTTGAGGAGCTACAACAGTGCTCATATTGGGAATTGTACAGTATTGCCAAACAATTTAACGTTCCTTTACCGCACGGTACCAAAAAGAAAGAGGCGATTTTCGCAGCTGTCTCACGGCAGGTGCTTTCACAGGGAGTCATTACGATGCTGTCAGATGAGAGTGAGGGGGGAGACGTATCACTCATTGTCGCAGAACCGAGTTCCAGTGGGGCCAATCAGTCTGACACTACGGGTGTGTTAGAGCAGGGCGAGGATCCCGCGGGGGACCCGTCTGCTCAGGCCCCACATGATTACCCACGGGGCACTGGGGGGAGTCCTCAGGACATAGGGGGGGTTCTGCGCCTCCGGGAGCTTGAGCTGGAAATAGCACTAACAACGCTGAAGAGCGAGGAGTGCAAACTACAGCGTCAGAGACATGAGCTCGACATGGCACGCCTGCGAGGCCAGACCTACCCCGACGAGGCGTCCGCAGGGGCGCCCGCCTCCCAGCAGCAACACGGGTCATCCCCAGGTTCCAGAGGAGTGGCAGCGTTCGACATAAGCAAACAAATCGCATTGGTACCTGCGTTCAAGGAGGGTGAGTTGGATAACTACTTTTGTGCGTTTGAACGAATTGCTGGTGCTGTTAAGTGGCCCAGGGAATTCTGGAGTTTGCTACTCCAATGTAAGTTGACAGGTAGAGCACAGGATATCTGTAGCGCACTCACGGTGGATGAGAGCCTATGTTATGATGTCGTAAAGGCGGCTATCCTTAGCGGTTTCGAAATGGTGCCTGAACATTATAGGCAAAAATATAGGGCCGCTCAAAAATCCTCTACTCAAACGTTTGTGGAATTTGGCCGTGAAAAAGCCACATTGTTTAGGAAATGGTGCAACGCGAGCAACGTACACACTTTTGAGCAGCTTACTGAGCTGATAGTGATGGAAGATTTCAAATCATGTATCCCAGATCGTATTGTTGTCTATCTTGAGGAACAAAAGATTAACTCAATTGCTAAAGCCTCTGTGAGGGCCGATGAATATGATCTGACGCACCGGTCTGGTGTTTCTCCGGTGCGTAGCGGGGAGGGTCTGTTTAACATGCAGAAAAAACAGCACAAATTGTCACAGCCGAAAAGTCCACCGAGGGGCGCAAGTGCAGCGCCTGACAATCGTGCTTGCTTTTACTGTCATGAAATGGGCCATTTGGTTTCTCGTTGCCCTAAAGTACAACATAAGCAGCAGAAAGAGAATGGAAATGGAAATGTGTATTCAAAAAAACCAAAGGGTGTGGGGTTTGTGCATACTATTCCTCGGTCTGCTTCCGAGACAGCTATGGCTGTCCGGGCGGAGGTAGAGGAGTGTTTTGATCCCTTTATTTTGCATGGCTCAGTCTCTCTGTCTGATAAGGAAAATGAGCGCGTTCCTATCACCATTTTGCGTGATACAGGCGCCTCACAGTCCCTTATTTTACAGAGTGTACTGCCATTTGCGGAGAATACCTTTTGTGGTTCCGATGCATTGGTTTTGGGCGTGGAAATGATATCCTCTCGCGCTCCATTGCATATGATCCACCTACGCTCTCCACTTGTTTCTGGTCTTGTGCAGATCGGGTTACGTGAAAGTTTACCCATTGAAGGTGTGGGGATGATTCTTGGCAACGACATAGCTGGGGAAAAAGTGTTTGCGTCGCTAGAAGTGGTTGAAAAGCCTGTGGCTAACGTAGCTATGCCTGTGCTGGGAGCCCCACCCACTGTGTTTCCGGGTTGTGCTGTGACTCGCGCACAATCGAAAAAGTTTGATGACGAGGCTACGTTGTGTGACACTTTCTTGTGTGCCGAGCGACCAGTGGGTGATGCCCCACAGACACCGCGTAAGCGGGCTAGGAAAAGCTTGCTGGCTACTAAAAGTGATTTTGGGTTTGATATCGATAGGGAAACATTTGCGCATGCGCAGAAGCACGATCGCTCTCTCTCTGTGTGCTGGGAGGCAGTTACCAAAGTGGGTGATGCTGCTGTGCCGAGTGCATATAGTGTAGAGGATGGCCTCCTTGTGCGTAAATGGTTTCCAGCGGCTATCGGTGACTTGAAATGGAATGTGGTGCGTCAGGTTGTGGTACCTCAGGGTTTCCGTTCCCAGATTCTCAGTCTGGCTCACGACAACATTTCTGGCCACCTGGGCATTCGTAAAACTTATGACCGCATCCTACGCTATTTTTTCTGGCCGGGTTTGAATGCGTCTGTTACTGACTTCTGCCGCACTTGTCATGTGTGTCAGATGACGGGGAAGCCAAACCAGACTATTCCGCCCGCGCCGTTGAAACCGATCCCTGCTGTGGGTGAACCATTTGAGCACATCATGATTGACTGTGTCGGTCCATTACCGACCACAAAATCTGGTCACAAATACCTTCTTACTGTAATGTGTAGTGCAACGCGCTACCCAGAAGCGTTCCCATTACGCACACTAAAAGTGAGACCAGTTATTAAAGCGCTTTCTAGCTTTTTCTCTACTTTTGGTTTTTGCCGGTATCTTCAAAGTGACCAGGGCTCAAATTTCATGTCAAAATTATTTGCTCAAGTTGCTTCCACCCTTGGCATAGAACACAGACACTCTAGCGCTTATCATCCTGAGTCCCAGGGCGCGCTTGAGCGGTTTCACCAGACGTTGAAAGCGATGATGAAGAAATACTGTCACGAAACTGGTAAAGCCTGGGACGAGGGCTTGCCTTATCTTATGCTGGCAGTAAGAGAGAGCGTACAGGAGTCGCTGGGGTTTAGCCCAGCGGAGCTGGTGTTTGGCCATACGGTGCGGGGGCCGTTGCGTGCGTTTCGAGAGGGCTTATTAGCCAACGCAAACTCGCCGGTGACTAATGTATTGGATTTTGTTGCGGGGTTTCGCGAGCGATTGCACAAGGCCAGACAGATGGCTAGCAGCTTTCTGAGTAAAGCTCAAGGTAAAATGAAGGCATGGTTTGACAGGAAGGCTGTGCATAGAGTGTTTGCTGTGGGTCAGAGGGTGTTGGTGCTGCTCCCACTGCAAAGCTCAGCCTTCCAGGCCAAATTCAGTGGTCCTTATGTGATTGACAAAAAAATAAGTGAAACGGATTATGTGATTTTGACGCCCGATCGTCGCAAAAAGACAAGGGTTTGTCATGTGAATATGCTCAAGCCGTATCTGGCTCGCACCGAGTCAGATACTCCTGTTATTCCCGCAGTTGTCGCCTCACTTTCTGCAGCAGCGCCGTCACTTTATTCCCCTGAGAGTGATGGGCTGCGTGTAAAAGGTTCGTCTGGGTCACGTCTACAGAACTCTGAAATATTGAATGATTTACCGGGGTATTTAAAACATTTGGGTCCCCAGGCGCAAGCAGACATTATTGATTTGATGGAAAATAATGTGAATCTGTTTTCAGATAACCCATCATGCACATCAGCCCTTTCTCATGATGTAATTGTACAGAAGGATTGCCCTCCTATTAAGCAACATGCCTATCGGGTTAATCCAACCAAGCGTGCTTTACTACGAAAAGAGGTTGACTACTTGTTAGAGAACGGGCTGGCTGTTCATAGCAGCAGTGCGTGGTCTAGTCCCTGCTTGCTGGTGCCTAAGGCTGACGGGAGCCAGCGGTTTTGTACAGATTTTCGTAAGGTTAACAATATAACGCAGGCTGACAGTTATCCGCTCCCGAGGATGTTGGATTGCGTGGATCGGGTGGGGTCTGCTAAATTTGTAACTAAATTGGATTTGCTAAAGGGTTATTGGCAAGTGGCTTTGACACCCCGTGCATCAGAGATCAGTGCATTCGTGACACCAGACGGTTTATACCAATATACAGTGATGCCATTTGGCTTAAGAAATGCACCAGCGACATTTCAAAGATTAATGAATAATGTACTAAGAGGCGTGGACAATACAGAGACTTATTTGGACGATGTTGTGGCATATAATGATACTTGGCTTGAGCATATACACACTTTGAGACAGATTTTTCAGCGGTTAGGAGAGGCTAACCTGACATTAAATTTGTCAAAATGTGAATTTGGTTGTGCGACCGTAACGTATCTTGGGAAGCAGGTTGGTCAGGGCCAGGTACGTGCTATTAATGCAAAAATCCAGGCTATTCTAGAATATCCTGTGCCAAGGACTAGGCGTGAGCTCCGCCGGTTTTTGGGCATGGCAGGTTACTACCGGGGGTTTTGCAAAAATTTTGCTGCCGTCACTGCGCCGCTGACTACGCTGACTAGCGTCAAAAGAGTATTTATCTGGTCGCCTGCCTGTCAGTTAGCGTTCGAATCCTGCAAGGCTCTCCTCTGCAGCACTCCAGTCCTGGCTGCGCCCGACTTCACCAAACCGTTCAAGCTGGAGGTGGATGCCAGCGCCTGTGGGGCCGGTGCTGTTCTGCTCCAAGAGGATCTTCAGGATATCGATCATCCCATCTGTTACTATTCAAAGAAATTTAATTCAGCGCAGGGTAACTATAGTACCGTTGAGAAGGAAGCTCTCGCCCTGTTACTTGCATTACAATTTTTCGAGGTATATGTTGGCTCAAGCCCGTTGCCTATTGTTGTCTATACTGACCATAATCCCCTTGTGTTCCTAAGGCAAATGCAAAATTCAAATCAAAGACTGATGAGATGGTCCTTGATGCTACAGGACTTTGAAGTGGAAATTCGCCACAAGAAGGGGACGGACAATGTCCTTGCGGATGCCCTTTCCCGGGTTTAAGGTGCTCTCTTCTTTGAGAAGAAGTTATTTGGGGATATAACTTCTTTTCGGGAAGGGGGGTGTCACGACTATGGTCGTGTGTGGTTATGATTAATTATGAGTGTTATGATTTATGAGTGTTATTTTGGATTATAAATATATATATATGTTTATTGCTAATAGTGTATATATATTTATATGGTGGTATATTGTTATAGTATATATATATGTATGTGGATTATCTTAGGCCTAGATGTCTTCTAGTATATATATATATATCTATATCTGTGCAGCAGTTGTTATGAACCTGTATTAGACTAACTCTCCTCCCATGCAGAGTATACTAATGGGTCTTCAGACAGACTGATTGTCATCAGCTGTGTGTCTGGGGTAACCCTGTTGGCCATGACCATGGAGGTCTGATCAACCTCCCTGATTGGCTGACGGTCACGTGAGCGAGCTAGCGGCCGCGGCTCTCTCACTACATAGCCCATTCATGCCCAGCCCAGCGCTGGGGAAACACTTCTAAGGTCTTTCCCCCATCCGTCGTACTACTGTCGCCAACTGTTTTCGTTTTGTTCTTTAATTTGTGAAGTTGAACCTTTGTTTGTTTAGATAAGTTTTCCCTTCGGAAAGGAATAACTTTAGTTTTGTTTTGTGATCCGGTTTGTATTAATTTGAAGTTGAAGAGCCATTTATTTTGTACTATTGTTAATTATTATATTTATTCACTATACTACTGAATAAATACTTGCATTAAGGCCTTGGTTTCCGTTTCTCCTACCTATCTTACATTACCTTTTACCCCTAGACATATGGTTTTGTAACAGAGCTCAAGTGAGCAAGTACCAGAGCTGAAATTAAGCACTGCCTTATTCACTTTACACCATTGTTCATTGTGTAAACTGAAGTTACGTGTGATTTATTCCCTAATGCATGAATCCCATAATCTCCACATTCACATGTTGGAGAGTTGGGCTATCACCACTAGTAGTCTGGCAGCCAACAGGCTTCTTTTGTTTTTAAAGTCCTTCCTTATTCACTTGATTTCAGACCGGAGTCCAGACTGCAGGTGAAGATGAACTATCCAGACTCAGCCAGGGATGTTTCTATTAAACAGGAAGCTGAAGACGTTTCTATTAAACAGGAAGCTGAAGACCAGCCACACCTCAGTAAGTTTCATGTGCTCTTCCTTTCTTTAACCCATTAAGACCCGAGACCAGATTCTACAAAAGTCTTCTAAATCATGACCATTTTCTAAAAGAAAAAAAAATAACAAAAAACTGTTTCTATGTCAGTGGTTGTCAGACTTTTCCATGTCATGGAGCTACAAAATTATCTGTATTTGGCCGCCAGTATGTCGGTAACAATTAATTTCCCATCCAGGTAGCCGATTATCCTGTTAATTAGCGTTTGATTTTCATTTTATTAATTATTTTTTACCCCGAATGTAACATGCATGTATACATAATTAACGTTGGTAGACGAATGGTATACATTTAGGCTTTTGACATTTACTCCTTTGCAAAGACAAACAAAAAAGCAACATTTTAAATTGTTGTAGGCTTAATCGTCAATAAACAACGCATTGTGATCTGCACGCATGCATCTGCGAGTACAAAACATAAATAAATACAACACTGTAGTGACAGCAATTTTAACTGTTTTTTAACTATTGTACAGTAACAACCAAAGTCTCTATATTTCTAAAAAAAACTAATAAAAATAAAGGGATTTATAATAATAATAATATATACGATTTATATAGCGCTTTTCTGCGTACCCAAAGTCGCTTTACAGAACAGAAGTACAGACATTTTTATTAGAAAAACTAAGAACACGCATTTATTATTATACAAATTAACCGTTAGGCCGATAACAATATTCTGATATTTCTAACGGTCGGCTATCCGGTTACCAGTCGACATCCCTAATCATTATCCATGGTGTTAAAGTAACAAAATAAATTACTTCACATAACTTTTTTAGTATTTTGCTAAAATATTTCTAAAACTTTCAGAACTGTAACGTGTAGTTAGTAAAGTCAATCTTACAAAATGCTCATTTTGTATATGGAAGAATGGATTAAAAATGTTGGAATCCATTGTTGGAAAAAGAGAAAAGAACCCGCACTTGACAAAGTTTTGAGCCAAGGCTCTTCATCTGATCAAACTCGAGATGTGAGTGATTCACCCATTTTAATAATAGACACCCACGGGTCACGTTACTAGTCAGTGGGTGGAACATGGTCATCAAATCAATTAATCAAATATAACTATACAGTGTTTCATATTTTCCGTGTGGACAGTGGAATAAGCCCAAATGGGTAACCCTTCATTTTACGGGACCTGGTAGTAGTTCACACAGTAATTACTAGGTAATTACCAACAAACTACTGGGTAATTTCCAGCTAATGGATTTACCTGGTAATTGCATGGTAACTTACATTACTCAGTATTTACTATGTAATTACCAAGTGTTTTCCCTGACAACTATGGGTAAATGGGTACTACCCATGTAAACACATGGGCCCCTATTTATCAATCGAGTGTACAATCTGCCACAGATTCGAGTGCAGGTTTCGTAGTACAACCACGTCGCCACGGCATTTATATAGTGATCGCAAACAGCTGATCCTTCCTTAATTTCATTCCGACGTTAATAAATGTGACGGCTGAAATCTATCTGGCACGCCCGATGAAATCAAGCCTCGCCATCGTTTTTGCGACATGAACAACGTAGTACGACCTTGGAAACCATAGTTACATGACGAAAAAAGTCAATAAAAACGTTTCCCTCTCATACACACACACGCAGACGCAACTTTTAAATAAATAAAGAACGAAACTTTTTCTCCTCTCGCCTCGCTTGCCTTGCTGCCCGCCTCACACACACACACACACGTACGCACATATCGCAACTTATTTGCAAGCAATTGTCACTGTGTCACCGGCGTAGGGTCCAGCCTTGTGCATGCAAATTTCTTGTTAGTAAACTACAGCATGCAAGCCGCCTTTGTTAATGGTCCCCCAAACCGTTCACACTTCACACCTATCGGCCGGGGATTTGCTGCCCCCCCCCCCCCCCGCGCATGCTAATTTGCCCATTCAATCATTTGATCCACGCTACGCGCCTGCTGTGTGTTGTTAGTTTTAGCCTATATTAAATGATTACATTATTTTTTCATTTAATATAGCCTACAACAATATATTTTTGAACCTGCATGTGAACAAATAGGCGCGCACACACACGCTGCTGTTTTGCAACATCTCCTCCTCTCCTGACCTGTCTGTCTGTCTCTATCACCGTGGTCCGTTCATGACACCGTGACCATGCACGTTTATGACAATCTATTTAGATTACCTCGCTATAGAGCTCAGCAGTCCCGCCCCCTCTCAGAAAAGCGAGTGGCCCAGGAAATGAAACCCCAATGCATTCTTTCATCGGCACTTCGAATATAATTTATTTAAAGACGGTTACGCCGCGGACAAAGCCAATTCGGATCATGACAAATCATGACAATGAACACAATGTTTTGGGACGATCAAATAATTTACAAGACGAAAAACAAAACAAATAGTGTTGTCTCCTGCCTTTATTTTCTTCTTTCTAATGATTTGATCGTCCCAAAACATTGTGTTCATTGTCATGATTTGTCATGATCCGAATTGGCTTTGTCCGCGGCGTAACCGTCTTTAAATAAATTATATTCGAAGTGCCGATGAAAGAATGCATTGGGGTTTCATTTCCTGGGCCACTCGCTTTTCTGAGAGGGGGCGGGACTGCTGCGCTCTATAGTTGCAGTGGCTAGGCTCATGCACTGGCACTGGTGGGCTGGCAGCCTGGCTGGCTGGGTTAGCCTACCTATCTCCGATGCGGTCGGGCGGTCCCGTGTACTTGCACTGGCACGCCGGCACGGCACACTTGGCATTCGAGCGACACGTCAGGTTTATCCTTAAAATGGCGAGATGTAACTCGAGAAAGACATGGCTGTAGATTGCACTATAGCCTACTCGTTGGTTGGTAGACTTGACTATAGCTGCAGCACTGCAAATTCCATCTAGAGTCTAGAATAGATCCATGTCATGGATGTTATAACTTCCAAAGGGGAAGTGCAAAACACTGTTTAAATGGCGCGTCAAAGCATCAAGCGCGATTTTAATTGTAAAGTTGGAAATCCCCTACTCATTTCATATGACACAAAGACACATCGTTGATGTAGGCCTATTCATTTTTTTTATTTTTCTTTGTTTACATGTAGCCCATATACATAGAGTTTTATATTCAACCTTTTAGGAGTGAATACATATGTTTAGAAAAACTGGTGATGACAAAGCGTACGACAGCTCCCGACCAGACGTGAGTTTTGAACTTTGTCAAGTTCAATTTCAAGCTTTGGCGGGAAATGGTAAAAAAAAGAAATCACCCATATTTTGGCGTACGCACGGTTTATAAATGAGGGCCATGGGGTGGTAGACTACCAGGAAATTACCAGTCCCGACAACTACCATGTAATTACCTGATAGGTACCCAGTAAGGAAGGAGGAACTGTTCTGTAAAAGGAAGTGTGCTCTATTTCCATATTACCATGGGGAAGCACCCTATGATCCGACGGACCATTGCTCCGAAGGAGCATTGGTCCGAGGTGCGCTGGGGGTCGGGAGAGGGTGGGTGGTTAGGTTTAGGTGTCTGCCCCTGGGGAGGTTAGGGTTAGGGTGAGGGTTTGAGGTAGGTTGTCGATCGGACCAATGGACCGTCGGCATATTGACGCGGACCCATTACCATGTACCTACCTGGCAATAAGGGGCTTTCTCGGCCCCACCCATCTTCAATTGTTTATATTGTGTTTAGTTTCCAAGATGGCCGCAGCACCAGGAGGGGGTGGGGCGGAGGTGAGCGGGTGAGGTTGACATATGCCCTTACTGAGCTGCGTTCACACATTCACGACACCTGTCTTGGTCTGTCTTATGTCTGTGTTTAACGGCTGCTCCAATGCATTTCCAATGGAAGCCCATATGGTTTGACCAAAAAAATTGTTTGATGGAGGGAGGGGAGAGGCTCACATAGATTCAAGATTCAATTCAAGATTCAAGACTTTATTGCCATGTCAACAGAGTTGATTGGAATTTGTTTCAGTGCACTAAAAACATACATACGATACATACACATATTCACATCACATAATCAGACAGAACACAATACAAAAGTACAGGCATCATATGAGGGGGACCAATAAATAAGAAGAATACAAAACGTTACAATTCATGTTGAATAAATAAATAGCAAATTCATCACAGTTCATCGTTTTACAAAGCAGCTTCACGCTGTAAAGTGCGAGTGAAAAGAGGGTCAGCATTCAAGAGGCGAATAGCCTCGGGATAAGTGCTGTTCTTGAAGCGGGAGGTATTGCACTTTAGAGACCGGAGTCTCTTACCTGAGGGCAGGGGTGCAAAAAGAGAGCAGGCAGGGTGGGAGGGGTCGGCGACAGAGTTGGGTGTAACGAGTAACGGAAAATATCGTTACTGTAACGACACTACTTTGGTCGGTAGCGAGTAATATAACGACACTACTCCTCCAAAATTGATAATCACACTACAGTTACTGGTCGCTTTAGCGCTGCCGTTACTCGCTACTTGCGTCATGTGGCTGCTTTCAGCAGTGTTGCTTTAGAGAATAATGCACACAACGGAGATGAGTTGAACATGAACACTAATGGTGCGCTGGCAACGCAGTACGCAGTACGGACTAGAACATGTCAAACCGGTGTCAGATCATCAGCAGCACAGCATTTTTCGTTACTGTCGTGGACTCGTAGGGTGGCCATGACGTCCGGTTTTAGACCCACCTTTCCTCCTCCCAACTCAACCTCTGGCCGGACACATCATTGTCCGTTTTTTTGTGATATAGCCTACAGTGCTTGTGTAAGTTGTGTCATAACTGTCATTTAAGTCGTCTCTGTATTAAAATCTCCGTAGCACTTTTTCGCTGCACAGAAAGCTCCCAGTCTCCCCACTGTCACAGAGACAGAGCAGGCGTTGGGGTGTTGCCATGTCCGCTTATTACAAGCGACTTTGGGCTTGTTTTATGATAGCCCAGTCAGGCTTCTTTTGGGCTGTTTTCATAGACATGGCTGCTTGTTTCTCTTCTAAAACCTGGCAACACTGCCAATGGGAGGGTCTGTTTGTTTGTTGTAGAACGTGTGCTCTCACAATCACTAGTTAGTTAATGTAGAGATAAATAAACCAAATATGCCGAAATGAAAAACTACATTTAATGAGCAATGGAGCAGGGGACTCCACATCATAAAGAAAGGGATCCTAAAGCACTTTGAACATAATTATAGTCTACTGATTTATCTCAGTCTCATTATTTTATTTGAATATATATTGTTGGGAAAGTTAATATTTGCCTAGAACCACGTGGTACAGTGGTTTTCAACCATTTTCATATCAAGGTCCAGTATGTATTCTGCATTTTAGCCATGGACCACCATTTGATGAGATTTGGCCTCACAGACCCCAAACTAAATATTATATTGTTGTGTGGCAGTTCAGTGCAAATTATTTGACAATGCATCTCAGGCGATTTTATGGAGTAACGCAAAACTGCAAAAGTAATGTAACGAGTAATGTAACTAGTTACTTTCTCCAGGGAGTAATAAAGTAATGTAAGGCATTACTTTTTTCAAAAGTAATATGTAATATGTAGTGCCTTACTTTTATGAGTAACGGACCCCAACTCTGGTCGGCGATCACCTTCTGCATTCTGCGCTTAGTGCGTGTGGTAAGGCAAGATGTTTCCTGTGATTCTGTTTCAGACAAAGAAATAGGCAGTAGTACAGGTAATACAGTCTTTGAAAGTTATCCTGTTTTTGCGTATTTGTTACCGGGTGGTGGTGTAATAATATTGCATTTTATCTTGATGTAGTTGATGGCTGGTAATGGTGGGGATACTGGTGTTTTGGGACCTGGGAACTCTATGGTTGTTTCCTCTTGCAGTGTGTACAGTGTGCTGTCCAGGGGGAGAAGCAGACTTATGGACACGTGTTGGAGCGGAGAGGATGCCGCCAACGACACTGATCATTTAGTCTTAGTCGTTATCACTCCCTGATATAATTTTACACACCCATGGTAAACACCAGATTGGGTAATAATCTACTAAATACTGGGTAAATACCTGGTAATCTTCCAATTCTGGAGAAAGAACATGGTAATGTCATGTAAACCACGCTTCCTTTCACAGTACAGTTCCATATTTCTTACATGGTAACTTGCTAAAGGTTTTACCTGTTAACGTTTTGGAAATGTATGTGGTCAAAAAGTTATTGCCAGTTCAAAATTTAAAGTTCAAAGTTCAAAATACACCCTGATGGGGGAGGATTATAATCGACAATTACCAGGTAGGTACATGGAAGTAGAGCACACTTCCTTTTACAGGACAATTCTTCCTTCCTACCTGGGTACCTATCAGAGTAGCAGATTGCAGATTGCAGGCCCTAGATGTGTCACAGAGACTACATTTATTTTGGGAGCGTTTTACCCATTGCTGGCTGTCTGAATACCAAAAACAATGTCACCAAAGGGAATGAACGAGGGCTTTCCTTTCAGGCACCTTTTTCTTCACTGTAACTATGATGTATATACATCGGAGGGTTACACTCTCTGTAACCCAGGTTCTCTGAGTGGAGAGACTGGCTCTCCACTACATATTGTTCAATATGTACGGGAACTGACCCCACAGGGCAGTGTTCATGGATATCTCTTTAAGACACATCTTCTATGGTGGCCCTGCCCAGATGCCAATCAGCGGGCTATTTAAGCCCCATCTGTGCAGTGCCACTTCGATTAATTCTTGATTGACACGCATTTCGGAGCGGCTCTTTTGTGGAGAGCCAGTCTCTCCACTCAGAGAACCTGGGTTACAGAGAGTGTAACCCTCCGTTCTCTATCGTGTTCGAGACTGGCTCTCCACTACATATTGTTCAATATGTACGGGAACTCTCTAAGACACACCGCGAGGAAATAAGCAGACCAGCTGCCCCTGCGGCAGCCCGAGGCAGTTTAACCTGAATTCCATCCGAGCCTATAAGTGGTGAGCGCCATGAGTCACAGGCGCTTGCCAAAACGCTCCAAAACTTCAGTATTCATACCAAGTAAGTAATACTCGTGGCCTAGGCGCAAGACGCCACCTAGGCTCAGCTGGCCCAGCATGATGCTAGGCCAGTGACCACCGGGGTGAAGGGCTGCTCAAGCCAGCCCGTCAGATGCCCGGCCGACCTGACCGGTCAAGGTGCTGGTGACCCTACCGCTGAGTAGCACGCAGGAGCGACTCCCACAGGGGGAGCGGATGCCACCACGTTCCATCGGTAGGACAGGGTGAATGTAGACAGAGTCGCCCATGTCACTGCTGTGTAGATCTCTGTCAGAGATACACCATTCTACAGCAACCAGGGGGCTGTTGTCCCATGGGCAGAGTGTGCCCGCCTTCCAGGCGACCCTGGCACTCCTGCCTGCTTGTCCCTGTTGGATCACCCCTGTGATCCGGTGGGACAGTCCACCCTTCGACCATGGTCTACCCGAGCACTCTCTGATCAGGCCGTATGGTATAGAGTGCAGGGATTGGTGCCAGCACCACCTAACCATTGCCATGTAGGAAGCGGCAGCCTCCTTCATGCACTGATAGGGACATTCTTGTGGCTGACACTGCTAACAACAAGAATGCTGTCCTGCGAGAAGCCACCCAAGTGTCCACGCTTAATTGGCTCATGCCGCAAGGCAGACAGTACCACCTCCCGTGGGGGGGCTGCCGACCTAATGTGCGAGCACCCGGTACACCGTGGTCTCCCTCAGCCCTAAGGGGCGGAGGCACCAGCTGGCTCACTGCCAAGAGATGCCAGCCAGCAAACTAGTGCTGTGGGATCCAACAAACGGGCACCGGTCACGAGGACGTCCCACGCCAACATCCGTGGATGTACTCAAGAACGACGCAGGAGCGCAAAGTACCAACAAACTGGCCAGATGGAGATCCAGGATCACCGGAAACGACAATGGAGGGCTCGTCTGAGGACGACCTCGAGAGAGCTACAACCCATGACATGGTGGAACCTACTCAGGGGTCCACCTGAATTGACCGCCACTGTCTCGAGAGACAGCATGTGGGGGCTGGGTACCCTGAACTGTCAGGACTGAGGAGTGGGCTCGGTGTGCTGAGCACCTCTAGCCATACCCCGCCGGTTGGCCCTGGAATTGTTTGTTTACGCTCTCTGCCGTGTGGTCTGGCCGGACCGCGGCGGCAACGATCAGCGACCGTAGATGGCCTCAGAGTACGCCGACTAGGTCAGCTCCTCTGGGTTCTACCCCGCTACCCGCCGCAACGGTTTACAGCCGCGATGATCAACCAGGAGGTTCACCGACGAGGTCGGTTTCGCTCGGGGTCTCACAGCGCTTCTGCAGCCAGGGACCCCAGGCTCCACCAACGAGGTCGGCTTCGCACTTGGGACCCTTTGGCCGCACCGAGCGCCGTCTCAAGGTTTCCCCCGACGAGCAGGTTTCACCAGGGAGCGGACGCACGGACCGAACGCCGTCTCAAGGTTTCCCCCGACGAGCAGGTTTCACCAGGGAGCGGACGCACGGACAAGTCTGAGGCTTCCTCCGCGAGGCAGATTCGGCACTCAGTCTTGTTGCTGTTGTTGTTGGCTAGCTGCGCCTAGATAGCCATGACTTCGTGACTTCTCTGGATGAGAAGAGCTTTCTCTGTGGTTTCAGACCGGTAACCGGATTCTACCCCGCAGAGTCACACCTAGGTGCATAAACGGCTCGCCGTGACACACTGTACACTGTATCGTGTGCTCTGCCCGACAGCCACAGCACGCTCTGCTGTGTCACTGAGCCCGGCTCCACCGTGAAACTACACCACGGACGCATGAGCTGACCTCGTCAGCAATACGCCCTATAGTGTGATAATGGCTGAGATTCAGGCATACTTCCTGGCAGACCCAGCATGTCATGTCTGTGTCACTGGGGAACCAGATCCACAGACAGAACTACACCACGGTCGCGTAAGCAGGCCCCCCGCCAGCAATACGACCGTATAGTGCACTATAATGGCTGCATAATTTGCCTTCAACCAAACGTCGGACAGACACAGCACGTCCTGTCTGTGACCGAACTACACCACTGTCGCGTGAGCTGACGCCTCGCCAGAATTACGGCAGTATAGTGCGCTATGATGACTGCCCAACATAAAGGGAAACCTTCGACTGACCCCAAGGAATTTGTTAGTCTCACCTACAAACGAGAACACAGCTAACCCGAGAGGGCGAGTCAACGCTCGCTCCCTAAACTGCACACCGTAGTGCATTAATAGGCTGCTGACACTCGTAAGTAGTCTCACTAAATCCTTCTTTACAGACCTGTCCATACCAGGCAGGACCGGAGAGAGGTGGGGCTATAGCCTGAGCTTAGCTCCCCCAGCTCTGCCAACCTGGGACAAGGTTCAAGGTAGTCTTTATTTGTCTCTCTTGAGAAAACATTGTCTTGGAGACAGAGTCACAGCTGTATACAAATAGCATGTACCTATATATACATATATGTATACATCTTGTATTGTACACCATATTTTAACTGTTCGGAATGTGCTCCACAGGGAGTGGGCCCATAGTAATTGCTTGAACGTGAGGGGTCATAATCTACCCTTTGCAGCTCACAATGCTGCATAAACGAATCAAGGCAACATGGTACCCTAAGACATCCCCATGACGCGGATTCTCAGTGTGCTCTCTCTTTGTTAGGACAGAGTCCCCAAATCAATGTCCACAGTTTGTTTTGTGTCACCAGCAGAGTTATGGACCTCTGGAAGAGGTTGTACATAAACTGCTCGGCCGCTCTGAGGCGCTCTAGCACAAAACAATCTGACATTAAGCACACTGGAGGCTTCCAAACTTTTGTATCTCATACCAGTAGGCCTACAAGTCCACATGCATAGTGTGTTGTTGTAGCCATTATCATACTTATAATAATAACAATAATAATGAATTGCATTTTTATAGCGCTTTTCCAAGTGCTCAAAGCGCTTTACAATGGTACATATATATATGCCTGTACTGTATTGTACAGACTGTACAATACATTGGTAGTGTATCAGCTTACGTGATACACATACCTGTATGCTTGTATTGATACACACAGGTATATATATATATAAGCATATAAGTATATATTAACCAGAACCAATTGTGACAGAGTAAGCGATTTAATTGCAGCGCCTAACACGGTGGGTCATCTGGAGTTTTTGTCTCCTGATCTTTGAGCCACACCGCCCTCTTGTGAACCGTGAGGCACAGTGCAGTCTGGGCAGCCGTCCCTGACGAGCATACCTCCTACACTATGACGCTCACGTCAACCTGTCAATGAGGAAGTTGGAACACGCTGGAATTGTTTGTTTACACTCTCTGCCGTGTGGTCTGGCCGGACCGGACCGCGGCGGCAACGATCAGCGAACGTAGATGGCCTCAGTGTACGCCGACTAGGTCAGCTCCTCTGGGTTCTACCCCGCTACCCGCCGCCACGGTGTACAGCCGCGATGATCAACCAGGAGGTTCACCGACGAGGTCGGTTTCGCTCGGGGTCTCACAGCGCTTCTGCAGCCAGGGAGCCAAGGCTCCACCAACGTGGTTGGCTTCACGCTTGGACCCTTTGGCCACACCGAACGCCGACCCAAGGTTTCCCCCAACGAGCAGGTTTCACCAAGGGTTGGACGCACGGACCGAACGCCGTCTCCAAGGTTTCCCCCAACGAGCAGGTTTCACCAAGGAGCGGTCGCACGGACAAACTGAGGCTTCCTCCGCAAGACAGATTCGGCACTCAGCTTGTTGCTGTTGTTGTCGTTGTTGTTGTGCAGCTACGCGGCGCCCAGAGAGGAGTCGTCAGGACGACCGGCTCTCTTCTTACCTAGGTAAGTGGACTGTGTGCCACGCAGCTTCATGTTCTAAATATATATATTTATATATATATATGTTGTTTAATAGTGTCAAAACTGCTGAGATACACGAAACGTCTGCTCTCGTGGAAATCAAAAAATCGAAGTGGCACTGCACAGATGGGGCTTAAATAGCCCGCTGATTGGCATCTGGGCAGGGCCACCATAGAAGATGTGTCTTAAAGAGATATCCATGAACACTGCCCTGTGGGGTCAGTTCCCGTACATATTGAACAATATGTAGTGGAGAGCCAGTCTCGAACACGATAGAGAACCTTGAATTGTTGCGTAAGACAATACTTGATTATGTGAATTATTTATATATAGATCATATTAATCATGATGTCCATTTATGCTTATTCCACTGTATATAGTGATATTTCATTAATTTATTTGATGACCATGTTGTGTTGGTTCCACCCACTGACTAGTAACGTGACCCGTGGGTGTCTATTTAAATGGGGGGATCACCCACATCTCAAGTTTGACCAGATGAAGAGCCTTTGCTCGAAAAGTCGTTAATACAGTTTAACTTTTGGAGCAAATGAGTGTGCGCCCGTGTGGTAGAGACCAGCGGGTGGCGCATTTAGCTGCGGTTGAACCCAATATATTATAAATTAATATTGGATAAATCTCGGGTGAAATAATGCGGGAAAAGAATTAATGGCATTTATCTATATGCTTATTATCGCTTTTAAAACGCACAAAATCTCGGTGTGCGTGCATTAGTAGTATTTTAATTACATCATTTTCCATGATCTGGCACAAATTAGCCAACACAACTATGAAGTTGGGTCCTGACTGTTGCACAACAACAACAACAACAACAACACAGTGGTCTCCTACAGGCAGCTACGCTAAAGTTGCTAACAGGCAGCTAGTGAGTCTGAGAGAAACTTAAAACTAAGTAATACATATATGTTTTGCGTGGGACTGGGAGTGATTCAGTTCTTTACCCTGCCGATGACTGCTGGATATGCTGTATGAAAATACGTTGCAAAGAACTTGGACAGCGTGTGTGTTACCATAGATATATACAACCACTACGTGGCATTCCCAAGTCCCATTCACTCACCTGTCTCCAACTCCCTCGTCAGCCCACCTGTGAACACTTTGCCATTAACCTGCCTCCTATAAATACTGGACTCATTGCACAAACAAACTGTCAGAACATAAACCATTGTCTGGTGCTCAACCTTGTTGTTTCCTGGATGTTTCCTGTGTTGATCTTGGAGTTGCTGGTTCCCTGTTTTGGTTTGGTTTGGACTTCTCTGCCTTGTGTATTTTTTGAAGGTTTGCATTTTTGGACATTCTGTTTTTGTGCTTCTGTAACGTTCAGCTTTTTTGGCATTCCTCATTTTCTGTATGCAGCTACTGCTAACTTTGTGTTGTGTATGCTTGACCGTGTTTGGTTCAATGCATCAGTTAATTTGAACTTGCCTGCTCTCTGCATTTGGCTTCAGTCACTGCCACCGTGACACTAAGTAACATTGGTGAACTGTTGAGAGAGTGGTTAGTGACATTGTTTGTACAAGTAGTATAAATAGCCGATCTACAAGCTCACAACGCGTCACAGCGACGCATTGTGAGCTTGTAGATTGGCTATACTGTATACGCTGGGCGCTTCCCTGCGCAGCGGATTTCGGGTGGTGTGGATTAACCCATTCAGATTCTAAAAATGTCTTCTACATCCTGACAGTTTTCTGAAAAAGCTACGTTTCTGTGTCAGTGGTTCTTCGATTTTTCAAAAATAGCAGACCTACAAGCTCGTAGCGTGCCACTCGGTGGTGCGCTATGGGCTTGTAGATCTGCTATTTTCAATAGCTAAAGCATAACATGCTATAACACCAACAGGGGTTCCCGCCCAAAATTGATTAATACATTTGATTAATGTATAAATTGCGGTCGGATAACGGGCGGATTATAATTATGCACACACGGATTCGGGTGACAAAAAAGCTCATCTGCTGATCTCTAGTTATTTTCTCTTTTTCTGATGCTACTTTTGAACCCAGCACCTCTACCAAGTGATGTGCATATTATATTGGTTTTTTGTAGGAATCCAGTGTTGACCATCATGCTATGTTTCTACTCCTAGACATCCTGTACATGGTTGTGTGTAAAGAGGAGGTTTCCACTGAACAGGAGAGGAGCCCCAGTCTGCTCCAGCAGGAACCAGAGGCTCACCACATTAACAAGGAACCAGATGAGCTTAAAAAAGAACAGGAGGAGCTTAAAGAGGAACAGGAGGAACTACTTCAAAGACCAGAGGAACCTGTTGGGTCAACTATGACATTACTGGCAGTGAAAGGTGAAGAAGAAAATTATGTTGATGATGAAGAAGAAGACATATCTTCCCACTGCTCTGAGGTTGAAGTTGAACTTGAATCCGACACTGAAGTCACTGAAGACAGTGATGATTGGGAGGAGACCAGTGAAGACGATGATGACGAACAACGTGACAAGAGTTTCAGGGACTCAGGTTCCCTGAAGAAGCACCAGCGTGTCTACACTGGAGAAAAACCTTTCCAATGTAAACATTGTGACAAGAGTTTCAGATATTCAACTAATTTGATTACACACCAGCGTGTTCATACTGGAGAAAAACCTTACCACTGTAAACATTGTGACAAGAGTTTCAGAGATCCAAGTCATTTGAAGACACACCAGCGTGTCCACACTGGAGAAAAACCTTTCCAATGTAAACATTGTGACAAGAGTTTTGGTAGGTCATCTTACCTGAAAATACACCTTCGTGTCCACACTGGAGAAAAACCTTTCCAATGTAAACATTGTGACAAGAGTTTCGGATACTCCAGTGACCTGAAGACACACCTTAGGGTCCACACTGGAGAAAATTTCCAATGTAATCATTGTGACAAGAGTTTTGGTAAGCCATCTTACCTGAAAAATCACCTTCGTTTCCACACTGGAGAAAAACCTTTCCAATGTAAACATTGTGACAAGAGTTTCAGTCAGTTAAAATACCTGAAAACACACCTTCGTGTCCACACTGGAGAAAAACCTTTCCAATGTAAACATTGTGACAAGAGTTTCCGATACTCCAGTGACCTGAAGACACACCAGCGTGTCCACACTGGAGAAAATTTCCAATGTAATCATTGTGACAAGAGTTTTGGTAAGCCATCTTACCTGAAATATCACCTTCGTGTCCACACTGGAGAAAAACCTTTCCAATGTAAACATTGTGACAAAAGTTTCAGACTCTCATCTCTCCTGAAGCGACACCTTAGTGTCCATACTGAAGAAAAACCTTTCCAATGTAATCATTGTGACAAGAGTTTCAGATTATCCCGTGACCTGAAAATACACCAGCGTGTCCACACTGGAGAAAAACCTTTCCAATGTAAACATTGTGACAAGAGTTTCGTACAGCCATCTTCCCTTAAAAGACACCAGTGTGTCGACACTGGAGAAAAACCTTTCCAATGTAAACATTGTGACAAGAGTTTCCGTCAGCAATCTTCCCTTAAAAGACACCAGTGTGTCGACACTGGAGAAAAACCTTTCCAATGTAAACATTGTGACAAGAGTTTCAGGTACTCCCGTGACCTGAAGAATCATCAGCTTTGCCACACTGGAGAAAAACCTTTCCAATGTAAACATTGTGACAAGAGTTTCCGTCAGCAATCTTCCCTTAAAAGACACCAGTGTGTCGACACTGGAGAAAAACCTTTCCAGTGTAAACATTGTGACAAGAGTTTCAGTTACTCCCGTGACCTGAAGAATCACCAGCTTTTCCACACTGGAGAAAAACCTTTCCAATGTAAACATTGTGACAAGAGTTTCAGATACGTCGGTGACCTGAATAAACACCAGCGTGTCCACACTCGAGAAAAACCTTTCAAATGTAAAGATTGTACCAAGAGTTATAGTCAATCATTTTCCCTGAAAATACACCAGCGTGTCCACACTGGAGAAAAACCTTTCCAATGTAAACATTGTGACAAGAGTTTCATAAACTCCGGTGACCTGAATAAACACCAGCTTGTCCACACTCGAGAAAGACCTTTCAAATGTAAAGATTGTACCAAGAGTTTTACTCAATCATTTTCCCTGAAAATACACCAGCGTGTCCACACTGGAGAAAAACCTTTCCAATGTAAACATTGTGACAAGAGTTTCAGAGATTCAAGATATCTGAAGAGACACCTTTGTGTCAACAGTTCTCACAGGACAATACAAAAAATGACCTTGCAACACAGGAAAAATCTAACGAGTTCTCAGCCTATTTCAGGGAAAAGGTCACTTCCATATGCATGGATATTGCCAAAACCCCTGCCCTTTTCAGAAGCACTTTATCCCAGTTCACCCCAGTAGACAACGAAATTGTTAGCAAAGTGGTAAGGGCTCTACTTGTTCCCTTGACCCTATCCCCACTAGCTTTTTTAAAACGGTTTTTAACTGCCTATCTGGTGAGTTATTAGAACTAATTAATAAATCTCTGCTTACCGGTATTTTTCCTGGGTCACTCAAAAGTGCCTTAGTTAAACCCATCCTTAAAAAGAAAACACTGGACTATCTGGTTCCCAGCAACTATCGGCCAACCTCCTGTTTTTTTTTGTTTTTTAATAATACTGTTTTTATTAGGCATTTTTTGTATGACATCAGAATATTATTGACAATGATGAGTAGTTCAGTTAAATAAAATGAAAAAAATAACAGGCAATGTAAATGTTCCACGTACAATACAATACAAAAAATACATAAATGTGATAAACATGAAAAAACAGTTAAACAATGATTTTACAGACAAACAAAAGAGACAACAGGACAGACACTCTTGCTCTCAAACTTTCCCAACATGTTGTAAATTAAGTGAATTACAGACATTCTCTTTTTTTAAATGATGAAAAATAAAATAAAGAAAAAACACTCTGTTCCTTTTTTTTCCTTTCTTTCCAATTTTCTATTGTGCTATCTATTGTGTAGGAGGGGTTAGCGTGCACCTATTGAAATATTCAATGAAGGGTTGCCATGTCTGGTAGAATCTATCTTCACTCCCTCTCAATTCAAATTTAATCTTTTCCAATTGTAAGTAGTGCATAACATCTCTCATAAGTGAAGTGTGAGTCGGAACCTGTGCTTGTTTCCAATTCAACAGTATCAGTCTGCGAGCCAGTAGAGTCACATATTTTACCATGTTATATTGGAAAGTAGACAGTTTGACCCCGGGCCCCCTGACTCCCATAACTGCTGTCAGTGGATCCGGGTCAAAAGGTCCTCCAACAATGTCTGACAGTGATTTAAATATACTTTGCCAATATGATGTTAGTTTGGTGCAATGCCAGAACATATGAGCTAGAGTGGCCGGCGCCTGGCCACATCTGTCGCAGGCTGGATTCACATTTGGATACATTCTGTTGAGTTTTTCCTTTGACAAATGTAATATTTTAAACTGTATAAGACGGCCAACCTCCCGTTTAAGTAAGATCCTAGAAAAACTAGTTTTTAATCAATTAATCTCATTTTTAAACGACTAGAGATGCTAGGCTAGAGATTTTCCAATCTGGTTTCAGAACAAATCCATAGTACAGAGACGGCACTAGTCAAAGTACTAAATGACCTCAGAAAAAACACAGATGCAAAAACCTCTCCGTTCTCCGACTTAAGTGCAGCATTTGATACAGTGGATTACGACATCCTTCTGGACAGACTTGAAAACTGTGTTGGCCTCTCATAGTCCAAAAGAGAATTTTCACCATAGATCATCTCTATGAGGTGTCTAGAACAACATACTAAAAGTCCCAAGAAATCCTAGATGCGGAAATATGTTTAATTCTCATCAATCAAGATGTGTGCTAATACCTCGAGAAAACTTTTTCTTTTGTCCTATCACAATGAAACTTTCCACAATGAATCTTAACATGAAAACTAAACTTTTTTGTATTACAAGTTTCTCTGAAACTTAATTTGATATGCAAATTAGCTTAATATATATTGAATATGCCCACATTTGCATATCACGAAAATTACTTTTCCCCAAAATGTATAATATTTACATTGTTGTTTGTTAATGATATCAAACACACTGATCAGACTTTCATGAACCATTTCATCGAAATATTGTGACTTCATATGTATGACAAATGCATAAATCCGTCAAATCTTCCTCCAACCATCCTACTGCTAATGGTTGATGGCAATGCTGCTTTTGGACTGGCCTCTAACCTGAAACCTGCCGGGCTTGGTTGTACCTACCGGGGGCATAACCCCCACCGGTATAGTCCTCAGGGTCACAGAGGCACACAAGCCTCCCCACCACGACAAGGTAGCAACAACAGGGGAGGTTCCCCTGCTAACGTGGCCCAGGAAAGAAGTCTGGAACTCTCTGCAACCCGACTTCGGATGAGCGGATGAAGATGAATGGATGGATGAATTTGCAACACATTAAAGGGATTGTGACATTAAAAATAAATTAATGAATGTCACATGTGAAACCTTTTAGGAGTAGTGTAGCGGCTCCCGTAGCAGAAATATGACAACGCTCAAAACTGATGTCTTTAAGGGTCTTTTATTTTCCCATGTTGAACAACGTGAAAACTGTAACAAAAAACATACATACATTCTCTTAACCACCGTGGAATTGCAATGTGAATGTCCTTGTTTGTCGGTCAATCATGACTTCCGGATTATTATTATTGTAAACAAACATGATGAAACGTACACAAACAATCAACGGAACTACGACAATATTTACAAACAAAGAACCAAACAACATTTAACGTACCGTGTGCGCCTTCTGCGATTCTTTAGGAGCTACTCTGAATTCTCTTCTATCTCTTATTATTTCCGGACATTCTTTGTGGAGTGAGACGAGCTCATCTCACTCCTGCAACTCGGCTTAATCTGCCTGAGCCAGCTCACACAGGTGCCATTTAATGCTGCTCACAGGGCTCTTCCTGCACGCCCTCAACACGTCACACTATGAACCAGGCACCACACACGGCATGCAATACAAAGTACCCAGATGAACATACCTCTAATGTTCACATTAGAAATAAAATAGAATATAAAATGGAAATAGAAAATAGAAATAGAAAATAGAAAATAGAAAATAGAAATAGAAAATAGAAAATACCCATTACTGGGACAAGTAGGAAACACACAACATAATTGTAGCGACAGGGCTGTGTGATGGAGTCTACCTGGAGGTGGGAGAACTGTGTGATGGAGTCTACCTGGAGGTGACAGAGCTGTGTGATGGAGTCTACCTGGAGGTGACAGAGCTGTGTGATGGAGTCTACCTGGAGGTGACAGAGCTGTGTGATGGAGTCTACCTGGAGGTGGGAGATGTGTGATGGAGTCTACCTGGAGGTGGGAGATGTGTGATGGAGTCTACCTGGAGGTGGGAGATGGCCTGCAACAGCTTCAGGCGCGTCTGCAGAGTACAGGAACAAGAAGACTGGGATGGACTGAGACACTGCTGCAGCCAGGGGATGTCCTCCCAGAGGTAGGTCACCTGGCCTCTGTGACCCTGAGGACTATACCGGTGGGGGTTATGCCCCCGGTAGGTACAACCAAGCCCGGCAGGTTTCAGGTTAGAGGCCAGTCTAATTCCACCCGGGCGTGGAATGCCCTGACCCATGGAATGTGTGATGTATGATGATATGTATGATGGGGCAGCGGTGGCCGAACGGTTTGCGGAGCGGTTTTGATACCGGAAGGTCGCTAGTTTGTATCCCCGGACCGGCACGTTAAAATTACCACCGCTGAACTGCCCTTGAGCAAGGCATTGAACCCCTACCATGAAATGTTCTATGAGCAGGGCCTGGCTGTAAACAAGTTCTTGAGCTTAGTCCAGTTACCCTGGGTAAACATAGTAACTTTGCTTTGCTAAGCACCCCTCACTTTTGTTATTCTTCATGTCATGTCTATGAATTGATTGCATTGGGCCTAAATGGAAATTAGACCATAAGGACTTTTTTTGTGCTATCCCTTTTGGAATAAGTGTTTGACTGTACTCTGTTTTGGATGCTATATGCCCTCCTATATTCAGCTATTAGTGTAGATTTTCGTCTTACACAAACGTTAAATGAAAATTAATGGAGAATGTAGCATTTTACATCATTGTGTCCGAGCGAATTGTGTCTATTTTACGTTATGGTGATGTACGATGATAGCTGTGGCCCTAATACATGAGCTGATACGCTTCCCAGCTACGAGAATAGACTTTTACCAAGGTCTAGCAGGCTTTGTTTTGGTGAGTAGTTACGTCGTTTTGTTTATTTATTGGGATTTGAAAACCCACGTACGGGAGTGAGAATATCACCAGAGGGCTGCAGAAGGAACTTCCACAGGGCGTAGAGAGACTCGCTGTAAGCGATCCAGGGCTACAAAAGTGGCAGCACCTGTCACTCATTAGTAGGCTAATCACTCTGTGAGGACTTAGGAGTGCATGTGTGGACTTCCTTTTCTCCACAACGGACTGTTTCGATTCTAAACCCCTTCTTGTTGCTTTTCCCTGTGTGCGATCACTCAGCAATAAGGTGCAGAACACAAAGATGAGTAGCCTGTTTATTTATTTATTTTATTTTATTTATTTAACACGCAGCACCTCTCTCTCTCTGTCTGTCTGTCTGTCTGTCTGTCTGTCTGTCTGTCTGTCTGTCTCTCTCTCTCTCTCTCTCGTGTGTGTGCACTGCTGCGCAATGTCACAGACACAGACGCGATCAATAATATATAGCATAAATAATGACTTACTTGACTTGACTTAATCCTCTTTACCCCGTCGAGGGGCATAGGGCGTCCACCAGAGCTCTCCATCTCACTCTCTTCTGGGCCTGCGCTTTTGCTTCCTGCCAGCTCATTCCAATGTCCTTAAGGTCCTGGATAGTGGAACGTCTCCAGGTGTTTCTTGGCCTACCCTGTTTCCTCTTCCCCTGTGGATTGTAGTCCAGGGCCTGCCTTGTGATGTTTTCTGTGTCCTTTCTAAGGGTGTGGCCTATCCAGTTCCACTTTCTGCGTTTGATGGTATTATCTATACTGTCCTGTTTTGAGATCCTCCATAACTCCTCATTTGTGGTTTTGATGGGCCACCATAGTTTGAGGATGTAACGCAGGCATTTATTTACAAACACCTGTAGCTTGTTTATTAGGCCCTCGTTAGTCTTCCATGTTTCAGAGCCATAGAGCAGGACGGTCTTCACATTTGTGTTGAAGATCCGTAGCTTGGTGTTATTAGAGAGCTGTTTGGATATCCAGATTGGTCGCAAGATCCTAAATGCCATCTGTGCTTTGCTGATTCTTTGCTCTATGTCCCTGTCTGCTCCTCCATCCCTGCTGATGTTGCTCCCTAGATATGTAAAGTGTTCCAGATCTTCTATGGCCTCTCCTCCAAGTGTGATGGGGTCGTGTACCCGCGGATTTATCTTCATAGTCTTCGTTTGCATAAATAATAGGCAAAATATAACACTTTCCCTCTATCTGTGACTGTGATCAGCTCCTCTCACACATAACTCCTCTCTCGTGCATGCACGCCTGCTCAAATTAGCTCAATCTCAGCAACTGTGTAAATTATTTTTCTTTCCGTTCGGGGCGTTCGTGCTGTCTCACCCCCCGGCCCGGCCCAATGGTGTTCCGACAATGTGCCCAAGGACACTTCGACATGTGCCCAAGGACAATTCAACATGTGCCCAAGGACACTTCGACATGTGCCCAAGGACACTTCGACATGTGGACAGGAGGACCCGGGATTCTAACCGCCACTCACATAAATCATACAACAATGGATACACAGTATAAATGAAAAAGTAAAAATACATAGGCCTATTGGTAGAAATGAAAAGTGTAGTGTAGTGGAAGAGACTGACATTGAATTGTTAGATTTGTTTATATTTAAAATTACCAGAGGGCCACTAGTTCCGCTGATGATTATTCTGGACCCACTGAAAATAATTGGCCATTCATTTAAAAAAAATGTTTATAGGCTTTTTAAATGTATTAAATCAATTATGTATTTTATTGAATCAAGCCTTCCAAGATCCTGGTGAATCATGACCATAAAACCTTTGATTATGTGAATAAATTATAATGAAAAACGCTAAATAAAGAGTATTTATTAAATGTAGTAGGCCTATATCATAATATTAAATATGCAATGTTTGTTTTCTCACAGAATCAGAGGTGTTATGGTCATGACTCACCAGGATCCTGGATGGATTGATTCTAGGCTTAGAATAATTTATATAAATATATATTCAGCTCTAGAGCTGTTCCATAGCTGCTCCCCACTGTATTACACTGTATCTTGGCTCCCCCTAGTGACCCTTTACGGTACGTGCACCGTGCACGCTCCAGCAGGGCTAGTGCGCATGCGCACAACCCTTAGATATCAGCGCGCACACACAGCTAGCTGTTAGCAGTGTCGTGTGAAAACACTTTAATAATAAAAGTAAAACGTTTGAAAACAGCTTAATAATTAAAGTAAGACGTTTGAAAACAGAGTCGTCTTTAAGCAGCTCAACCCTGAAACACAGCAGGTAAGATTAACTGATTAAACCTTGTTTTTACTACATTTATCTTTTATATTATTTACATGGAACAACACGACGAGTATTTCTCTCATATCTGCTTGTTTGTTATAAATTATCCTAAACAAACAGTTAGCCTACTAGCAGCACTGCAGCAGTAATAATATTGTTATAAACAAGCAGTAGGCTAGTTATAGCATCAATAATAGTATTGTAGGCCTAACCTGTTTGTTTTAAACAAGCAGTAGTTAATACTAGCAACAGTAATAATATTGTAAGAATGTAAGTCGCTCCTCCAAAGGGAGCTAGGTCTCTTGGCTACGTGGCTTGTTGCCTGCCTGCTCTGCTGAGTTGGGGAGAGAGAAAGAGGTTTTAGATTGATTGATTGAACATTCACAGTATGTAGAATGGGTAGACCTACACTTCGGATGCACAGGGTCAATAATACAAAAACTGCTTATTTGAGGACGAAACCATGAAAAGCACTAAGACTTGTTTACACCAGGGTCCACATTTTCGTACACAAAAAGGAAATCATATATCCTACAGTTAAATAAAGTTTAAAAAAAAGGGAAAACCCTAATTTATTACGACAGTCCGTTTTGAATTTCATGCGCTAAAGAGCAGTTTCGAATTTCGTGCTATTTAGAGCAGTTTTGTCCTATTGTGTTGTGGTGCACACACCATTGTAACAATGGTTAATATCCTATTGTGTTGTGGTGCACACACCATTGTAACAATGGTTACAGTGCTATTGTGCTGTGGTACACACCAATTTGTAACAATGGTTCATGTAACGGACTACTACGTTTTGGCACGTTACTGTCTGTCACAGGCATGGTGGGAGTGATCCTATGTGTGTCATGTGTGCCATCTGAATCACAGCACCTGTGCGCCCTCTAAATACACACCCAGTGCTGTGTGGTGCACACACCATTGTAACAATGGTTACTGCCCTATTGCGTTGTGGGGCGCACACCATTGTAACAATGGTTACTGCACTATTGTGTTGTGGTGCACACACCACAAACTAAACATCTCACTGAGCTTAGGGAGCGGCAAAAGAGGGTGTTCATAAGAAAATCACACCTGGGGATGTACCGATGAGACAATTTGTCCGATACCAATATCCAATATAATAAATTGCAATTATGGCCGATAACCGATGTCGATATGATCGCATTCTGTATTAAAAATATATAATAATTTTGACCATTCTGAAAAAAAGACTGAAATTGAAAAAAAGCAATGCCTCTTTATTCTAAAACTAGGAATGCACCGTTATTGCAATGTTGGCTCATATCCCAACATAAAAAGCCTGTATGTCTCTCTACGTCGTCCTCAGACGAGTCCTCCATCAGCGTATCCAGTCATCTTCTCTGATACACTTGGTAATGCTCCATACAGGATTCACATCCATAGAGGAGAACAGACTACACGGTCGCATATTTTACGCATGCGTGTTGTTATTGTCCTTCTCTTCCAAGTTCCTCCTCCGATGACAACTCAATAATACTACTTAATTCTGTAGCCTACTAGTCTTTTTTTTATTCCGGGCCCACCAAAGCAAGCGTTATATGATATTCGATTCTGAGCCATGCTGTAAAAGCCGGGTGTCTTTGGGAGATTTGGCAATGTTAACCGGTTAACCGGTCGGTTCTGTTCATAAGAACTCACAATTTTGTAATGAAAACAAAACACATGCTGACTCCAAGTAGCAGTTGAACTATTGCTCCATACAAGTATGAAAGTTCCATATTCCATAATTATGCAATGAACGACAGATGCAAATTGCAAAAGTCGAGATGAGAGTTGTTTTTATTTACGCACCCGGCAACGTCAACACTCAACAGTGAGGCGATACCGGGGTTCCATAGCCACCTATTTCCTCTCAAAACAGGCACACATTTCAAAATAAGACTGTTGTTTTTGTTTGTACTTGTGAACATTCAACCCGTGCTTTATTTTGGAATTGTACTGGAACTAAGTAGCTCTGATGAGGAAGAAGCCTAGTTGACTTGAAAATTAAACTAAAATAATAATAGAGACGTAATGTGCATTTGGGATGGCATACCGGAGCTGCCTCTACAGGTAGGGGAGCTCAAGTGAGCAAGTACCAGAGCTGAAATTAAGCACTGCCTTATTCACTTTACACCATTGATCATTGTGTAAACTGAAGTTACGTGTGATTTATTCCCTAATGCATGAATCCCATAATCTCCACATTCACATGTTGGAGAGTTGGGCTATCACCACTAGTAGTCTGGCAGCCAACAGGCTTCTTTTGTTTTTTAAAGTCCTTCCTTAATTCACTTGATTTCAGACCGGAGTCCAGACTGCAGGTGAAGATGAACTATCCAGACTCAGCCAGGGATGTTTCTATTAAACAGGAAGCTGAAGACGTTTCTATTAAACAGGAAGCTGAAGACCAGCCACAACTCAGTAAGTTTCATGTGCTCTTCCTTTCTTTAACCCATTAAAGGGGGAGTGTCCCGGCCCGAGATTAACATTGCTGATAAGGTACATCACGTGGTCTGAATGAAAACAGTTTCAAACGACACGTGACTATATCTCAGGCTCTGACGTGACCTAGCATCTAGCCGAGCTGAGTGGCTAGCGCACTAAAGGCTACTAGTTTTGAGGTAACCTTTTGCGTCATACTAGGTGAAAGTATCATAAAAAAAAATATTTTATTGCTCGAAAATCTTCCTTAGAATGACATTGAGTTGTTGCACTGAACTGAACTGAACTGTTGCATAATCGCAATTTCGCGTGACTAGTCCGTCTGAAGCCCACCACACACCGGCTGCGAAGTCCCCCGTGTGTGCGAGAGAGAGAGAGAGAGAGATGCGTCCCGGGGGGACGCATCTCTCTCTCTCTCTCTCTCTCTCTCTCTCTCTCACACACACACACACACACACACACACACAACATTGTTTGAACATGTGAAATGTTTCTTTATGCATAATGAATTAATGAGAATCGCGGGCCGCGGTAAGCCTTGAACTCTGGCGGGACACAAGGCACTTCAGAACGGGGAGATTGCGAGAGGAGGTGGGGGTGGTTTTGGGTTTTTTTTCTCTCCCTCCGTATATCTCTCTCTCTCTTTAGAGGGTCTCAGAGGGAGACAACTCACCGAGTCCGAAAACTGTATTAAATTAATAGTTTGTACTTTGTAGAACTGTAACAAGCACAAAAACTATTCAATACAGTATTAAAATGTCTGCTTTGTTTGTTAATGTTTACAGATTTGCTCACGATTTATTGAAATTGAAAATGTGTTTACAGTACTTACAGTGTTTGCATAATCATTCAGGCTACAGGAATGTTTTAGCCAATAGCCACAGGTGTGAAACAGTTAGTCGCACCGTCATTGTTCTGATTGTGAGGGGGGTATTTTTATGTCTATACTCTACTTTACTTGTCCTAGATTCTAAGCCATGAAAAGATTCTGCATTCTTTTCCATTCTGCAGCAAGGGGCGATATAATGCTGTGATTCATTCCACTTTACTGACTGTTTCATTGCCTATATTATGTCCGATTGTCCGTCATGAGTGACTATACTCGTCGCCATAATATAAATATGAAATAAGAATATTTAGGTCAAATTGCTGATTGATTTTGAACATGCATTAACAATAGCCCCGAGAAGATAAGAACACAAGACAACATGCATTTATTTATTCCAATTACTGCTGCTCTGTCCAATTTATTCATTACAGTCGAGCCATCCCTCTCTGCCCTGTCCTTGGAATTGACGTAGGCAAGACTGTCTACAGAATTCACGAGTGAAAAACATTGTATGGGTATTGGGTAATCCGTAATTGGGTATTATGAGTCACTGTAAGTAACTGAAGTATATTTCCTACCAACTCTGCAACAAAGGAATTAGGTAAATTAATCCACAGAGCCCTGTAAGAAAGACACATCATAACCGTGTCGGCCCCAATTCATGATGATTACGGATCCCCATGTCCCATTCATGCAGGTATGCATATGTCCCATATGTGCCCTCTCCCTCCTAGCTCCAGAATGAGCAGAGGGAGAGGGCGCATTATGGGGCTAGCAGGCTAGTCTGCCCTACCAGAACAGCGGTTGTTTTTTAATGGTATAGTCACCCGCGGTCACAGTCTTAAAAATAAAAATATTTTCTCTAAAACTGCTTGGTAGGGCTATAGCTGGGAAAGCCTCCACTTCATTCAGTAGAGCATTAGACGTAACGAGCTGTCACTCATTCATTCATGCAGCCCCATGTTGCACACACAAGGAAGGAAGGAACCTTCACTGCCTGCCCTGCAGCAGGCCAGCTAGTCTCTCTCTCTCTCTCTCTCTCTCTCTCTCTCTCTCTCTCTCTCTCTCTCTCACACACACACACACACCGCGTCTCGCCGTCTTGCAGTTGCAATGGATGACGGATAGAGCCGATGCTCTTGGTAAATAATAAACACAACTCTTCGCGTTCACAACAGCTATACACACACAGGCTAAAACATATCGATAGAATCAACTTGGTGTGCGTGTGTGTGTGTGTGTGTGTGTGTGTGTGTGTGTGTGAGAGAGAGAGAGAGAGAGAGACCGCCCCTATATCGGTGTGTGTGTGTGTGTGTGTGTGTGTGAGAGAGAGAGAGAGAGAGAGAGAGAGAGAGAGAGAGAGAGAGAGAGAGGCGGACTCAGGTTAGGCCGGCGCAGTTTTGCTAGAGTAGTCACAGGCAGTGGTAACGTTACGTGAAGCTCCAGGGCTCCGTGAGCCCTGTTCAGCACTTAGCCGGCTGAGGGCGTGTCAGCGGGGGGGAGACAGATAGACAAGATAGGTACGATGGAACCCGTCACGCGAAATTGCGATTATGCAACAGTTTTCCCTAAAACTTACACGTCAACTCAATATCATTCTAACGAAGATTTTCGAGCAAAAAAATATTTTTTACAACAAACTTTTACCCAGCTATGAAGCTAAAAGTGACCTCAAAACCACTAGCATGAGTTGATAGCCACCAGGAACGCTAACTCGCAGAGCCCAGAGCCGCTCTGCCATTTAGCCCAGATACAAGATCAATTTCATTGGTCAAATTGAGCTGGCCCGACCTTACGTCACAATCTAGATGCTAGTTTTAATAGCCTTAATAGCTTCCCGAGGGGCGTGTCAGTCCCGCTTTAAGACCTGTTTCTATGTCAGTGGTTGTCAGACTTTTCCATGTCATGGAGCTACAAAATTATCTGTATTTGGCCGCCAGTATGTTGGTAACAATTAATTTCCCATCCAGGTAGCCGATAGCATTATTATTATTATTAATAATTTTTTACAACAAATGTAATATGCATGTATACATAATTAACGTTGGTAGACGAATGGTATACATTTATGCTTTTGACATTTACTCCTTTGCAAAGGAGCAAAAAGCAAACAAAAAGCAAAAAGCAACATTTTAAATTGTTGTAGGCTTAATCGTCAATAAACAACGCATTGTGATCTGCACACATGCATCTGCGAGTACAAAACATAAATAAATACAACGCTGTAGTGACAGCAATTTTAACAGTTTTTTAACTATTGTACAGTAACAACCAAAGTCTCTATATTTCTAAAAAAAACTAATAAAAATAAAGGGATTTATAATAATAATATATACGATTTATATAGCGCTTTTCTGCGTACCCAAAGTCGCTTTACAGAACAGAAGTACAGACATTTTTATTAGAAAAACTATTTTAGATCAGAACACGCATTTATTATTATACAAATTAACCGTTAGGCCGATAACAATATTCTGATATTTCTAACGGTCGGCTATCCGGTTACCAGTCGACATCCCTAATCATTATCCATGGTGTTAAAGTAACAAAATAAATTACTTCACATTACTTTTTTAGTATTTTGCTAAAATATTTCTAAAACTTTCAGAACTGTAACGTGTAGTTTTCTGAAAAAGCTACGTTTCTGTGTCAGTGGTTCTTCGATTTTTCAAAAATAGCAGACCTACAAGCTCGTAGCGTGCCACTCGGTGGTGCGCTATGGGCTTGTAGATCTGCTATTTTCAATAGCTAAAGCATAACATGCTATAACACCAACAGGGGTTCCCGCCCAAAATTGATTAATACATTTGATTAATTTATAAATTGCGGTCGGATAACGGGCGGATTATAATTATGCACACACGGATTCGGGTGACAAAAAAGCTCATCTGCTGATCTCTAGTTATTTTCTCTTTTTCTGATGCTACTTTTGAACCCAGCACCTCTACCAAGTGATGTGCATATTATATTAGTTTTTTGTAGGAATCCAGTGTTGACCATCATGCTATGTTTCTACTCCTAGACATCCTGTACATGGTTGTGTGTAAAGAGGAGGTTTCCACTGAACAGGAGAGGAGCCCCAGTCTGCTCCAGCAGGAACCAGAGGCTCACCACATTAACAAGGAACCAGATGAGCTTAAAGAAGAACAGGAGGAACTACTTCAAAGACCAGAGGAACCTGTTGGGTCAACGATGACATTACTGGCAGTGAAAGGTGAAGAAGAAAATGATGTTGATGATGAAGAAGAAGACATAACTTCCCACTGCTCTGAGGTTGAAGTTGAACTTGAATCCGACACTGAAGTCACTGAAGACAGTGATGATTGGGAGACCAGTGAAGACGATGATGACGAACAACGTGACAAGAGTTTCAGTAACTCAGGTTCCCTGAAGAAGCACCAGCGTGTCAACACTGGAGAAAAACCTTTCCAATGTAAACATTGTGACAAGAGTTTCAGTATTTCAGCTAATTTGAATACACACCAGCTTGTTCATACTGGAGAAAGACCTTTCCAATGTAAACATTGTGACAAGAGTTTTGGAATCTCCAGTTCCCTGAAGAAACACCAGCTTTTCCACACTGGAGAAAAACCTTTCCAATGTAAACATTGTGACAAGAGTTTCAGTATCTCCGGTGACCTGATTGAACACCAGCGTGTCCACACTGGAGAAAAACCTTTCCAATGTAAACATTGTGACAAGAGTTTTGGATACTCCAGTGACCTGAAGACACACCAGCGTGTCCACACTAAAGAAAATTTCCAATGTAATCATTGTGACAAGAGTTTTGGTAAGCCATCTTACCTGAAAAATCACCTTCGTGTCCACACTGGAGAAAAACCTTTCCAATGTAAACATTGTGACAAGAGTTTTGGTAAGCCATCTTACCTGAAAAATCACCTTCGTGTCCACACTGGAGAAAAACCTTTCCAATGTAAACATTGTGACAAGAGTTTCAGATTATTCCGTGACCTTAAAAGACACCAGTTTGTCGTCACTGGAGAAAAACCTTTCCAATGTAAACATTGTGACAAGAGTTTCGGATACTCCAGTGACCTGAAGACACACCTTAGGGTCCACACTGGAGAAAATTTCCAATGTAATCATTGTGACAAGAGTTTTGGTAAGCCATCTTACCTGAAAAATCACCTTCGTTTCCACACTGGAGAAAAACCTTTCCAATGTAAACATTGTGACAAGAGTTTCAGTCAGTTAAAATACCTGAAAACACACCTTCGTGTCCACACTGGAGAAAAACCTTTCCAATGTAAACATTGTGACAAGAGTTTCGGATACTCCAGTGACCTGAAGACACACCAGCGTGTCCACACTGGAGAAAATTTCCAATGTAATCATTGTGACAAGAGTTTTGGTAAGCCATCTTACCTGAAAAATCACCTTCGTGTCCACACTGGAGAAAAACCTTTCCAATGTAAACATTGTGACAAAAGTTTCAGACTCTCAACTCTCCTGAAGCGACACCTTAGTGTCCATACTGAAGAAAAACCTTTCCAATGTAATCATTGTGACAAGAGTTTCAGATTATTCCGTGACCTTAAAAGACACCAGTTTGTCGTCACTGGAGAAAAACCTTTCCAATGTAAACATTGTGACAAGAGTTTCAGTTATTCCGGTGACCTGAAGAATCACCAGCTTTTCCACACTGGAGAAAAACCTTTCCAATGTAATAATATAAATATAATATATCTCTGCTTACCGGTATTTTTCCTGGGTCACTCAAAAGTGCCTTAGTTAAACCCATCCTTAAAAAGAAAACACTGGACTATCTGGTTCCCAGCAACTATCGGCCAACCTCCTGTTTTTTTTTTTTTTTTAATACTGTTTTTATTAGGCATTTTTTGTATGACATCAGAATATTATTGACAATGATGAGTAGTTCAGTTAAATAAAATGAAAAAAATAACAGGCAATGTAAATGTTCAACGTACAATACATGATAAAAAAGACATAAATGTGATAAACATGAAAAAACAGTTAAACAATGAGTTTACAGACAAACAAAACAGACAACAGGACAGACACTCTTGCTCTCAAACTTTCCCAACATGTTGTAAATTAAGTGAATTACAGACAAAAAATTTTAAATGATGAAACATAAAATAAAGAAAAAACACTGTTGCTATTTTTTCTTTCTTTCCAATTTTCTATTGTGCTATCTATTGTGTAGGAGGGGTTAGCGTAACCTGTCGCTGCCAGATCCAAAAAGCTTGCTACACAAATTTGTTTCACAGCTTATTTGGATCTGGGATCGCGGAAGCAAATTCGATGACGGGGCTGTTCCTTTTTTTCAAGATACATGGTAGATGATTGGATTGGAGCGTCTGTCTATCACCGTGTGGGCGTGCAAACACAACCAATCATATCGACGTGTCTATATACCGTCACATCCGCTTTTGCACATATCCCGCCTTTAGCTCACGCTGATTGGTTCGGTACGAAGCAGATCTGACTCAGGGCTCAACTCCGTCAGAGATCCCAGATGAGTGTTGTGTTGGGGAATATGTTTCCCCAATACCGCCCTCATCTGGCAGCGTCAGGTTAGGGTTAGCGTGCACCTATTGAAATATTCAATGAAGGGTTGCCATGTCTGGTAGACATGTCTGGTAGAATCTATCTTCACTCCCTCTCAATTCAAATTTTCCAATTTTAAGTAGTGCATAACATCTCTCATAAGTGAAGTGTGAGTCGGAACCTGTGCTTGTTTCCAATTCAACAGTATCAGTCTGCGAGCCAGTAGAGTCACATATTTTACCATGTTATATTGGAAAGTAGACAGTTTGACCCCGGGCCCCCTGACTCCCATAACTGCTGTCAGTGGATCCGGGTCAAAAGGTCCTCCAACAATGTCTGACAGTGATTTAAATATACTTTGCCAATATGATGTTAGTTTAGTGCAATGCCAGAACATATGAGCTAGAGTGGCCGGCGCCTGGCCACATCTGTCGCAGGCTGGATTCACATTTGGATACATTCTGTTGAGTTTTTCCTTTGACAAATGTAATATTTTAAACTGTATAAGACGGCCAACCTCCCGTTTTAGTAACATCCTAGAAAAACTAGTTTTTAATCAATTAATCTCATTTTTAAACGACAACGAAATGCTAGAGATTTTCCAATCTGGTTTCAGAACAAACCATAGTACAGAGACGGCACTAGTCAAAGTACTAAATGACCAGAAAAAACACAGATGCAAAAACCTCTCCGTTCTTGTTCTTCTGGACTTAAGTGCAGCATTTGACACAGTGTTTTACGACATCCTTCTGGACAGACTTGAAAACTGTGTTGGCCTCTCATAGTCCAGGCAAAGTAGCATTTCCAGACAGACAAATTAAAAGAGATTTTTTTCTCACCATAGATCATCTCTATGAGGTGTCTAGAACAACATACTAAAAGTCCCAAGAAATCCTAGATGCGGAAATATGTTTAATTCTCATCAATTCAAGATGTGTGCGAATACCTCGAGAAAACTAAACACCCTAATGGGATTTTTTTTCTTTTGTCCTATCACAATGAAACTTTCCACAATGAATCTTAACATGAAAGTCTGATCAGTGTGTTTGATATCATTAACAAACAACAATGTAAATATTATACATTTTGGGGAAAAGTAATTTTCGTGATATGCAAATGTGGGCATATTCAATATATATTAAGCTTTCAGAGCTTTCAGAGAAACTTGTAATACAAAAAAGTTTAGTTTTCATGTTAAGATTCATTGTGGAAAGTTTCATTGTGATAGGACAAAAGAAAAAAAATCCCATTAGGGTGTTTAGTTTTCTCGAGGTATTAGCACACATCTTGAATTGATGAGAATTAAACATATTTCCGCATCTAGGATTTCTTGGGACTTTTAGTATGTTATTCTAGACACCTCGTAGAAATGATATCTGTTGAAAAAAAATCTATTTTAATTAGTCTGACTTTTGGGTCTAAAATGGGCTAGATTGCCTGGACTATCAGGAACAGCTCTTGAGTGGTTCAGGTCCTACCTGACTGCTCGTGATTTCCGAGTAACACTTGGTGAATACTCCTCCGACATCGTTGAGCTGACGTGCGGTGTCCCCCAGGGCTCTATTTTAGGCCCCATTCTCTTCAACCTTTACATGCTACCACTTGGCTCAGTTATCAGAAAACACAATATACACTTCCACAGCTATGCCGATGATACCCTCAAAAAGTGTATTACTGATATAAAAACATGGATGTCAGAACATTTCCTTTAATTAAATGAAGGTAAAACCGAGATCCTCCTTGTCGGTGCAAAGGCCGAAAGGGAAAAATTATCCGCATACCTTAAATTAAAAGCACTTCACACCAAGGACCAGGTGAAAAACCTTGGTGTTATTTTTGACAGTGACCTGAACATGGAGGCTCATATCAGAAACACCACAAAAATATCATTTTACCATCTGAGAAACATTGCCAAAGTCCGACCATTTCTGTCCCAAAAAGCTTATCCACTGTTTCATCACCAGCAAGCTTGACTACTGCAATGCTCTCCTGTCTGGCTTACGCAAAAAGTCCATTGGTCGGTTACAACTGGTCCAAAACGCAGCTGCCCGCGTGCTGACAAAGACCAAACGCAGAGCACACATTACACCAAATTTAAAGTCCCTGCATTGGTTGTCTATACATTTTAGAATCGATTTAAAAAATGTTTTACTTGTTTTTAAAACATTAAATGGAAATGCACCTATCTATTTTTCAGAAATGCTTCCAAAATATGTTCCCGGCAGGCCCCTTAGATCATCCAGCACTGGTCTCCTAGAGATTCCAGAGACCCCTAAAACAAAAAAATATGGCGAAGCCGCCTTTAGCTACTACGCCCCTGTGCTGTGGAACAGCCTGCCAAGGGATCTACGGTTCTCTGAATCTGTGGACATTTTCAAACGAAATCTTAAAACACACCTTTTTAGCATTGCTTTTACAATTTAGGCATTTAGCAGACGCTCTTAATCCAGAGCGATTTACATTAAGCAAGAACAAAAAGCATGGGAATACATCACATACAAGCATTTATCATGAAACATGCGTAAGCTAAGAAAGTTACAGTGAAATATCTATATAATGAAACTATACATATAAACTATACATATAATACTACTATGCTATACATACTATGGCGTGCTATGACTATATACAATGCAATTATAGTGCTGTCTACATAACATGCTATAAGTCTGTATCAAATGCTATCTAAGTCTACGGAAATGCTATCTAAGGGGGTAGGGTAAGTGCTATGGGCCAGGATGGGGTCTGAAAAGGTGGGTTTTCAGACTACGGCGGAACCTCCTAGATCTAGATGACCTAGATGTCCTTTTCCTGTTTTTAGTCGCTCCTTTTATTATTGTTTTTTTCTTTTCTGTTTGTTATTACTATGTAGTTTATGCTTTCTTGTTGTGTTTTTGCTCTTTTGTTATATATATTGTGGGAGGTCGGGTGGGAAATATAACTCAGAGTGCAGTATCAGGGGTTAGACACACGAGGGCGCCCCTTTCTTTATTTCTCCAAAAGGCTCAAACAAAGTCAGTAGCACAAACAGAACTCAAACTGTTATTATTCTTTGCATGAGGTCCCGGTTCCGAGGCGGGAGTCGTCACTGCAGAGGATGAGAGGGGATGTTAGCATACGGTCAGAGCACAGGGTAAGTACAAAGTTGGGGCCTGAGACTCCCGGTCTAGGCAGTCTACCAACTAGACATTTGTATCACTCTTTCTCTTCTTCTTTTCCAGGTTCCAGAGGAGGCCAGGAGGCTCCCCCGGAGGTAGGTAAGGGGGGTGCGTATCTTTCTCTATCCACAAGGCACAGAAGAGTACTTTAGAGTAGAAGTACTCGGATACGGGGTGGTGAGTAATTAGAGTAAAAGTACTTGGTATGGTACCGGGCTAGTATGGTACGGAGGGCCCCTTAGGCTCGGCCAACAGGAAGATACACAAGCATTTATATTCTTATTTCTCTCTATCTACTGGGTGGCCGTGTCGGTACGACAACGGCAGTCAGGGGGTTAACACAAAGTGAGCGCTCTAGTTTCTAACGGTCTTCTTTCACCGGAGTATGGCGGCGCAAGCCAACTTAAAGTCTCTTCAAAGGGTGAAATAAACATAACACGGGCCTGTCTTCTTTCACAGGGTGGACGTGACACTTTATCTAGAGCCTGCTAGCTTCCATTAGTCTCTACGGGGTTATCTTCATTCAACAATCTTCAGTGTATAACACCACGGTGACACTCTTCATTCACAGTCTTCATTTAGCATCGACAGGGTGACTTCCTTCATTCACAATCTTCGTTATTATCCTTAGCTGCTCATTTGCCACTATGAGTGCCTCTTCTTAATAACACGGGTGATAGATAGTGAACGGTTTGTCTTACTGCGACCTTATGGAGCTGTGGAGCTGCCGTCTCCATACGAGGGTCCCGTCTTCCGCACTCGTCCCCGATACGAGCCAGGTGGGTCTCCAGTATGCATGCGGCTCTCCGTGTATACTTGTCTATGGGGGGCACACGCTCCTGCGTGTGCTTCCAGCCCCACTCCTACAAGCCTGGTGATGTGGGAATATAAGAGGGCAATTGAGTGGTGATACAAGCGATCAAACAATAAACATAGTCCATACGTGAGAGTCCATAAGTGAGAGGAGTGTGGACTTACCATCCAACGGCGAGTGGACGGCATATGCTGCGCGAGCGTCTGTGTGTAGCAGGGATCTGATACTGCTAGGCGTGCGGTTCGTTTATAAAGGGTGCGGCTGACAGGTTGCGGCTGCCGTTAATTGCTAACAAGGGCGGCGGTCGGCATTAGGCGCAGCTGATTCAAGATTGCTCTGGGGTAGAACACTGCGTCTATGACACGGCCGTGGGCGTGCCGTGTCGCCGCTTGTCTGGTTGTCAGGGGAACGCGCCCCTCCCACTGTGGCGAGACCTGACAGACTCCACAATATATATATATATATATATATATATATATATATATATATATAATTATTTTTTGCTCTTATTGTAAAGCACTTTGAACTGCACTCGCTGCCTGCAAAATGTGCTATATAAATAAAGATTGATTGATTGATGTCCACTTTAAACGGTGTGACCAAAGTTTAAAATAACTCAGCTAAGACACCATTGCATTCACACCATGGGGTAAAAAAAAGGTTTCCACTATAAATGAGCTCACTGGGAGGATCAAATTAAACAGCTGTATGTTCGTATATCGATAGACATGGCCAATATTATGGATTATTATACTGCTCCTATATTTCAAAACAAATGCGGGTCAATTCTCCTTCTACAGCATGGCCACCCGGGCGTGGAATGCCCTGACCCCTTCCCTCAAAAAATGCAATCACTTACATATTTTAACACAGGCCTGGATTGGCTTAGCATGGAATGTGTGATGTATGATGATATGTATGATGGGGCAGCGGTGGCCGAACGGTTTGGGGAGCGGTCTTGATACCGGAAGGTCGCTAATTCGTATCCCCGCACCGGCACGTCGGGTGTGTTCTGTTGTTAAACAAACAAATTAAAAGGATATCTATCCATCATTGTTCATAATTATAGCAAGATGCGCGTGGCAAAGAAGCCTAAGACGTGTGGGAACGATGTCACATTCCAAGTCCAACTGCGTATGCCTTACTCGAGCCCATCGCTACATTCATGTGCTTCCCATTCAGAAGCTGATGTTGATTCCATTGCCTCGAAAATAGCAACACTTTTTAACATGAACTCTTCTGCGTTGGAGAATGAGATCATGGCACTGCAGGCTGACATACAGTTAAAGTTGCGCGCCCGTGATGGAGAGTTTTGGAACTTACTCGTGGAGGAAAAGTATCCAAACATCAGGACTTGTGTAGCCTCGCTCACAGTGTTATTTGGCTCCACATATTTATGTGAATCAGCGTTTTCCCACATGAAGATAATTAAGTCCAAATAACGTTCCACGTTGACGGACGATCATTTGGAGGCCTGTTTAAGACTAGCTGTCAGCAGTGACTGTCCGGATTACGCAGCGCTGACGGACTCCATTCAGTACAAGGCTGCAAGCAGTCATCTGATTAAAGGGATAGTTCAGATTTTTGTAATTTAAATTGTATGAAATACTTTCCATTAATATAGTGGTTGCAACTGTATTAATTGATTGCCAGAGTCCTGTGGTGGGAGTTCTGCTCTGGTTCATGTGATTGTGTATGCTTTTTATGTGTGATAATATTTGTAACATTTTATGAGCAATATGTTATTACAAATTGAAATTGACGTTATTACAAAGAGTAACTTTAACAAAAAATCTCTTCTTTGCAATGTGGGGTAACTGAAAAGGTGAATTGATTTGATTGATTGATTGAACAGTCCTAATGCCTTAATGTTATTTATTTTGAGTATTTTAAGCAATGGGATAATATTTTTTGGGTTGTTAGATCACCTTGAGCTCGCAATTTTAAAAGTAGACCTCAAGTCAAAAAAGTGTGGGCACCCCTGGTGTATATGGTAGAAACCAGATGCCACAGAGGCGAGCTCACACCGACCGCCCGACTCATTGGAGGCAGTGTAGTGTAGTGTCTTGCCCAAGCAGGCGCGGAGCTACCGGGGGGGTGGTCACACTCCGGCCCGGACCTCCTGGGGGCTGTCAGATGATCGATGGACGATTTTTTACACAGTCACTCACGACTGATAAAACCAGCGGGCCCCCGCAAATCCCGTAATTAACCAGATACAGAGCTTATATAGCTTATAATAGCCTACACTTTAGCAAAATATCATGTCTGATGAGAATGTACTGCGCTGGATTGTACAAGCACCGTGGAGTCTGTCTCACACTCTCTCCAACAGACATCCTCAGCCACGCTCCAAAAGTGGTAGCCCTGGTCCAGGGCTTACAGCGAGTCTCTCTCTGACGCCCTGTGGAAGTCCCTTCCGCAGCCCTCTGGTGATATTCTCACTCCCGTGCGCGGGTTTTCAAATCCCAGCAAATAAACAAAATGACTTAACTACTCAACGAAACAAAGCCTGCTAGACCTTGGTAAAAGTCTATTCTCGTAGCTGGGAAGCGTCTCAGGTCCCCAGTTTCTCTCTAAAATGCACTTTGTGCCATTTTAATAACGCAATGTACCCTGAATTTACCGGGCAGTCATTTCTTCTACTATGGCATTTTCGGGTTTTGCCAGCGCCAATCTGGTTGGTTTAATTTTATTTAATGATTAAAATAGTGCATTTTAGAGAGAAACTGGGGACCTGAGACGCTTCCCAACTACGAGAATAGATTTTTACCAAGGTCTAGCAGGCTTTGTTTCGGTGAGTAGTTACGTCGTTTTGTTTATTTGCTGGGATTTGAAAACCCGCGCACTGGAGTAAGAATATCACCAGAGGGCTGCAGAGGGACTTCCACAGGGCGTCAGAGAGAGACTCGCTGTAAGCGGTCCAGGGCTACAAAAGTGGCAGCACCTGTCACTCATTAGTAGGCTAATCACTCTGTGAGGACTTAGGAGTGCATGTGTGGACTTCCTTTTCTCCACATCGGACTGTTTCAATTCTAAACCCCTTCTTGTTGCTTTTCCCTGTGTGCGATCACTCAGCAATAAGGTGCAGAACACAAAGATGAGTAGCCTATTTTTTTTATTTAACACGCAGCACCTCTCTCTCTCTCTCTCTACGTCTGTCTGTCTGTCTCTCTCTCTCTCTCTCTCTACGTCTGTCTGTCTCTCTCTCTCTCTCTCTCTCTCTCTCTCGTGTGTGTGCACTGCTGCGCAATGTCACAGACACAGACGCGATCAATAATATATAGCATAAATAATAGGCAAAATATAACACTTTCCCTCTATATGTGACTGTGATCAGCTCCTCTCACACATAACTCCTCTCTCTGCTCAAATTAGCTCAATCTCAGCAACTGTCTAAATGATTTTTTTCCGTTGGGGGGGGGGGGGGGGGGGGATGCTGTTGGGAGTCAGGTTCGGTGAGGCCCGTTCGTGCTGTCTCACCCCCCGGCCCGGCCCAATGGTGTTCCGCCACTGTGCCCAAGGACACTTCGACATGTGCCCAAGGACACTTCGACATGTGTACAGGAGGACCCGGGATTCTAACCGCCAACGCTGGGGTCATTGGACGACCTGCTCTACCTCCTGAGCCGCAGCCGCTCACATAAATCATACAACAATGGATACACAGTATAAATGAAAAAGTAAAAATACATAGGCCTATTGGTAGAAATGAAAAGTGTATGTGTATGTGTGGAGTGGAAGAGACTGACCTTGAATTGTTAGTTTTGTTTATATTTAAAATTACCAGAGGGCCACTAGTTCTGGAACCACTGAAAATAATTGGCCATTAATTAAAAAATATGTTTATAGGCTTTTTAAATGTATTAAAATATTTATATCAATTATTTATTTTATTGAATCAAGCCTTCCAAGATCCTGGTGAATCATGACCATAAAACCTTTGATTATGAGAATAAATTATAATGAAAAACGCTAAATAAAGAGTATTTATTAAATGTAGTATATCATAATATTAAATATGCAATGTTTGTTTTCTCACAGAATCAGAGGTGTTATGGTCATGACTCACCAGGATCCTGGGTGGATTGATTCTAGGCTTAGAATAATTTATATAAATATATATTCAGCTCTAGAGCTGTTCCATAGCTGCTCCCCACTGTATTACACTGTATCTTGGCTCCCCCTAGTGACCCTTTACGGTACGTGCACCGTGCACGCTCCAGCAGGGCTAGTGTGCATGCGCACAACCCTTAGATATCAGCGCGCACACACAGCTAGCTGTTATAGCAGTGTCGTGTGAAAACACTTTAATAATAAAAGTAAAACGTTTGAAAACAGCTTAATAATTAAAGTAAGACGTTTGAAAACAGAGTCGTCTTTAAGCAGCTCAACCCTGAAACACAGCAGGTAAGATTAACTGATTAAACCTTGTTTTTACTACATTTATCTTTTATATTATTTACATGGAACAACACGACGAGTATTTCTCTCATATCTGCTTGTTTGTTATAAATTATCCTAAACAAACAGTTAGCCTACTAGCAGCACTGCAGCAGTAATAATATTGTTATAAACAAGCAGTAGGCTAGTTATAGCAGCAATAATAGTATTGTAGGCCTAACCTGTTTGTTTTAAACAAGCAGTAGTTAATACTAGCAACAGTATTGTAAGAATGTAAGTCGCTCCTCCAAAGGGAGCTAGGTCTCTTGGCTACGTGGCTTGTTGCCTGCCTGCTCTGCTGAGTTGGGGAGAGAGAAAGAGGTTTTAGATTGATTGATTGAACATTCACAGTATGTAGAATGGGTAGGCCTACACTTCGGATGCACAGTGTCAATAATACAAAAACTGCTTATTTGAGGACGAAACCATGAAAAGCACTAAGACTTGTTTACACCAGGGTCCACATTTTCGTACACAAAAAGGAAATCATATATCCTACAGTTAAATAAAGTTAAAAAAAAGGGAAAAACCTAATTTATTACGACAGTCCGTTTTGAATTTCATGCGCTAAAGAGCAGTTTCGAATTTCGTGCTCTTTAGAGCAGTTTTGTCCTATTGTGTTGTGGTGCACACACCATTGTAACAATGGTTAATATCCTATTGTGTTGTGGTGCACACACCATTGTAACAATGGTTACTGTGCTATTGTGCTGTGGTACACACCAATTTGTAACAATGGTTCATGTAACGGACTACTACGTTTTGGCACGTTACTGTCTGTCACAGGCATGGTGGGAGTGATCCTATGTGTGTCATGTGTTCCATCTGAATCACAGCACCTGTGTGCCCTCTAAATACACACCCAGTGCTGTGTGGTGCACACACCATTGTAACAATGGCTACTGCCCTATTGCGTTGTGGGGCGCACACCATTGTAACAATGATTACTGCACTATTGTGGTGTGGTGCACACACCACAAACTAAACATCTCACTGAGCTTAGGGAGCGGCAAAAGAGGGTGTTCATAAGAAAATCACACCTGGGGATGTACCGATGAGACAATTTGTCCGATACCAATATCCAATATAATAAATTGCAATTATGGCCGATAACCGATGTCGATATGATCGCATTCTGTATTAAAAATATATAATAATTTTGACCATTCTGAAAAAAAGACTGAAATTGAAAAAAAGCAATGCCTCTTTATTCTAAAACTAGGAATGCACCGTTATTGAAATGTTGGCTCATATCCCAACATAAAAAGCCTGTATGTCTCTCTACGTCGTCCTGAGACAGCCCTCCATCAGCGTCTCCAGTCATCTTCTCTGATACACTTGGTAATGCTCCATACAGACGCCAGCATTCACATCCATAGAGGAGAACAGACTCCACGGTCGCATATTTTACGCATGCGTGTTGTTATTGTCCTTCTCTTCCAAGTTCCTCCTCCGCCTCGTCCTCCTCCAATGACACCTCAATAATACTACTTAATTCTGTAGCCTACTAGTCTTTTTTTTATTCCGGGCCCACCAAAGCAAGCGTTATATGATATTCGATTCTGAGCCATGCTGTAAAAGCCGGGTGTCTTTGGGAGATTTGGCAATGTTAACCGGTTAACCGGTCGGTTCTGTTCATAAGAACTCACCATTTTGTAATGAAAACAAAACACATGCTGTCTCCAAGGCCAAACTCCAAGTAGCAGTTGAACTATTGCTCCATACAAGTATGAAAGTTCCATATTCCATTATGCAATGAACGACAGATGCAAATTGCAAAAGTCGAGACGAGAGTTGTTTTTATTTACGCACCCGGCACCGTCAACACTCAACAGTGAGGCGATACCGGGGATCCATAGCCACCTATTTCCTCTCAAAACAGGCACACATTTCAAAATAAGACTGTTGTTTTTTTTTTACTTGTGGACATTCAACCCATGCTTCATTTTGGAATCGTACTGGAAATAGAAGTAGCTCTGATGAGGAAGAAGCCTAGTTGACTTGAAAATTAAACTAAAATAATAATAGAGACGTAATGTGCATTTGGGATGGCATACCGGAGCTGCCTCTACAGGTAGGGGAGCTCAAGTGAGCAAGTACCAGAGCTGAAATTAAGCACTGCCTTATTCACTTTACACCATTGTTCATTGTGTAAACTGAAGTTACGTGTGATTTATTCCCTAATGCATGAATCCCATAATCTCCACATTCACATGTTGGAGAGTTGGGCTATCACCACTAGTAGTCTGGCAGCCAACAGGCTTCTTTTGTTTTTTTAAAGTCCTTCCTTAATTCACTTGATTTCAGACCGGAGTCCAGACTGCAGGTGAAGATGAACTATCCAGACTCAGCCAGGGATGTTTCTATTAAACAGGAAGCTGAAGACGTTTCTATTAAACAGGAAGCTGAAGACCAGCCACACCTCAGTAAGTTTCATGTGCTCTTCCTTTCTTTAACCCATTAAAATACTTCCAGCGCCATTGCCGTATATCTAGGTCAATTGAAGCCTGTTTTTTGACACTCCGCTTACCGCCATTGCCGTTGATTAATGACAATTGCGCTTTTATAGTGCATTTGATCGATCGAGCCATAATGCTACTTACGTTAGCAGGTTAGCTAGCTATGTTGTTAGTGTAGTCAAAGTAAGACTAATTGTAATTGATTGACTAATTAGTCGGCAATATAACATTCTTAACTGAAAATGAAATGAATCAAGGATATACAGTAAAATGCTATCTCCTCGTATCATATAAATGTCGCTTCTGATGGACGTGAGTTCTTGAACGCTTTGATTAAATGTGCAAAAATTCCCCTCTTGCATAAATAATCAAATGTACACAAATTGAAAGATTTTTTTCCCAAACTTGTTTTGATTGTGCTAGCAAAATGGAATATGTATTATATCAAAACTGGTTACAAACGATATAAACACATAGCAGAACGGGCGCGTCATGGAATTACTTAAATTGGACATGAGCCAAAATAATGAATTTGTGCGCATTGTAGACTGGGACGTCTTGCCGTTGTTCATTTGCATAAGGCTGTGCCAATAGTCAAGGGCAATACGCTATAGTCCAGTCTTAATCAAACATAAATCTCAACTATAGCTCCGTTCAAATCAAAACACAATGCAGGAATAAGAGGGACAGAGAGAAAGAAAAAAATGAAAGGGATTCGTCTCGCGAAGAGAGAGGCTGAGGCTTAGATGGTTTGTGTCGATTTAAGATCTTAATTGTATTATTCTCTAACCTAAAGGGAGCTCTTCCTTATAATTGATTGATTGGTTGATTGATAATTTTATTAGACAATAAGGTGCAAACAGTACAGGGTACAGTCAAGCACAGCATTGGTCCAAAAGGACAGCACCGAAGAAAGACCTTGCGGTCTTGTTTCCATTCGGGTCCCATGCATTCATTCACAATGACAACAGTGACAACAAACAATACGTTTCTCAAACACACTAAATCTATATGTACAGGTTGGAATAGAAGTACATTAATAATAAAGCCAATCCACCTTCTCTCCCTTTGACCTGATGACAGTGACATTTTCAGACCCTTTTTAAAGGAAACCAGTGATCTGCTTGTTTTGAGGGAAGGGGGCAGGGCATTCCACACTTGAGTGGCAGTGCTGTGAAATGTGAATTTACCCATATTTGTTCTGAAAATGGGTGGCACCAGATCATTATTTACACTCCCTCTAGTATTATGGCTGTGGGAGTTGCTCACCTTTTTGAGGTAATCAGTCAAGTAAATGGGCACTGTGGGCATGGACGGCAGAGCTGCATTTACAATCTTGAATGTTAGTCCCATTTTCAGTTGTTTAACTCTGTCCTCAACACTGACCCAACCTATGCTATCAAATTGTGTTGCACAGAGGTGGGTCATGGGCCCTAATCCTAGTAAAAGTCTGATTCGTTTGTTTTGGGAGGTCTGGAGCTTATTCTTTTGTGACATCGAGATGTTGGAATACCAGGAGGTGCATGCATGCATAGTCAAATAAGGGCTGAATGAGATCTCTAGCTAGTGTCCTGAGAGCCGTCTTGTTAACAAATGAGGAGATTCTGCCCAAGAAAGTTTGTTGATTTACTTTTTTTATCGCTCTTGGTGCCATGCCTTCACTCAGTTTATTGTCCAGGATACAGCCCAGATATGTAACCTCTTCTTTGCTAGTGATTACTATGTCATCAATACTGACCTTAAAATCCTTTACATTTACCCTATTAAGGGAATGGTTTGACCCAAAAAGGATGGAATCTGTTTTACCTAGATGCAATGAGAATGAGAACAATTGTTATCTGTAAACCAAGTTCAGATATTGGTGAGTTCTGAGCTGAGTGCCTCCTCAACCTGTGTTTTGTGTTCTCCCGAAATCAGGAGTGCTGAGTCGTCTGCAAACAGGAACAATTTACAATTACAGGCAGCACTCATGTCGTTAATATATAATATAAATAATAGCGGCCCTAGTATGCTTCCTTGGGGCACCTCACAGTTCACTGAGAGGGGGGAGGACAAGGTTCCATTTATATAATTAGATTACATACACGTAATATCTTTATCAAACAAATGTAATTTTGGGGCCGGAGCAAGAGCGTCCGTGGTAAAAGAGCATCGTGTCCTTGCTTGACACTTGAATATATATTAAAGAAGGCTCTAACTGGGGGCACGGTGGCACAGTTGGTAGTGCTGTCGCCTCACAGCTAGAAGGTCCTGGGTTCGATTCCCGCTCGGGGCGCTGTGGGTGCTGGCGGCGTGTTTCCTCCTCCACGTCATCAGTGCCCATACCCGAGGCGGGGTTGGCGAAAGGGCCTTTCTGTGTGGAGTTTGCATGTTCTCCCCGTGTCCCCTAGGGTAGGTACCCTCACAAAAAATGCAGTAATCCTGGTCTATAAACGGCCTCCCCCTGGCCAGCCGGGTCCGCGTCAATATGCCGACGGTCCATTGGTCCGATCGACAACCTACCTCAAACCCTCACCCTAACCCTAACCTCCCCCAGGGCAGACACGTAAACCTAACCACCCACCCTCTCCCGACCCCCAGGGCACCTCGGACCAATGCTCCTTCGGAGCAATGGTCCGTCGGATCATAGGGTGCTTCCCGGCCAGCCGGGGCGCCTGATGGAGGGGAAAGGAACTGGTTGGAATAACGTGTTCCTTCCACGCGCTACGTCCAACCAGGGAAACTCCCCCCCTGTCAGGTGTAAAGGAGCAACTTGGACACTCAAGCATGAAGGAAGCATGAGTTAAGTCCGTTGCTCTCCCCAGGTTGGTGGAGGGTGTGTAGAGCCCAGGATCACATTAGATGATTGACACAGGGGTGAAAAATGGGTTACAAAATCGTGGGATAAAAAATATATATTAAAAAAAAGAAGGCTCTAACTAAACCGCCAAATGAGGCGTTCTCTTTGTCCTTCTCAAAGGTCCGGTTCGATCCCGTTCTTACTAAATGATTGGCTACGTTTACATGAGCAGTTAAATCCCCTTTTCATTCCGAATAGAAGTTCAATCCTATTACACGTTGTCATGTAAACACCTACAAAAACTTAAATCCGAATGATAATGCTCGATGCGATCTAAAAACCATTCCGATGTCACTGGCCGGATTATTCCAATGTTCAATGCGATTGAAAGAAAATTGGACTCATGTATACACTTCTTCGGATGTAAGTTCATTCTAGTCTTTCTGAGCATGCTCCAAGGCGCTCATATCCAAGACGGACCGAGGAGTTTGCACATAGAGCGCGTTATTTTGTGCATTTTGCAGATCCGAAATCCACAAAAAAAACGTGGAGCAGCAGCAGATGATACCTCCGATCTGTGTGTGTGTGTGTGTGTGTGTGTGTGTTCAACTCTCTCTCTCTCTCTCTCTCTCTCTCAAAAATAACGAGCGACCCGATACAATAATAATCAGTGTGTTGCGTGCCCTGGCCGTGCTGTAGATAATAAAGTACACATAAAAACGAGATGATCACCTTCCCAGCGGAGAAGGGGAGCCGCAGCAGGTGGGGAAAAAAAGACGGTAAACATAATATGTCCGCCCCTATCCAAGCAGCAGCCTCAAAACTACTGCGGAATGAAATGATGGGATTTCAAAGTGTCGTCTTTCGTCTGACAGTCACAATGAATGAACTGTCTATATTTTATGTGTCCAGCAGATGGCGTAGTTTCACGTGAATTAACATTATATCATGTCTTATATCACATGCATGTAAACAATCATTCGGAATGACCATTTCCCATGGAAATGCGCAGCAAAAAACATTACTTCCGAAGTATTTTATTCTGAAGTATTCATTCGGAATGATCACCCTGCATATAAACACGGCCAGTGACTGCTAAAGTCTCACCTATGAGTCCACAGAGGGGGGTTAAAGGTTCACTATCGCTTCAACCATCTGTGCCCTCTACTCTGCCCTTTGAAATGTATAGCGTGAATAGCCACACACACACGTGCACCCAGCCACACTATTCATCTGACGAAACCGTCCTCTTTTCATTGTTCAGCTCAAATTGTATCATTGTCAATTCAATTTTCTGTTCAGTAGGGCTGCCACAATGTCTTACTTTCACTGTACAATAACAATGGCAAACTAGAAAATATTGTTCCTGAAGAAACAATGAGGGCTTGTTGCTCCTTCCAAGAGATTTGGTGGAAACAATAAGTACAGGGCCGACCCCGATCAATTAAGTATTAATTAAATAATTAATTAATTAATTAAAAATATTTTACATAGATTGTTAAGCTATACCATCCGTCCAGATTTCAAGCTTTCATTGTCAGAAGTGCTCCCGTTTCATAACGTCATGCTCTGAGTAGCATGACTAATTTAGAGCTCAGGTGTGAAGTATCACGTTTTTTTAATTGTTTCAGAATTTGATGATTGGAATGAAATATTTGCATCATTATTAGGGATGTCGGTAACAGTTAAACCTTACAGTGCTAGCATTTATTGAAAAATTAGGATCTAATTCAGCATTTTTACCAGTCGAGCTCTTATTTTGAAAAGCCACATCTCCAGTCTACCGGGGAAGTAGTATTAACCTAGGACGCTGAACGGAGCCTGGGGAGGCCTTGTTTACAATACGAATCCAAACCGGGCCACTGGAGAGCTCCACATCGCCGGTTCTGCGTGCCGTCAAAGAAACACAGTTTTGACCAAAAGGAATAGGAGATACAGGCGATTGAAAGAAACAGATAGAATGGATTATTATGGCGACGACGATCTAAGATGGGCGATCCAGTGCTGTGCTAACAACATAGCTACCTAACCGGCTAACCTAAGTAGCATTATGGATCGATCGATCGAATGCCCTATAAAAGCGCAATTGCCATTAAAACTCTTTCAGTGCCACAGTTAGTCAGATGTTTTTCTCACAGGTGCCAGTTTTTCATACTGATTTAGAAATATTTGAAGACCCACAGAATATGTTGTGCTATACCAAAATATCTCCAATTAAATATCTACTACTCTACTTTAAGTAGAGTAGTAGATATTTGCGGTTGAATAAGTTATTTGCCGTTGAATAAAGCTTGGTTTCAGAAAAACGGCCATCTTGGAAACAAACAGCTGAGAAAACTGGGTTTTAGTGTGAGATACTTTCTCACTCAGAATTCTCACTCAAGACTTTTCTTTTTTATTTCAGTGATAGACAGTAGTTTGTTCTCAAACAAATGAGACAAAAAAAAAGAATAAAAATAAAATCGGGGCCCCCCTGATGCCCAAGGGCCTTTGCCCAATCCGGCCCTGGAAAATACAGGGGTCCCCTGGGCCCAGGCCCATGCATAGGGGGGCCAAGTGCCCTGGAAAAAAATATCGTTTTGAGAGAGGGGGGGGGGGGGGGGGCTGGACACACACATACGCATGCACGCACACACATGCACGCGCGCACACACGTGCGCAAGTTGGGAACGAATGGGATCGGAGGCACAATGATGGATCATATACTTTTCTTAATTTTTTTTTACTAATTCATGGAAACTTCAGGTAGGTGAAGTGGTGTGAACTACGTGTGTGTATCTTGTTTGATGGATGGTGTTTTGTTTTCGTCCCCTCGTGGGGGAGAAGACTTGCTTTGTTTGTTTCTGCTTGCGTTTGGATCGAGAATACTGTGCCGCCCGGGACGCGGTCTCCGGGCATATGTCGGCCGTCTCTGGTCCGTTTCGGACGGGGTGAATCTCGTTGGAAACGGTCTGGGATGCACTGTGCACATACCGCGGGGTGTCTGTGTGTGTGTCTTCCCTGTCACAGAAGAACAGGCTGAAATCAAGCATACAAATTTAGTTTGTTATCATTTCCATTGACTGCTGGCAGTAGCCTACTGGGTTTTATTGGGAAGAAACAGCAGCGGTTTCAATTTACACACAGTGAGTTCACACACACACACACACACACACACACACACACTCACACACATTCGCCCCATTTGACGAAGAAGCAAGGATTCTACATAAGTTTTATGATTGAGAACGACTAGCAAGCGATGTGGTCGCCGTCGCACACACACACACACACACACACACACACACACACACACACACACACACACAGACAGACACACACACAGATTAAATTAACCATGATGTCCATTTATGCTTATTCCACTGTTGTGGATCTGAAAATTTGATTAATTGATTTGATGACCATGTTGTGTTGGTTCCACCCACTATGTACATGGGGGGGATCACTCACATCTCGAGTTTGACCAGATTAAGAGCCTTGGCTCGAAATGTCGTCAATAAAGTTTAACCTATGGAGCAGATGAGTGTGTGGGTTTTTCCTCTTTTTCTGGTGCTACTTTTGACCCAGCACCAAATGATGAGCATATTCTAATAGTTTTTATAAGAATCCAGTGTTGACCATCATGTTATGTTTCTGCTCCTAGACATCCTGCACATGGTTGTGTGTAAAGAGGTTTCTCCTGAACAGGAGAGGAGCCCCAGTCTGCTCCAGGAGGAACCAGAGCCTCCACACATTAAAGAGGAACAGGAGGAACTACTTCAAAGACCAGAGGAACCTGTTGGGTCAATGTTGACATTACTAGCAGTGAAAGGTGAAGAAGAAAATGATGATGATGAAGAAGTCATAGCTTCCCCCTGCTCTGAGGTTGAAGTTGAACTTGAATCTGACAGTGATGATTGGGAGGAGACCAGTGAAGACGATGATGACGAACAGCGTGACAAGAGTTTCAGTGACTCAGGTTCAGTGAAGAAGCACCAGCGTGTCAACACTGGAGAAAAACCTCTCCACTGTAAACATTGTGACAAGAGTTTCAGGTTCAAATCTCGCCTGCAGCGACACCTTAGAGTCCATACTGGAGAAAAACCTTTCCAATGTAAACATTGTAACAAGAGGTACAGCGATTCAAGGTATCTGAAGAGACACCTTCTTGTCCACATTAGTGAAAAACCTTTTAACTGTAAACATTGTGACAAGAGTTTCAGTCATTTATCCTCCCTGAAAACACACCGGAGTGTCCACACTGGAGAAAAGCCATTTCACTGTAAACATTGTAACAACAGTTTCAGTCGTTTATCCTCCCTGAAAACACACTTTCGCGTCCACACTGGAGAAAAACCTTTCCAATGTAAAGATTGTGACAAGAGTTTCAGGGATCCAAGTAATTTGAAGTCACACGAGCGTGTCCACATTAGAGAAAAACCTTTCCAATGTAAACATTGTGACAAGAGTTTCAGGGATGCAGGTAATTTGAAGACACACCAGCGTTTCCACACTAGAGAAAAACCTTTCCAATGTAAACATTGTGACAAGAGTTTCAGATACTCCGGTGACCTGAAGAATCACCAGCGTGTCCACACTGGAGAAAAACCTTTCCAATGTAAACATTGTGACAAGAGTTTCACGTACTCCGGTGACGTGAAGAAACACCAGCGTGTCCACACTGGAGAAAAACCTTTCAAATGTAAAGATTGTACCAAGAGTTTTTCTCAATCATCTTCCCTGATAAAACATCAGCGTGTCCACACTGGAGAAAAACCTTTCCCATGTAAACATTGTGACAAAAGTTTCACAAATTCAAGTTGTCTGAAGAGACACCTTCGTGTCCACAGTTCTCACAGGACAATAACAAAGATGTCCACTTTAAACGGTGTGACCAAAGTTTAAAATAACTCAGCTAAGACACCAAAGGTTTCCACTATAAATGAGCTCACTGGGAGGATCAAATTAAACAGCTGTATGTTCCCATGGATGTCGATAGTCAAGGGCAATATTATGGATTATTATACTGCTCCTATATTTCAAAACAAATATGGGTAAATTCTGCTTCTACAGCACGGCCACCCAGGCGTGGAATGACCTGACCCCTAACCTCGAAAAATGCAATCACATTTTAACACAGGCCTGAAAGTCCACCTTTCAGCAGGCCCAATGAAGAGGAAATGATCCCCCTCCCCTAACTTTTATCCCACATATGTACATATAGTGTATATATATATTATATATTTCCCTGTAATGATATATTTTGTTGTTGTTAATCGTTATTGATGATATTGAATTTTATTGAGGGGCGCCAGCCTCTCCTATGGGGCTCCGTCTTTGTGTGAACACAAACACGATGACACGGTGAGAATCTCTCACCTTTCTAACAGACAGAGGGAACTGTTAATTGTGTACCGTCACTTTAAATGCGTAATGTATACATCATCGTACGCTGTCATGCACCAAAAATAGCCAGTCTACAAGCTCACACCGGGACTGGTTGCACCGCGTTATGAGCTTGTACCTCTGCCTTTTCAGCAACGATAGACTGAGAAGTTGCATGCACATTGGAATACGTCACGTATTATGTGAGACTATTCAATCGATCCGCGGGAGATATTATAACTACGCTTCCTCCCCGCAAATATATATCATATGCGGGGAGGAAGCGTCAGTGAATCCTCGCTATGAGTCTGGCCACGCCAGGCTAGCAGCTGACCCGTGTTGTTTCGACTTGGTGCAGACATGATGCAAAGGTATCGCATTTGGGTTTAATACAATGCATTATGGACAGATGACTATGCATTGTCGAAATGCTCCCTTTTGTGCATGCAACAACTGTGGTAGGCTACATTATTGCATTTAGCTCCCCTCGTCTTTTTTTTTAATGTTACCAAACTTTTTCACCCGTTCCACCATACTTCCACGGCAAAACAATGACGCACCACGCAACCCTGTGCTATCCCTTTTGGAATAAGTGTTTGACTGTACTCTGTTTTGAGGGGCGCTATAGCCCCTCCTATTAGCTATTGGTGTGGATTTTCGTCTTACACAAACGTTAAATGAAAATTAATGGAGCATTTTACATCATAGTGTCTGAGTTATGGTGATGTACGATGATAACTGGGAACAGAGCGGCATTCCGACGCATCGCCTTTCCGACTCCCCCCCATTTCGACACACCCCCATTCCGACGCACCCCCATTCCGACGCACCCCCATTCCGACCCAACACACAACCCCGCCTCCCCCAGCCCCCACCAAGCACCCCACCCTCCGAAACGGCGTCCGAAACGTAGGCTACACAATCACCCCCCCCCCTCCGGAATTTAAACACCGCCAACGCACAGGGAAAGGCGCACGTGTGTGTGCGCTCGCGCGCGCGCGTGCCAATTCTCACCTTTGTCGAAGCATAGGCCTATTAATCCGACCATTTATTACATTAAATAAAGATCTGTCTCGGCTGTTCATCTGTCCATGAAAGCAAACGGCACGGTCAGGATGACATGTGACATGACAGCGCACGAGAGAGAAAATAATAATAATTGACTGCATACGTAGGCTATAATGAGTCCAGGCATCCCTGCAGGACACCCGCACCCTCCGGGCGTTCACTCCATTTGCTCGTGCGTCATGTGTGCGTGTCGTGTGTGTGTCAAAGTCAAAAGTTTTTTTTTTTTTAATACAGGTCATATTTCTATCCTTTTATTAAATACAAATAAACTTATACATGATGTACATCTGTCTCGCCTGTTATTACTTATTCTTGCTTTGTCTGCCATCTGGAATAGAGAGATTCCGTTTTTTTCCGGAACCGGTGAGGAATGTAATTATGTAAAGGGAGGCTGCCTTGCGCACAGCGAGAGAGCGAGAAGCTGAATAATTCCGGGAAAGTGCCTTCTTCTATGATTGATACTTTGATAGGACAGCCCACTTAATTTCATATATTCCCACTGTAGGCTGCATGTCAATTTTTGAACAGTGTAGGCTCTATCGTTTAATGTTGTCTCATACACATATAAAAAATCTGAACTGGCTGTAATTATTTGCTTCTTAGCAAAACTGAACTTGTATGCATAATTACATGCTGGACATATCTGTTGCGTGTGTGACTGTGTGTGTGTCTTCAATTATGTGCCCACGTCACCACGTCATTGCAACATAGGTAGGCCTATAGTCAATTTGACTTGCGCACCAGAAGGGAAACAAAGAAAAAGATGACCAAAGACGGTGAAAAGTGGAAGCGCTCTGTGAAGTCCTATATGTGCCACACTGTAGGCCAGTGATACTCAACCTCAGGCCCGCGGGCCACATCAGGCCCGCGGGACCATTATGACTGGCCCACCAATGAAAATCTAAAAAAAAGAAGAAAAAAAAATCTGGAAAATGAAATAAAAATAAATAAATCTGAATGAAGTTATCTTTAAAGGTATTGTAGACAAGTTTCCAGTGTTTGTACACAGAATTGATCGAGTGTTTCCAAACAAATTAAAATCTAGCTCCACCCCCCTCCCCCCGTCATTCTATTGGCTGAGCCAGGTCACTTCAGGCTATGGGGTTGTTGTTGCTGTTGGGAGGGACGCTATGGATATTGCGCTCGTATGGCTAAATATGACATTAAAAAATTATGAATTTCTATCGATATCATAGTTACAACAATGACATTGAGTTGACATGTTTTTTTAAGGGTAACTGTAGCGTAATCCCAATATCACAAGACTGACACGACGAGTCCCGCAAATGAGGAAGTAGGAAGTAGTGGAGCAGACTCACTGGCTCTCAATTCAATTATCTTTCATTTGTAATCGTGCATATAAAACATATTACCCCTCAAATGCCCCAGCCACTACAGCATCGTTCATGTGAACTACTTTGTCCACGGTTATTCATCGCTATGATGATCAGCGACGGCTTGTCACCGTTGGCGAGCACGGGTTGAATGCAAGCTTCAAGCCGGCCGGACCACCAAACCATGCGCTATACATAGCGATTCTCATAATTTCAACAGGCTTACATATTACATCATAAACATACTATTTCACATGAACAATGGTGAAACTAAGATATGGGGATAATATTATACTTGCAAATTGCAAGTATAATATTATCCCCATATCTTAGTTTCACCAATGCGATTTCATTGCAAGTTGCAATGAAATCGCATTGCGTTTTCATTATAATACTGCTGGGTCGAACACACAGTCACAGCCTCGCGCTGCAATTGGCTAAGACTCCGCGTCACCCCCCACACAGACCCTCCTCCCAACACGACGCTTCCGTCCCGCGACATAAACAACAGTGGATATAAACAGATACAAACACATAGAGGGAGACAAAGGGAGAGTGTATGTCTACAGGGCAGCAGCTCAGCATCAAAATATAGGGGAAGATAGAGGGAATAAGGCCACAAATATAGATAGATAAATATGTTGATTTTTGGCTGAAAACTTGCCTATATCACCTTTAATTACATTATTATAAGTAATACTATTAGAGTTGTACTATTACTCGAACGAAAATAAAAGCTTGGGGGGGGGGGGAGATGCAATGCAAATGAAAGACATATACTGTGTATCCTTATTCCCTGACATAATTTTATAGCTAAACGGACAGAATTCTATTTTATTTGAATGATGAAACCCAGCTGCCATTAATAGTTGGAAATGGAAATTGCGGAAATTGCGGAAATGGAAATTGCGGAAATTGTAATTGCGGAAATTGCGGAAATGGAAATTGCGGAAATGGAAATTGCGGAAATTGCGGAAATGGTAATTGCGGAAATTGCGGAAATGGTAATTGCGGAAATTGCGGAAATGGAAATTGCGGAAATGGAAATTGTGGAAATTGCGGAAATGGTAATTGCGGAAATTGCTCTTCACTTATAGCTATCTATTTTCAGGTAGATTGTTTTATTTTACTCAGTCAGCCATATCACTACTCATTTTTTTTCATGAAAAAGGTCATAGCTGGGTAATCTATTTTCAGGCAAATTGTGTTTATTGTACTTTATTTTACTCAGCCATAACAATTTATTTTCTGTTAACCAACTTGCTGGCTGGCAGGCAGGCAGGCAGACAGCTACTCATAGACAGGCAGACAGACAGACAGCTACTCATGGAGAATTGGACAGGCAGGCAGTCAGACAGCTACTCATAGACAGGCAGACAGACAGCTACTCATGAGCTAAATTCCAATACCGCAACTTTCACACTCGCTCACTCTCCTCGCGTCCTCCACTCGCTCCTCGGCTCCGCCCCCAGCGAGGAGGAGAGGAGGAGGAGAGGATTCGATGCGAGGACAGAGTGGTGGTCGAATTTTCCTCTAGAATCGGAATGTACTACGCTGTCATTTCAAAGCGACGGCACATTCCGCGATCACTAATGACGTGTATCAATTCAATTCAATTCAAAGGGCTTTATTGGCATGGGAAAACATACGTTTACATTGCCAAAGCAAAATTGGTGGAACAATACAGTGCCACACAGCTGGATCACTGGAACTCCGAACAGAGCAGTAGGCTACAGTCTACAGAATAGACAATTCATCATGTTGTGCATGTAACCGAGGCCAATGTGTATGTATTGGTAACATGTGCAAGGCAAGGCTATTTATTCCTGGAATAAGCGCCAGGATGCGCACACGTATAAATCCCCCCCCCCCCCCCCCCCCTGACAGACAGTCCTCCTCCAACGGTCTTTGCAAATAACGGACACTATAACAGGAATTAGGTTTAGTCTCTCTGACTTACATATTCAGTTCAGTCCACATATAAATAAATACATTTTTGTCACCGTCATTCATAGCACAGAGATAAATTAACTATAGCTTTTGAGGTGCGCACAATATAGCCGGCCTAATTTATATATCCTACTTTTATTATGCTTATATCACACAACGCAATAAAGCCAGTGGCTTGTTGTGGTCCTTTCACTTTCACATATGTAATGTAGGCACAGTGCGTGCATGTGTGTGTTGGGTCAGCGACTCAGCCGGCCGGTGGATGGGGGGGGGGGGTGCATGTATCGGGTTTCAAGCAGTGTTTTCTGTGCCACACGTGGAGGAGGCGGACTTATGTCACTGGAGAAGGAAAATAAACATGTACACGTGATGCGGAAATCCGCTGCGAGGAGACAAAATACCCCACCGAGCCTGCACCCGATGTACACTCGCTATATGCGGTCTCCTCGAGCTCACTCGGCTCCTCCACTCGACTCTCCTCTCCTCCTCGATGGAGCACTTTAACAATCGGAACGTTAACCATTTCCGGGTCACGCTGGAATGACCCCGAGTGACCGAGTGGGAGTGAGCGAGTGCCCGAGATTTTGGGTATTGGAATTTAGCTATGGAGAATTGGACAGGCAGGCAGACAGCTACTCATGGACAATTGGACAGGCAGGAAGGCAGACAGCTACTCATAGACAGACAGACAGCTACGCATGGACAATTGGACAGGCAGGAAGGCAGACAGCTACTCATAGACAGACAGACAGCTACTCATAGACAATTGGGCAGGCAGGCAGACAGCTACTCATAGACAGACAGACAGCTACTCATGGACAATTGGACAGGCAGGAAGGCAGACAGCTACTCATAGACAGGCAGACAGACAGCTACTCATGGACAATTAGGCAGGCAGGCAGACAGCTACTCATAGACAGGCAGACAGACAGCTACTCATGGACAATTAGGCAGGCAGGCAGACAGCTACTCAGACAGGCAGACAGACAGCTACTCATGGACAATTGGACAGGCAGGCAGACAGACAGCTACTCATAGACAGGCAGGCAGACAGCTACTCATAGACAGGCAGACAGTAAGACAGCTACTCATTGACAGACAGACAAATAACTACTCATGGACAGACAGACAGGCAGGCAGGCAGGCAAAGAGCTACTCATGTTATGTTATTATAACAGCTACTCATGTTATGTGCAATAATTTGTGCAGTTATGGAAACAGCTCTTTGTGTTTATGCAAGAAAATGTAACCCATTTATTTATTTACATATTGTGTGCATGCACATTGTACTTTGATACATTTTGCGAAAATAAAGCAATTGAAAGAGAGAAGTTATCAAGTATCATTAATGTCGTAATTTTATCTACTGGCCCCTGGCCCCTTGCCATTTTTGTAATGTGGCCCACAGGTAAATCTATTTGAGTATCCCTGCTGTAGGCCTTTGTTATATTATGCAGCATAAGCCTAAAGGTGTATCAGCGATGTGTACTGCACTGTACAGTCCATATATTTGATCTTTATTAACCTATACTGAATGTCAGTCTCCAGGTTTTCTTCAGATTGTGTACACTGATTTACTAATTATTATGACACATGTAGGCCTATACTGCACATTATGAAATCCACTTATGTTGAGATTCCTCTCTGAGCAGCTTTAAGCTGCATGGCTGTTGGTTTGTTCGTTCCTACTAAGTAACGGATTTTGCTTATTCATACAGTACCCTCTACAAGCCAGCACATTTCAATGTTTTAAGTTAACATGCTGGAAAAAATAACAGATTTACAAGCTATCGACACATATAGGCCATATGTACAGATTCGAATGTTAGCTTTTTTTTTTTGTATGCGCCGCAAAGTTATGCCGTATAATGCATTGCAGAATGCAGCTACATTCACGTCTTGTGGTCTGCACCATGGGTGGATATATAAGCGTTGTTCAAAAACGTTTGTATGGTTGTCGACAAGTCCTGCAAAGGAGCGATGCACTTCACTATTCTACCACAGTGGGCTATGCAATAAGTCTCTCTCTAGTCATGGGCTTTAAAGCGAGCTGGGCAGTGCGTGTCTGTGATCTGTTAGAGTGAGAGAGAGTTCAAATCGTGTCCTCCTTTTTTCCATTAGAATCAGTCCTAAAAGAGAGACCGGGTTCGCACTCCGGGTTCGCACTCCTTTTGGGTGTGGAAGATAGGCTTAAGGCTGCGCATTAGATAGGCCTACTACTCACAAGTAAGATAACATGAAAATATTGGATTAGTAGCCTATTCACAAGGAAGATTGAAAATAACAACAATAACAAGAATCATAGCCTAGGCCTATATAACAACAACAACAACTAATAATACAAATAATAATAATATGATGACAACAATGATGATGATGATGATGATGACAATGTTTATAATAAAATATATGTGACAAGCATTATATTATTGCGTTTTAATATTCCCACTGCAGGGCAACACGTAGGCCTACGTGACTGCTTTGAGGTTACGCAGCATGCAGGCTATATAATATCTTATCGATCATTGAAGAAGACTCGCTGTCCGGCAATCATACTCTGTCATCAGTATAATAATAATAATAATAATAATAATAATAATAATATAATAATAATAATAATAATAATAATAATAGAGATAGAGTCTGTCCGTCAGACAGACATCTCGACCGTACGGAAAAAAGGCCGCCTCCCCACGCACATGCACGGAGTGGGGTGGTGGGGGGGCTGGATTGATGTACGTATCGGAGGCGGGGGGGGGGGGGGGGGGGGTCGGAGTGGCGGGGTCTTTCCCAAAGTGGAGAAACCCCGCCATTCCGATCAATAGGGTTCGGAATAGCGATGTGTTTAATCGTCGGAGTGGCGGGGTCTTAACCAAAGGGGAGAAACCCCGCCATTCCGATCAATAGAAGTCAATGATCGGAATGGCGATGCGTCGGAATGCCGGTGTGTAACCATGATAACTGTGGGCCACAGCTATCATCATACAACACCATAACGCACTAATACATGGAATGACCTGCAAACGACTTTAAAATGGACCACATTGGGACCCTTGAGTCATTTTAAAACCTTGGTGAGCATACAAACCCCCACATTATGTAACTGTTTTTAGAAATTTGCGTTAGCTTTTTATTTGTAAACCTATGTATTTCACATGTACCTTTTGTTTTTTCTTTCCCTGATCTTCTGATGTATTGTGATGTTTTTTTTTCTTCTATATGATATTGTATTACTCGACGACACTGACAAATTGTTTAATTACTCTGTGTAATTTCGAGAATAAATAAAACTTGATTTAATACGGATTATGCTGCCTTCAAACATTAAAATTCACAGAACAAAACCGACAGCCATTGACTGTATTATTGCTTCATCAATATCTGTGAAAATAATCTGGATTATTTTGAGACAGATCAGATAGCCTACCGATATGGCATTTGTATGGCTGATTCTTTACAAATACATAGTAAAAATATTATTTGCCTTGCGAGTGCCTTGGGGGTGAACTTGAACTTTTCACTGTATGGGAGGTTTTAGGTTAGGCAGCGTCTCTACCCATTTGTAGAATCTGCTTCCAGATATTCTGTCACTAACTCCCATCTCCTTTTGAAGTTAGGGAGCTTAATTTGAAACTGGGCTGTCATATATTCCATCTTATATATCTGTTTAACTTTTTGTAGCCACTGATCAATAGCAGGGGGATTGGGTTTCATCAAATTAAGTGTCACAATATTTCTTGCAATTATCAACAGAATATGCATTATATAGCACTGGTCATTCGTTAACATTTGTTCATAAATTATGTCTAATAAAGATGACCTTGAGTTCACTATCTCTTTGAAAGATTTTGTCTAATTCTGTGTTTACCAGGTCTGTATTTTTGGGCAGTCCCAAAATATATGGGTATGGTCACCAATCATATCACAGTTTCTCCTAAATTCATCAGTGGAGTTGGGTTTAAATGGACTGGCTGTCAAAGGGGTCCTAAAATACATCATTTTAGCTTTCCAGTCAAATTATTTCCATATTTGGCTCTGTAGTCCTCCATGACAGCCAGAACATGTATATCTTCCAATATATCATCCTCTATCACAAGTATTATCCGACATATCCAACCTTAATCTTTTATGTATAAGGGACACTTTATTTGTTGGTGTTGGGTGTGGATTTCAATAAAATGTTGCTCCATATTGTTCGGTATTCTTATAATTACATTCCAATCTTTATTTATTGTAATATAGTTTCTAATTTGTAAATATCTACATATATAAATCTGTTGGCGGCAGGGCATACCTCTCTTGAAGTTGTGAGAAAGATCACACCTCTTTCCGCCCATATTGTATATGCTCTGTCCCATATAGATGGAATAAATGCTATGTTCCCTACAAGGCTCTTGATAGGGCCGTGGCTATCTTTAGCTGTTTTTGCACTGAAACCCAAATTTTCAATGTATGTTTAACCCATATATTATTTATTTTGATCTTCTTCCGAGACTCTTGGCTGAGAAATGGAAGGGTAGATAGTGCTATTCCTGGTATTTCTTTTTCTATAGGGACCCATCCTGTCTCCGCATCCCTGAACGGGGTCCACCCATAATTCCAACGGGCTGGTGTTCCGACGGTCCATTGTTCCAACGGTCCATTGCTCCGAGCCTCCGACGGTCCATTGTTCCGACGGCATGGTATTCCACAGAAGCACACTTTGACCGAGGTCATAAGTGCCTGCTCAGCAGTGTTGCCATGTCTGCTTATTATAAGCGACTTTGGGCAGTTTTTGTATTGGTTGCCTGTAAATAGTGGTATGGGTTTTGGGCTTGTTTCCTAGTGTTGTTTAACCCTCTAAAACCAGCATTAATTTCTACTTGCAAAAATAGATTTCAACCTTACTACTACTTTGTACGAATAGGACTAAGACAAAAAAATATGTTAAAAAAAATAAAATAAAAAAGTTTGATGAAAATTTTATAATAATTATATAATAATATAATAAATTAATAATCTACATTTGGGGGATATCTTTCACAATAATGAATAAAACATGTTCTAGACATTCTAATGATCACAAAAAAACATATATTACAATTATTGTACCTACTTTTATTAGGGTAAAGGTCAAAAGTCTTAGGTCAGCCTCTGTGGGGGGTATTTATATGCAAATATGACCAATGGCATTGCAATGGCATTGCAATGAACATCACTGATGACGATGGAGGTACATTATTTTCCATTCATTGTCAATGGCGTTTACAAAACAAACATTGAACTAAAGACAAACCTGTGTATATTTAAATGTATTAATTATCATTTATTTTAAGCCTAGAATCAAGCCATCCAGGATCCTGGTGAATCATGACCATAAAACCTTTGATTCTGTGAATAAATGAAAATGAAAAACGCTAAACAAAGAGCATTTATTAAGTGTAGTATTATAGTAGGCCTATATCAATATAATGAAATATGCAATCTTGTTGTTGGTTTGTTTTCTCACAGAATCAGAGGTGTTATGGTCATGACTCACCAAGATCCTGGATGGATTGATTCTAGCCTTAGAATAATTGATGTCAATATTTTAGTAAATCTCTATTGGAGAGTTTTCAACTCTAGCTGTTCCATAGCTGCTCCCCACTGTATTACACTGTACCATGGCTCCCCCTAGTGATCGTTTATGGTATGTGCACCGTGCACGCACCAGGCTCCATCAGGGCTAGTGCGCATGCGCACAACCCTTAGATATAGGCGCGCGCGCGCACACACACACACACACACACACACAGCTAGCTGTTATCAGTGTCGTGTGAAAACACTTTAATACAAAAAGTAAAACGGTGTCGTGTAGCCGACATAGAAAACAGTTTAATAAAAGTAAAACGTTTGAAAACAGTGTCGTCGTTAAGCAGCTCAACCCTGAAACACAGCAGGTAAGATGGACTGATTCACCTTGTTTTTACTACTACTTTTATATTATTTACATGGAACAACACGACGAGTATTTCTCTCATATCAGCTTGTTTGTTATGAATGATTCTAAACAAGCACTAGTATAATACTAGCAGCAGCAATAATATTGTAACTTGTTTGTTATAAACAAGCAGTAGGCCTAGCCTAGTTCATATTACCAGCAGTAATAAACAGTAATACTATTGTAACTTGTTTGTTATAAACAAGCAGCAGTTACTGCACCTATGGCTCGCTGATAACAAACTATCCACAGGGAAAAACTGAATCCATTCTCTTCGGATCAAATAGTAATCTCAGCAAGGCAGATGGCTTCTTGGTTAGAGTGGGTGACAATATTATCACACGAAAATATGAAATTACCTACCTAGGTTCCATCCTGGAGGCCAATCTTTCCGGTGATAAAATGGCCACCAATGTAATCAAAAAAGTCAATCAAAGAACAAGATTCCTTTACAGGATCTCCTCACTGGTCAACAAAAACACCTTGAAGACCTTAACAGGAGCCCTTGTACAAGGTTTCTTTGACTATGCTAGCCCTAGAACGGCTTTTGTTGCTACATACAGTATGCACAGTATTTCACATACATGAGCCATAGACCACATCCATGATTTCTTGTAGAATTTGTTTATGTGCGGCATAAATGTGATAAATGCTCCGTTTGTACTCACCCATTAAATAATTCCAAAGACGTGGTGTGAAAAATGGTCCTCTAGTTTTTTATCCATGTGAAAGTTCTGGCACAAAACGCGTATTTAGTGAATTATCTCCACTTTTTCAAGAGATGCACACGGACACCTTTCTCTCCGGCGAGGGGGGGCCGGAGAGATCAATGAACTGATTTTAGATACTTCCTGTTGTTTACCGCAGACGTCATCACCAATTGACCAGGGAAACACAAAAGTTTGCGGTCACACAATTGGCAGGTGCTTTGCGATAGGTGCTGGGTAATTAATCACACCACCTGCCAATTGTGTGACTGCAAACTTTTGTGTTTCCCTGGTCAATTGGTGATGACGTCTGCGGTAAACAATAGGAGGTATCTAAAATCAGTTCATCCATCACTCCGGCCCCCCCTCGCCGGAGAGAAAGGCGTCCGTGTGCATCTCTTGAAAAAGTAGAGATAATTCACTAAATACGCGTTTTGTGCCAGAACTTTCACATGGATATAAAACTAGAGGACCATATTTCACTCCACGTCTTTGGAATTATTTAACCCCTTTATTGCCAGTGACGTTATTGGCGTGGTCAAATCAACGAATCCCCCAAAGCCAGTGACGTTATTGACGTTATGGTGTTTTTTTTTGGCGCATTGGCTAGGTGGGGGTCTTATGCAACATGTCACAAAGTTTCGTTTTGCTGCGATCAATGGATCAATGGTTCGTTCACAATTCATTGTCATTAATTGTTCAACCACTAGAGGACAGTCATGTTTAACCAAAAATAGAGAGCGCATGCAAATGCCTCCCAAAGTAGCCGTGAAACATGAGCAGCAGCCTTCATGTGAACCTGGCTAGCATATCACAGACAGTCATTCAACACTTCCACACCTCCTTTCAGTAACCTCAATGTCCCACTCCCAAGCCAACAAACAATGATCAAATGACCACACACACAATGCCAGCACAACAGCTCCGGCCATCACAACAGCTCCGGGGAGGGGGGGGGGCTCCGGTAAGCCATCATGTGAACCATTCCACATCAAAGACCCACGATCACCAAAACAAAAAACAACAACTTTAGCTCTCCATTTATTTTATCTGTGTCACTATGACCCCAGGTCCCACGCTGATCAAATTGCTATATGTTTATACACGACATCATCACAACAGCTCGCATTAAAAGCTAAAAACTTGTGTTTTTATAGCTCCGGGGATCAAGTCGCCCTGCAACCCAAAACAAGCACTCCGATCGCATACACAACGCCCAGACATCAAATAAAACCAATCACAACAAACTTTGGCATATAAAAGGTGTCGTATTTTCTCACCTTTCTGTGGGAGTAGTCGTAAGTTGCAGAGAACCAGAGAGGACGTGTTGCAGAGAGAGAGAGCTAGTGAGTTTGATAGGTAGAAATCGCCGAGATGTCTGCCCGTAAACAACGACGCGGTGGTGTCGGAGGAGGAGATGGAGAGAAAAAGCAGCAGCCTTCGTCGGCTCGTAAAGGGCTCGTAAAGGTCCCACCGAGCCGCGATGGTGGTCATGGAGGAAGAGAGGAGGAAAAGCCTGGGACAAGTACTGGGGGTCCGACACCGGCTGGTCGAGGGAAGGGTCCGCGAAAACGGCGTCCATCAGTAGCTGCGTTATCCGACACCAGTGAAACCCCAGTGTTGGGAGGAGGACTAGCGGCTGCCGCTCAAGAGCCACTGCCACAAGGATCAAGTAACACCCGTGGGGGACGACCTGTAGCCCGTGGCCGGTCCACCCGTCCCTGTGGTGGGCGTAAGGCTCCAGTTCCGGGCCGTGGTCAGTCCACTCTGGCATCATTTTTCCGTTCGATACCCAAGGACGACACAGGGTCTGAGCTGGACTCTGAGGAAGAAGAAGCAAAGCCCGGCTTCATCAACCAACTTTCTCCTCTGTCTTCCCTTCCTCTGATCGATCCTGGACCTGGTTCCGTTCCCTCAACCCCATCGTCTCAGTCGCTTGGATCCGCATTGGCTACTCCGGTCTACCGTTCACTTCGCCCCCGTGCCTGGCTGGAGAGAAGACGCGTGGAGTCGCCGTACAATTCTTCGCAGCATAGTTTCACGAGGAGTGAAAGTGAACAGCATCTGGAGTCTGGTGACGAAAGTTATGGTAGTTCCTGGTCGCCAATGAGAGTGTCTTGAAGGCGGGACGAGCGGCGAAATACCGATGGTAAGATTCATACAATTATATTATTTTGTATTATTTATTTGTATCGCAAAATGTAAATGGTTTGTATGTGTAATGTATAGATTTGAATCAAACTGTAATCGCTCGTCCTGCCTGGTGTTTTACTGAACTTTACAGTATAGTGTCTGATAAATGCCTATGTTTTGTTATACAATTATTTTGTATTATTTTTTTGTATCGCAAAATGTAAATGGATTTGTATGTGTAATGTATAGATTTGAATCAAACTGTAATCGCTCGTCCTGCCTGGTGTTTTACTGAACTTTACAGTATGGTGTCTGATAAATGCCTATGTTTTGTTATTTTTGTTGTAGACGAGGTCTGGTCGTCTGACGGTGACGGGCCTGACGGCGAGGAGGACTTTGGGTCGTCAGAAAACGATGACGAGGACGAATCCGTTTACTCGGGAGGTAATCTTTTCATTTATTTATAATTTTCATTACAAAATGTATGGCAACTGTCTGAATTATGTTATTCAAACTGGTCGTGTAAAATAGTGTGCATCGCTGCATATCCCAGATTTATCTAAAATGTATATCTTTTATTTTACTGTTTTCAGATCTCGAGGTGTGTGAAGCAGCCCAGCGAACACCAGTTGGCGCTGTTGGCAAGGGTAGGTTTACATTTCTCCTATTATTTCACTGAAACTAACTAAATGAAAACTACGCTATGACAACTGAAACTAAGACTAAATATAACTGCCTGTCATCGTCATCGCAAAATGAATTGCATTTTTTATAATGAATTGCATTTTTATAGCGCTTTTCCAAGTGCTCAAAGCGCTTTACAATGGTTCATTCATTCATACATTGGGAGGTGAAGCGGCGAACAGTCGACGCCAGCGTCCTCACTTCCCACCCCCAATCCAACCCTAGGTGCTGAGTGTCAAGCAGGGAGGCACTGGGTCCCATTGTTTAGAGTCTTTGGTATGACCCGGCCGGGGATCGAACCCCGACCTCCCAGTCTCAGGGCGGACACTCTAACCACAAGGCCACTGAGCTGGTTAAAATGCTGAAAATATTTTCAGCATGCAACCAAGTGTAAAATGACTTATACTGGATCTCTTGTCCACTAGTCCCTCCAACATTTTACTCTTTTGCTTGTCAATGTATACATTGACATGTTGTGAGCTTGTAGATTGGCTATTTTCAGCCAATCTGCAAGCTCACATGTAGATCAGTGTATTTGTAGACTATACATTAGTTACTAAAACTAAATCAACGTCTACAAATACACTGATCTACATGTGAGCTTGCAGATTGGCTATTTGAACTATTCAAAAATGTTTATCAAAATAATGAAGGCAAAGAAGTTTAGGGAGGAAGATAAAGATGTATTATGTCATTCAAGCTGGGCGTGCACAGATTGTTATCTAAATATATATTTTACTCTGTTTTCAGGTAACAGGGAAGCAGCCCCTGAACCACCAGCCACACAACCATCAAAGGCAGGCAGGGGTAGGTTTTATGTATTTCTGCATACACTTGCACACAAGTAAAATGCATTTATTGTATTGTAAATGTATATGTGTTTATAGTAAGTAATTGTGTATTCCTATAACATTTCAGGTCGGGGAAGAGGAAGGGGTGCACATGGCCAGGCCGCTGTTGGCAGCACAGGCGAGGCCGCTGTTGGCAGCACAGGCAAGACCAAAGGCAGGGGTACGTGTATTGTTTTCTGCTTATCACACTTACACACTTTGTCCATCCATCTTCAACCGCTTATCCGTAGTGTGGTTGCGGGGGAAACAGCTCGAGAGCTCTAGATTTCCCTCTCCAATTCACAAAGTGAATTGAGGGAAATCTAGAGTTCTCTAGAGCTGTTGTGCAACTCCCCTCTCCCCTCGAGAGATAAAGACATGAATCATGACAAAATAAAATAAAAATCACACCTGTGTGAACTGAGTTGTGCAACTCCCCTCTCCCCTCCCTTGAGAGATAAAGACAGGACCCAGCCGGGGATCGAACCCCGACCTCCCAGTTTCAGGGCGGACACTCTAACCACAAGGCCACTGAGCTGACAAAATAAAATAAAAATCACACCTGTGTGAACTGAGTTGTGCAACTCCCCTCTCCCCTCCCTTGAGAGATAAAGACATGAATCATGACAAAATAAAAATCACACCTGTGTGAACCGAGTTGTGCAACTCCCCTCCCTTGAGAGATAAAGACAGGACCCGGCCGGGGATCGAACCCGACCTCCCAGTTTCAGGGCGGACACTCTAACCACAAGGCCACTGAGCTGACAAAATAAAATAAAAATCACACCTGTGTGAACTGAGTTGTGCAACTCCCCTCCCTTGAGAGATAAAGACATGAATCATGACAAAATAAAATAAAAATCACACTTGTGTGAACTGAGTTGTGCAACTCCCCTCTCTCCCCCCTCCTCCTCCCCCCTCCCTTGAGAGATAAAGACATGAATCATGACAAAATAAAATAAAAATCACACTTGTGTGAACTGAGTTGTGAAACTCCTCTCTCCCCCCCCTCCTCCTCCCCCCTCCCGAGATAAAGACATGAATCATGACAAAATAAAGTAAAAATCACACTTGTGTGAACTGAGTTGTGCAACTCCCCTCTCTCCCCCCTCCTCCTCCCCCCTCCCTTGAGAGATAAAGACATGAATCATGACAAAATAAAATAAAAATCACACTTGTGTGAACTGAGTTGTGAAACTCCCCTCTCTCCCCCCTCCCGAGATAAAGACATGAATCATGACAAAATAAAATAAAAATCACACTTGTGTGAACTGAGTTGTGAAACTCCTCTCTCCCCCCTCCTCCTCCCCCCTACCGAGATAAAGACATGAATCATGACAAAATAAAATAAAAATCACACTTGTGTGAACTGAGTTGTGAAACTCCTCTCTCCCCCCCTCCTCCTCCCCCCTCCCGAGATAAAGACATGAATCATGACAAAATAAAATAAAAATCACACTTGTGTGAACTGAGTTGTGAAACTCCTCTCTCCCCCCCTCCTCCTCCCCCCTCCCGAGATAAAGACATGAATCATGACAAAATAAAATAAAAATCACACTTGTGTGAACTGAGTTGTGAAACTCCTCTCTCCCCCCCTCCCCCCTCCCGAGATAAAGACATGAATCATGACAAAATAAAATAAAAATCAAACTTGTGTGAACTGAGTTGTGAAACTCCTCTCTCCCCCCCTCCTCCTCCCCCCTCCCGAGATAAAGACATGAATCATGACAAAATAAAATAAAAATCACACCTGTGTGAACTGAGTTGTGCATCTCCCCTCTCCCCTCCCTTGAGAGATAGACATTGTGTGTGTGTGTGTGTGTGTGTGTGTGTGTGTGTGTGTGTGTGTGTGTAAGTGTGATATGAAAGTATATACTTGCATATCACACACACACACACACACACAATGTCCATCCATCTTCAACCGCTTATCCGTAGTCTGGTTGCGGGGGCAACAGCTCTAGAGAGCTCTAGATTTCCCTCTCCACTTCACAATGTATGTATTGGTATTGTAATTGAGCACATACTCATTCTAGAACATACCTCACCTCTAGCACATATGTTTATTGGTAAGTAATTCTGTATTTCTATCATTTTCAGCTCGAGGTAAAGGGAAGCCAGGGAAGCCAGGTCAACCAGGTGTCGATCCTGTGTGGCGTCATCTGGATTCCTGTGGTTGGCAGCCCCAATCCTTCCCATTCACCGCAACAGCAGGACTTCTCGGCGAGGCAGCGGCTCTGCAGTCCAGCAAGCCCTCTGACTTTCTGGAACTCTTCCTCACAGAGGAGTTGTTGATGGTCATCGTGACGCAGACCAACATGTATGCAGCTCAGCTCATCGCCGCTATGCCACCAATGAGTCACTCAGACAGGGTCAAGGCCTGGAAGGACCTCGACCTAAAAGAACTAAAAGACTTCTTTGGTCTGTTCTTTTTGACCGGCCTCATCAAAAAGCCAGAGTTGGCAGATTACTGGTCTACAGATGAAGCCCTGTCCACGCCCTACTTCTCGTCAGTGATGCCTAGGAACAGATTCCAGCTAATCCTGAGGTTCCTACACTACTCAGAGACTCGGAACAACCCTGATGACCGGCTCTTCAAGATCCGCCCCATCTTGGAGTACCTCGTCAGCAGGTGGCAGGAGATGTTCCAGCCATCAAAGGAGATCTCCATAGATGAAGGGACGCTGCTGTGGAGAGGACGTTTGGCCTTCCGGGTGTACAATCCAAATAAGCCAGCTAGGTATGGTATAAAGTTGTACATTCTGGCCGACTCGGCCACAGGATATTGCCACAATATGCGGCCCTACTGTGGCGTCTATTCCTCTTTGGTTGATACGGTCACCGGTCTCCTTGGTGACTTGGTAGGGAAGGGGTACATCCTGTTCATGGACAACTACTACAACAGTGTGAGCTTGTCTGAACACCTCCTGCAGATGAAGGTCCACACCTGTGGCACCATTTGGCGAGGCCGAGGCCCACCCCCAGAAGTCAATGATGCCACAGTGGCCACCCTGAAGGATGATGAAAGGATCTCGATGACTTCAGGGAGTGTGATGGCTCTTGCTTGGAAGGACTCCAAAGTCGTGAGAATGGTGTCCACCTACCACCAGGACACAGTGGTTCACAAAAGGAAGTGGCAGAAAGGTGGCGGCCAGGTGCCATATCAGAAGCCTCAGGTGGCGGAGGACTACAACCACCACATGAACGGGGTCGATCTCCTGGACCAGCACATAAACTATAACCCCTGGGCCAGGAGATCGTCCAAGTGGACCACCAAGTTCATGATGTACCTCTTCCAAATCTCCATGTATAACGCATTTGTCCTCTACAGACAGCAAAATCCGGAGGGGGACTGTAAGAACCTAAAGCATTTCATTAACTCAGTGATCCTGGCTTGGTCCACACCCACACGAGTCATACCAAGAAGGCCGCACAGAGCACCAAGGATCCGGCTGTCGGCCAACATGGCACCCCTGCCGAATGTCCATGAATTGGCCAAGCTTCCACCCTCGAAAAATAAGAAGTACCCGCAAAAGCGATGCGCAGTGTGTAGCGAACACACCCGGGGGGGGGGGTACGCCGTGAGACCACGTTCCAGTGCGTGGTGTGTTGCGTGCCGCTGCACAAAGGGCCATGTCACATAAGATACCACACAGAGAGAGAGTTGGACTTTCAGTGAGACACTTTGTATTGGGGGGGGGGAGAGGAGAGTTGCACCACTCAGTTCACACAAGTGTGATTTTTATTTTATTTTGTCATGATTCATGTCTTCATCTCGGGAGGGGGGAGGAGGAGGGGGGGAGAGAGGAGTTTCACAACTCAGTTCACACAAGTGTGATTTTTATTTTATTTTGTCATGATTCATGTCTTTATCTCGGGAGGGGGGAGGAGGAGGGGGGAGAGAGGAGTTTCACAACTCAGTTCACACAAGTTTGATTTTTATTTTATTTTTGTCATGATTCATGTCTTTATCTCGGGAGGGGGGAGGAGGAGGGGGGAGAGAGGAGTTTCACAACTCAGTTCACACAAGTGTGATTTTTATATTATTTTGTCATGATTCATGTCTTTATCTCTCAAGGGGGGGAGAGAGGGGAGTTGCATCACTCAGTTCTGATTTTTTGTAGGTCAAAAAAATGAAAAATAAAATAAATTCATGTTTGAGAGCTTATTCAAAAGTGGTTGTCTCAATTTCTTTTCTCAAACCAAGGTGTATGCAACTGTATGTAAAGTAAGTAAAACTGTATAACTTCTACTTAAAAAATGGGCCTTTTTGAAACCAATGTGTAATAACATGCTTATGAGTAAACGATGGAACATAATTCTATTTTTTTTGGTGTAAAGTAGAGACTTTGAGATTCCAAATAAGCTATTGTGTGTCACTGTAGTCATATCACACAGGTTTTTATGGGACTTGACAGATTAGTGTAAATAGGGCCTTCTTTAGTCGGCGCATGGTGTTTTCAACGGCCTAAAACACAAAGAATGCAACATGCTGGATTATTATCATTTTTTTCTGGGTAAAGTAGAGATTTAAAGCTTTACAATGAGCTATTGTGTGTCACTGTAGTCCAATCACAGAGTGTTATATGGGGCTATAAACAATATCAAACTAAAACGGCTTGTAACTCAAAACTACTAAAAAAATGGGCCTTTTTTCAATGAAACCAAGTTTTACTAAATTGCTTATAACTAAACGATGGAACATGCTAGAAACATATAGAAATGTTTCCGGCGTAAAGTAGAGACGTGCAGCTTTAAAATGAGATATTTCGTGACATTGGGGTCATATCGCATGTTTTTCTATTGTCATTCAAAGAAGTCGGGTAAAGCTGGCCTAAGGCACAATAAGATGATATTTAAGGGTGGCCATAAGAGGGTTTTAATGGGTACAAATGGAGCATTTATCACATTTATGCTGCATATATTCATATCTACAAGGAAACGGTGCAAGCTATCTATGCCTATGATACATGAAAATTTACGAAGTATAATTAAATGATCACAGGCATTCTAGGTCTATGACTATGCATGCACCTCTTGGTACCACAGCACCTCAAAGGCCCTTAAAACAAGGCTCCAGACCTCCCAAAAAAAAATGGTCAGGCTCCTACTTGGCCTCACCCCCCGAACCCACATCACCCCTGCCCACTTTGACAGGCTGGGATGGCTTAGGGTCAACGACAGAGTATAGCATCTTCCAATGGGTCTGGTCCACAAGATTCGATACACCACGAAGATACCCATGTACCTGTCTAAATACTTCCTTAATGTAAACGAAGTCCACACCCACAACACCAGAGGGAGTGCAACAAACCATATACAACCCAGATTCGGCACAAACAAGGGACTAAATTATTTTCGCTCCTATGCCACCAAAATGTCAATCCCTTGACTCCTTCAAAACCGCTGTCAAAGGGCACCTACGGACGGCTGCAATTCGAAACTGGCCCCCGTAAAATCTGAATCCCCACCGCCCCCCTTTTTTCCCCTCACTATATGTTTCTTTTCCCTTTTTGCTTCCTTTATGATGAATTCCTGTTCTGTTCCTTAACTATATAGAAGTGTCTATTTGTACGTCTCTAAATGTTTTGATGAATTGAACATGGCCCTGTTGTAAACAAGTGTAATGCTTAATTGGGTCGTCCACTCACAGTACTCACGTACAAAAACTGCTTATTTGAGGAAGAAACTATGAAAAGCACTAAGACTTGTTTACACCAGGGTCCTCCATTTTCAATTCATCAAAACATTTACGTAAAAAAAAGGGAAATCATAATATACAGTTAAATAAAGTTAAAAAGGGAAAAACCTTTATTACGGAGGCCAGTTTCGAATTGCAGCCGCCCGTAGGTGCTCTTTGGAGTGGTTTTGTTCTATGGTGTTGTGGCGCACACACCATTGTAACAATGGTTAATGTGTGTTTTGGTGCACACACCATTGCAACAATGCTTACTGTAACAGCCATCCTCCACTTTCCAATGTCGATACATTTTGGCACGTTAGGCATGGTGGGAGTGATCCTATACACAGTAAACAGAACAGAGAACAGATGGATGTCCAATCAAAGATTCCAGTTTGAGGGTATTTATTGGATATAGTTTGTAGCAGTTGACATTAATTTACCATGTGATATTCTGTTGCAATTCTGTAGTTTCTCCCCGATTCTGAGTGCTGGTAGGAACGGTGTGGTCCCATCCTAGTCTGTGTCCTGTGTTCCATCTGAATCACAGCACCTGTGTGCCCTCTACATACACACCCTGCAGTGCTGTCAAATCTAAAGCATGCCACCACAAGTGTTAAAAAATAATAATAATAATAAT